>NC_137896.1:111409702-111991635 GCF_963455335.1 Martes martes
TTTAAGGATCTGGGATTTGTCTTATCTGTCCCTGACCAGCTTAGTGGCCTTGGAGGAATCCTCTTCCCTTTGGGTTTGCTTGGTTGCTAGGTTTTATAATCTTCATCATCTGTAGACACTGATAATTTTGTCCTAACAATCTCAGACATCTCCTAGGTTTTTAAGGGTTTATTCCTACCAATATTTGCAGACTGGAATTAATAAAGTCAGATATTTGATATTAGGTATTTTGTTCTTAGGTTCTTACTAAGTTCCCAATTCCTCCTCTTCCCTCCTTTTGAGTACTTCATTGAAATCTCAGTCAAGTAATTTAAAGTCTACTTGAATTGATTCATAGGTCAACTACTTGAGGGAGTTTTACTGGAGTTCTCCCATTTTTGTGTTCCTTTATGACTTTGCCATGATCCTTCTCCCTGGGATCATGGATCGTAATGAGAGTCCTGTTCAGAGAGGGAATTGGTCATGTAGAACCAAGGTGCTGCCACACGTCTGTCCTCAAGTACTATCACTATCTGAGAAATCTGCTTTCTTGTCCTAGACGTTACCATGGGCATCTTTCTGTATCAGCAAAAGGGTGACAGTCATTATCCATTGTCAGTCTACCTGTCTAATCATTTCAAGGGAAGCCCTGAGTTTGACCAGCTGTTACTTGATTCAGACACCAACTTCTCTCATTCCAGCAATGGACTAAAGCGTTCCAGCAGACTTTGAGACCAAGATTGTCTTAGTCTGATGTTTCTCCTTTGCAATATGAAAAGGACTGAATGAGATTAATCTGAGGACTCATTTAGCCCTCAGTTTATATGATGTGCTGCTTTATTACAGTGCATAATACAATACACATTCATTAAATATCCATTGCTTGATCAACAAGAATGAATAGCATAGCATGAAGTACAGATAACTGAACTTCATAAAGAGAAAATCTAAGTCTTAAATTGCTTATCAAAATAATTTTGCCTTCCAGATAAGTTTCCTTATTACTATTAGTGGTGCAAGGTTCATAGCTTAGGCCAAATAAGTAGTTGAGAGTAACATACTTTGTAGACAAAGGAAGATTCCCCCCCACACACACACCTTTTTCAGTTGCACTGGTAGGAAATTTGGAAAGCAAGTTGCCTGAAGAGATGGGAACAGTTAGAGTAAGCTTTCCTCTCATGGAAAGCATGTTTTCATCAAAACAGAGTATGTCAAAGTTACTGTAAATGAACAGCCAGTGGTGAAGACTTCTGTGTGCTTTTCATGTTCTCTTTAAAACTGATAGCCTTGGGGCGCCTGGGTGGCTCAGTGGGTTAAAGCCTCTGCCTTCGGCTCGGGTCATGATCTCAGGGTCCTGGGATCAAGCCCCGCATCGGGCTCTCTGCTCAGCGGGGAGCCCGCTTCCCCCTCTCTCCCTCTGCCTCTCTGCCTACTTGTGATCTCTGTCTGTCAAATAAATAAATAAAATGTTTAAAAAAAAAAAAAAAACTGATAGCCAGAGGAAGCCTGGAAATGATGATTTTTCAATCCTTTGTGCATAGTAAAGAAAACACATGTTTGAGTAATTTTAACCAGTAAGAAATAGGATACTAGGCTTCCACCAGCCTTCTTATCACAGATAAGAAGGGAAGTAATAAACATGCAGTTTATAACATGCAGTTATAAACAGCTGCCATTTAAAACATGACTACGTTATTAAATTGGATTTTAAATAACATATAGCTCATATGTTGTAATTAATCTTATTAAATCCCAGAACTATTAACACTTCTTAGGCAGGCAATCCATAGATGGGGAATATTTTTCTTCTTAATATTTTCCACACATATGGAATACTTTTATCTAACTCCCATATAGGGGCTTCAAATTCTGTACAAAAGTTTAGACTTTAGTCGTATTTTGGAAGAAGTTTCAAATTTCTCATGGAAATGTCTTTGGTTCTCTGAGTATTCATTTCACAAAGCAAAATTTGTTATTTTGTAATCTTACAGTCTAGATAGTGGATCCAAGCCTACTGAGGTGATATGTTCAGTAATGCAGCCCAGAGTTGGAAATACATATATGTACAGATAGGTCTACATCTATTGCTATGTATTTCTGTGTATCTGTATTTATATCATCTAATTATCTAGAGATTTGTGTGTATATACATAAAATTGCTTTATCTTTTATAATTTTGGTTTGATATTCTGATAGATGATGCTGATGCGTAGCCAGTTTTTATTTAGTAATTTACACACTAATGATTTTCAAAGTTTGCTGTGCATAAGGACCATGTAGGTATTCATCTAGAAAGCAAGTTTCCACAGTTGCCGCCACAGAAAATCTTATTCCATAGTATGAAATATGACTTGTTGCTCTACTTTAAAAAAAAGACTTAATTAACTAATTTATTTACTTATTTGAGAGAGAGAAAAAACTTGAGTTGAGGGGAAGGGCAGAGGGAGAGGGAGAAGACTCCCTGCTGAGCAGGGAACACAACATGGTGCTAGACCCCAGCACCGTGGGGTCATGACCTGAGCTGAAGGCAGATGCTTAACCAACTGAGCCACCCAGGCGCCCTGATGTTCTACTTTTTAAACAATCTCTGTAAGTAGATCTTTTATAATACCTATTGAAAAAATGACCAAAGCAGTATTAGTGGAAAGAGGACGTCATAAATAGAATTCAGTAGGAGGAAAATAAGGAGTCTATTTTGAAACAGCCTCAAGGGGACTGTCCAGTGAAGGTGAATGTATAGATTTGGAAACTGTGACAAAGATGGATTTTTATGAAGTCTCCCTAAGGCATATAACATAAGGGAAGGGGAGAGAAAAGTGTCTAGGGAATTCCTCAATATAAGCAAATTAGGACTTTTTAATCATAAGAAATGACATTCTTGGCCAAATCAAACATCTAATTAATTATTCTGTTCTATTTCTGGGATTTATCTCTCAGTCTGTTAGAATGCAGGGTTTCCTATTATTAAATATCCTGAGCCAAGGACATTGATAGATACTCTTAATTTATAAAATTTTACATTTTAATCTACATATTCTAACTATTCTAATCAAGTAAACCCACAGCAGCACAGTTCATCTCTTTCACCACAAATCCCAATCACTTATCTATAGCACCAACTGAAGCAAAAGCAAAAATTTAAATATACTTAGTGAAGACAGCTGTTACCCAGTAATGAGGAAGAAAGGAGTTTCTCTGATATATTCTGTAACTAATTTAATAAAAATTTTATAAAACAGTAAGTTCTGAGAGCCACTTGCTGTATCAGCCTTTGGCCACTCTATAATCACTTCTCATTAGAGTAGGAAATTAAAGTTATAAAGTAGGCATAATTTCATAACCACCACCCAAGAGCTGGAGAGAGGTAAAAGCAATATAAAATCTTAGAGGTAATGTTATTTTTTTAATGCAGATGAGTTTCACCTTCTTTTGCTCAAGGGAGAGAAATGCCCAGGGTATTTTGTTGTCATCAGGAGCAGCTAAAAGGCATCATGATCAATTTAAATTTCTGACGCGATGCAACGGTAATGAAATATGAGTGCATGTAATTCAGTACAGGAATTTGTGTGTGCGTGAATAATGGCTAATACCTGTGGTTTTTTTGTTTTTTGTTTCTTAATTAAAAAATTTTTTTAGCTGTTACCAGCCCTTTGGCTATTTTCCCAAAATTACACAAGGAGGACTGAGTTAGCATTAGTACTCTTACTTATAAAAGCCTGTAAATTCTGAAGGCTGTATCTATAATATGGTGTATATACAAACTCAAAAATAAGTCCTCTTTTATCTGTATGTTTTAAAGATAAGCTGAAGAACTTTATAGTCAATGTTGTGTATGTTGAATTCATGTTTTTCAACTTAATTGGAGAAAATCTGCACATTTTAGTGAATTATCTATGTCTTAAGGAATACCAGGTAATTATAAATTTAGTAAGATTTTGATATGTGAAAATATATACCCAGTAGGATTATTTAATTCATTTACTATAATGTTAAAACTTTTTTTTGTTCCTAAATGTACATATCTTCTTGTAAGCTAATAATTAACACAGGCAATAAAAAGTAAAACAAAACAAAACAAAACAAAACAGAAACCAAAAAAACTATGCCTGGTACTGGCTGTTTATGTCAAACATCCAGCATTTTCTCCCATGGACATGACTAAGTGTCGGAATTAATACAGAACACTCATTTCACTAAAAATAAATAGATAAATAAAAAATAGTGATTTTGAGGGTTTTATTTTTCAGTAAAAGTTGAATATCTTAAAAGGCATTTCTATTAATAATAGTAGCTAAAATCTATTAAATTTATACTATATCCTCTAACAGAATGTGATTACTAATCTAGTAAAAGCCCTGCAAATCAACTATTTAATTATAATTTTACAGATAAAAAAATGGATTCTTAGAAAAATTAAGTTATTTGTCCAAGAATTTTTGCTATGTCCTATGGCAGCGTCAAGATTTAAACCTACTTTTAAAAGGCTTTGAAGTCTAATATTTGAGTGTTTAGTGAAGAATATTCATCTTAGTGGAAACAAATGGATATTACAGAACAACTCTCTTACTCCCACAAAATTGATAATAAATTTTGTAAACACTGGGTTGTAATGAAACAAGTGACTTTACTGTAAAATTTCTCAGTGTATTTAATAAGCAATATAAATATCCGAGAGGGAAATATACCCTGTGGTTTTTCCTAAACTAATAGAAGACCAGTCCTTTTTTCAGAGGAGATAATCTTCTATGAATTTGAACTATGAATTAATCAATCTGGATTATGTTCTGCTCTGCTCAAGTTCCAGAGTGGGCCATATTTATCAATTAGATGAGTTTATAGTTTGCATAAATACTAAAAATACTTATCGACTGGCCAGCTGATCGAGTGATTAGAATATTTGGTCTTTTGCCAGTGTCTGCTTGGTTCACCAAACTCTGCCTCCCTTATCTCTTTAGTGAAGGCTGTGAATGCCCACCTTACGAGCTCTGTCTTTCCTAGTCATTTGGAAGAAGTTTCTGCTCAGTCTGGTGCCAGGGCAGACATGGCCAGCTGTGTGATGCCAACCTGCTGGACCCTGCCCTATGGGATTAATTGAATGCTCACTTTGATTTCTTTGGACCGAATGCTTGCCTGATTAGTACATGGTTAATAAACATAGGAAAAATAAATACCCAGTCTTATAATCAGAAATGTCAAATAAGGTGATTATGAGAGAAAAATCCTATGTAATTAAATAGTTGTTATTATTATTTATTGAATTTTTATTTAGAAATTCAGAATGAATGAATGGATTATGATATATGCAATATGACATACTTATTAAATTATTATAAAATTGATGGCCTAGAAGATGTGTATGATATCATGTGAATATAAAAGAAGGACATTTTATATGCAGATTTTCTCAGTTTGGGTCAATAGGCAAATGATCTGATACATTTTTGTAAACTGTTTATGGGGTGCTAGAATTCTGATTCCTTTTGTATTTTTGAGTTAAAAAAACAAAAACAAAAACCTCCCCAAAGGACTGTAGAAAATTCAGATATAACAATAAACACATTGGTGTAGTGAAAACCTACACCAGTATATTTGTTCTTTCACTCCAAAACTGCTTTGAGCTTTGAATTACCAAATATTACTAAGCTTTTCATTTTTGCAAAATTTTTTCCAAGTGATTGTTTTTAGGAGAGGGCTTTTACAAATACAAGTCTTTGCAAATCTGCAATTATGCATCTAACTTTGGGTTATCTCCCTATCTCTTTTAATTAAATTTCTTTATATTCCAATCTTCTACCTCTCCATATCTACCAATTCTCATATATATGCAGATCTACTTAGAAACAATCCTTTTAAGAAAATCATGTTAAAAATCCTACAGTGGTTCTCTATTGTGAGAAAAACTACATTCAGCTTTATCAAACCAAACCAAATTAAGTCCCATTGGTTTGAATAGCTTTTCAAGAGAGCCTGATGACTGTCCTGGGTGCCCTTGTATTTCTTATTCCGAGTTCTGCTCTTCTCAGCTTCTAGAAAGGACAGCTTTAGAATGCCATCTCCTATTTGTAACTGGCCTCAACCTCATTAGTTCAGAGAGATTCTTTAAATTAGTGATAATTTGTTGCTAAAGGTTTTATGTGTGTGTGTGTGTGCATGCATGTGGATTGTTACTTGTAAGTTGCTTGAAATATTCTTTAGTCCTGTTGACAGGGACTTACTTTACTGGATTGCCCTCTTCTAAGAATGGGAGACAGGCTTTCAACTTTTCAGAATTGTCTGGCTTCTAGTTCAATTTCTATATTAAAATATTTGCTCAGACTTGGAACATAAAAATTGTTCAAATAATGAGGACCAGCTCACTCAGGAGCCATATCTACTTCTAAAGTATTTGAAGCAGGCAGAATTTCAACTAGCTTTTTACAGTAGTTCATATTTAAGTACAATATGTTCAATGATTCTCTGCTATTGACAGCCTACCTTCTTGCAGAAGTATTTCAATTAGCCTTTTAAGCCAACTGTTTACTGAAGGTATCTTAGAAGTAAGTCTACTACACAGTCACATTCAGAGCAGTGATTCAATTTCCTGGCTCACCAGTTAGGCCAGAAATCACAGTCTTATTATGTTTCCAGAAATTTATGATAAAAAATACTTGCTTTAAAATACTCTAACAGCCTGAGCCCTGCAGGTTGCCAGGAATTTAGGACATACTTTACAATTGCTCATTTACATCTATGCCACAATAAAATCAATTTTTGGAAGGAAGTGGATGATGGGGGTTGGCAGGGGCAGAGCAGAAGGTATTAAAATTCAAGTAGTCTGCCTATAAGAATTTGATATTTCATGCCAAGCACAAGCAAGAAAGAACTCTGATGAATCATTACTTTCCAAAACAAAAACATTGTGAAGCTTATAATTGCCTTCATAGCCATTTAATATAAACTATTAGATTTCCCCATATTAATTTGTTTAAACCTCATCCAAACTGAAAGGTAGATATTACTAGACTGGACTTCTAAGGTGCAGAAATACTCCAAGTTCAAGTGATTAAGATGAGACGGTTTTCAAATTCTTGGGCTAAGACTATAATGCATATTTCACTCCCAAAACCATGTTACTGGTATTACATCTCACCATCAGTAAAGCCAATATAGATTTGGGAAGCCATGGTATGTAGACATTAAATAAATTATAAATAATTGTCTCAAGCATTACTACTGAAATGTCATAAATGTTTTAACATAATGCTAATGTGCCTCTGATTATAAAAAAAATTAAGTGTACATTCACTAAAAATATAACATTTAGAAAAATATAAAAAAGACTATGAAATAACAAGATTATACAGAGAATACACGATATAATTTTCTAACAAACCTGTTGTTGAGATACAGCAGAGTTACTACTGAGTACATGTTTGCATGAGATAAATTAATAAATTGTGGAGCATAAGAGAAACCAATCGGAGCTGGCTCAATCTATTGGATGGCGAAAATTCAGCCATTTATAACAATTTAAATGGCTTTTGTTAAAATCATAGTGAAGAGTCTGATGCTTTTAGCACATTAGTACTAGAATTATTGTTTTAATCCTCATGGGGAAAAATTTAAATTGAGGCTGATACACACACACACACACACACACACATATATATAATCTTCATATATATATATGATATATATATGATATATATATCAGCCTCAATTTAACCTTTTCAATTGGCAGCCCTCAATTCCATCAATATACAATTGATAATATATATATATATGTATGCGCAATTTGTCATTTGAAAATTAGACTGTGATGTCACAGAAGAATAACAATCTCCTCATGTAGATACATAGATAGCTTGCTTCACAGTCTAATTTCAAATAGAAGAAGGGAGAATTCTTGCAGATACAGAGACCTGTGAGATAGGGCTCCATGGGTAAGGGTGGGGACATTAAGAAAATACAGTGAAATAGGACAGCCTTAAGCTTTTAAGTGAAGTAACAGCTACTCCACTACTGTTTGAGATCAACCAGATTTTTGGTAAAGAACTTGGATACTTCCCTGTAATCTTTATTCTGGGAGAGTTGCTTGTCCTGGAACAATAACTAGTTTTCAGTCCTCTTATGGGGTCTCTGCTGGGGACAAAGATGAGGGCCATCAATCTGCACTTCCTCTTCCTACCCTGTTACTAGGTGAAGCCATCACTGCCTATGCACAATACAGAGATAAATGCCATCAACACCAAGAGATTGTAGAAATAACTTTTTGACTTCCACATAGCAAGGAACAAGGTTAACAATAAAAATGATATAGTATAATTCATACTTGTTTTACTACGTCTTAAGGTATCATCAAAAGCATCTCCTTAAGATATCAAAAGCCATTAAAATTCCTTGAAATCATGACTTTAAAGGTGAATAAAATTTGTATGGAATTTCAGTGACAGTAATCTTTTTGTTTATTTGCTTTGAAGGTATCACCAATATTTTTGTTTTTATTTTTTGAATGCACTGAACAATTTTATGTAGAACTCTGTGCTTTTCCTTAGAATAAATCCCAGCAGTTGATTTACTGAGTCAAAAAATATTGCCATTTAAAATACTCTGATATACATTGCCAATTTCTCCTCCAAAGAGATAGTCCTTTTTATAACTCCTGGCAACAGAAGAGGCTGCACTCTTGCCAACCCTGCATATAATCATTAAAAATGTATCCGGTGTCTTAAATTTGAATTATTTTGATTATTGAGCCTGAACAGCTTTATTTGCTTTTTCTAATTTTTCAGTTATGAACAATAATAAAATTATTTTCTTTATTATAATGCATTATGGGATTGTCACCACCATCCTGAATTTCTAAAAGTCATTGTTTAGGAGCAGCATAGAATAATGCAAAATGGATATACTTTTGATGCAGAATAATGTGGGACTCAAATTCCAGTTCTGATTCTTACATGGTTACAGATTACAGTATCTCTGAGCCTCCTATTCCTCAACTTTAAAAGTGATAATATTTTCAAACCTTATTAATTTCTGTGTATCTAAAACATAACTGGTTATATAATAGATACATAATTAAGACCTAAACAAACATGAATTTCTTATATGCCAGTACATAGAAATACATTTTATTAAATACATTTTGTCAAATTTAAACAATTTGGGGAATTTTCTATAGACTCTGTCTCTTCAAATGAATTCCTTCTTTTGAGAGATTTTGTTTATTTGAGAGAGAGAGAGAGAAAGACTGAGAGAGGAAATAAGAGAGATCATGAGCAGGGGCGGTGGGTAAAGGGAGAAGCAGACTCCCTGCTGAATGGAGTTTGATCCCAGAACCCTGGGATCATGACCTGAGCCAAAGGCAGACTTTTTTTTTTTTTTTTTTTTTGAAGATTTTACTTATTTATTTGACAGAGAGAGAAGTCACAAGTAGGCAGAGAGGCAGACACAGGGGAAAGGGGAAACAGGCTCCCTGCTGAGCAGAGAGCCAGATGTGGGGCTTGATCCCAGGACCCTGAGATCATGACCTGAGCCAAAGGCAGAGGCTTAGCCCACTGAGCCACCCAGGTGCCCCCAAAGGCATATGTTTAATGGATTGAGCCACCCAGGAGCCCTTCAGATGAATTCTGATTGTCTTGTTACATCAAATGTTGTTCGATTTCCGAGATGGTGGTGTCGATTTTGTTTGCAGCATCTGTAATGAGTGTGGGTGGAGGAAAGGAAGAAGATATCTAAAAGCATGTTGTGTTTCATGAAGTCCCTTTTAGAAGAACAGGTTTCATGGTGATTGCCACCTTTCTGGACAAAAGGAATGGTACTGTGGACTTTCTATGGAATTTTTGATCCACCTAAGAAGCATAATGTTCTAGGAAATGATGAGAATATTAGGAAGATACTAGTTTTTTGATGTGCTTGTTTAAAATCATGTAAAAAGAAAAGCAACTTCAGAGGCAATTTTTCCATAGCCCATATTTTACTGGATTTAAACAAATTTAACTTCTTAATTTTTCATAAGTTTGATAAAATCTAAAATACAGTTTTATAGAAACCTACTCAGGAAATTTAAAATCTTCCACATAAGCCCTTAGTTTCTCTAGCCAACTGAGTACTTTTAATCAGGAAACCTGGCCGTGGCACACTGCTTCTGTATTTTGTAGGGTTTTGTTATTCAAAGTGTGGTCTGAGGAATGAGGGCCTCAGTTTCACTGGAAAGCATTTATGAATGTAGAATTGTCCCCACAGCAGATCTGCATTTAAATCTGCATGTTAGGAGGATTTCTAGGTGTTTCATAGGAGTAGTAAATGTAGTCATTAGGCAAAGAGCAAATGCATTTAGAAATCTTTATCCAAGAGTTTATGTTAGCATTAAAATAAGAAAAGTATAAGTATTAAGTAAAGAATCAGCAGATCATTTACTTACCAAAAAGTTATTGGGGTATACAATGTGTCAGACTCATAAACTCAGGATAACCCTGAAAAAAAAAAAAAAGCAGATAAAAGTTATCACACTATGAAACTAACATTGTAGAATACAGGAGATACTCAGTAAGTAACCAAGGAAGATGTACTGGGTTGTGTTAAATGTTGTGGATGTTTAAAAAATAATTGTGTAAAAGAGGGAGAGAGAGAGAGAGCTATTTTAAATAGGATAATCAGGGAAGGCTTCAATAATTTGACCTTTGAACAGATACTAGAAGGAGGTAAAGGAGAGAGCCATGCATTGATGAGTTGGATGTTGGTTCCATACAGAACATCTAGCAAGTGCAAAGGTCCCAGAGTCGGGAACATTCTTGTCCTGCCAGCGTGGAGCTCATGTGGGGGAATGGAATGATCAAGAGAATTGTATGAGGTGAGGTGGTCTGACAGGTAGTAAATGATGGGTTAGGACATTGCAGGACACACTATAGGACATTGTAAGAACTTTAGCTTTTACTCTGAGAAAGCAAATCATTGGAGGGTTCTGAGCAGAGGAATGAAAAGATCTGACTAATTTTTAAATATCCTTGTTCTCTGTTGAGAACAGTACAGGGAGCAAAGATAAAGGAGGGAAACCACTTAGAAGGTCACGGCAGTAATTCTGGGAAGGGCTGATTGCAGCTTCTCTTAGGATGGCAGCTAAATGAATCTTGAAGGAAGAGGGAACAAGATCTTCAGATCCTTTAGTTGTGGAGTAGGAAAGAAATAAAAGTTAGCATTAATGATAACCCTTGGACAGTATAGCCCTGCAGTAGCTTAAACCGTACCTGGTCTCCACCTTAGAGCAGTTAGAAGGCTGCAATATGAATTTGTACTGCTCCTTTGTAACTCACCATATCACTTAAAATTTTTGGAATGTTCTTCATTAAATACTGAGATTTCCCATTCAAGGTTCTTTTTTAAAAGATTTTATTTATTTGACACAGAGCAAGAGAGAGAGAGCAAGCACAAGCAGCGAGAAGGTCAGGTAAGGGAAAAGTAGGCTCCCCACTGAGCAAGGAGCCCGATGCAGGGCTTGATCCCAGGACCCCAGGATCATGACCTGAGCTGAAGACAGATGCTTGCATAACCAACTGAGCCCCCCAGGCACCCTCATTCAAGGTTCTTTTCAGGAAGTTCAGCTTCTAGCAAATTGATCATGCTATGTATTGGACTAATCCTGACTGGAAAAAGTCCTGTATGTATAACCATGATGGTGAGGAGATGACAAACACTGTAAATGAAATCTCATTATTTATTAAGATCACTTGATACTAAATCTTCTTTTGTATTTTTATTTAATTAGATAAATTAAAATGTGGTATAATTGGCTCTGTCAGGTGAAGTCTTCCAATTATTTACTCTTGTGAACTTAAACTTTTCAAAGTGTAGCATAATTCTAACAATTTAATAACATCTTTAACAGGTGTAAAATTCAGAATTCTTTTCATCTAAGTTAGTATCAAAATAATGTTAACCAAGATACTGATACAATTTTTTATTATGTTAATATCTACACTTCCATCAGCAAAGTTCAACTCTAAAGTTCAAACAAGTTTGTATTTTAAACTTTATTTTGAAAAAAATATATAGACAAATACCGTACAGTGTCTCCTGGATCTTTCATCCAACATATATCAATAGTGACCAGTTATATAACTTCAGTATAATATCTAAAACAGGATATGGACAATGGCATATAATTATTAACTCATCTGTATACTTTGTATTTTACCACTATAACAGCATACATTTGTGGGGGGGGGGGTATATGTGTAGATCTGTGCAATTTTATTCAATACAGGGATTTGTGTAACTGCTAACATCAAGACACGGGATGGTTCCATTAATACAAAAGAACTCCCTTGTGCTATTTCCTTGGGTTTACGTATGTTCCCCACACTTTCATGCCTGCTACCCGAAACCACTACTGTATTCTCCGTCTTTTTAGTTTTGCCATTTTGAGAATGCTGTACCAATGAAATTGTGCAGTATGCAACTTCAGAAGTTGAATTTTAACTTGCTCTTGAGGTCTCTGCAGGTTGTTGCCTGTATAAACGGTTCATCTTTTTTATTGCCAAAAAGCCCAATAGATGGTTGCAGAGTGCTTTCTAACCATTCACCAGTTGAATGACCTGTGGAAAATTTCCAGCATTTTGCTATTCCAAATAAAGTTGCTGTGAACATTCATGTGGAGACATTTGTGCAAATATATGTATATTTCTTTGGGATAAATGTCCAAGCGAGCAATTGCTGGGTCATGTAGTGAGTGCACATTTAGTTTTATAGGAAAATGCCAAGCTATTTTCTGAAATGTCTCTAACAATTTATGTTGTCACTAACAGTGGATGAGAAATCCAGTTTCCCTGCATTCCTCGCCATTTGGGTGTGATCACTATTTTTTTTTTTTTTAATTTTAGCTGTACCACTATGTGTAAGGATATTTTATAATAGTTTTAATTTCATTTCCTTAATGGCTAATGATTTTGATTATGCTTTAATGTGCAAGTATTTGTCATATTTATTTCCTGTTTAGTGAAATGTATGCTTATGTGTGTCTCCATTTTATAATTGAATTGCTTGCTTTTACTGTTGCTTTCTGAGTTATTTATACATTCTAGATACTCGCCTTTGTCAGATATGGGGTTGCAAGTATTTTCTACCAGTCTGTAGTTGTCACGTCTTTCAACTGGGTCTTTCATAGCCAAAAATGGTTAATCATGATGAAGTCCAATTTATTATTATTTACAGATCATGTCATTTCTAAGAACTCTTTATTTAGCTGCATGCTGAAGATGCGCTCCTGTGCTATCTTCTCTGAGTTTTATTATATGTTTTATACTGAAATGTAGGATTTGTTTTGAATTTTGTTTGTATATATTGTAGGTGTAGGTTGTGGTTCTTTATGTCTGTTTATATCTAGTTATTCCATCACTGTTGATTGAAAAGATTATCCTCCATTTAAATTGCTTTTGTACTTTCTTCAAACATCAGTTGGGCATGTTCATGTTAGTCTAGATTTGGGTTTCTCTGTCTGTTCATCGATCTATGTATTTATTTTTCCACCAAAACCACGGTGATTTGATGACTGTAGACAAAGTAAATCTTGGCGTAACATTGAAGAATTCTTACCATTTTTTTTTGTTTTTAGCATTTTATGTAGCATTTATGTTATTGTTTTAGTTCCTTTCCCTTTCCATATAATTTTAACATAACTTGTCTGTATATAGTGTTTTGATGTTAGTCTTCATACTAATTTGGAGAGCAGTAGGTCTTTACTATATCGAATCTTCAAATCCACAAATCTTCAAGTCATTTATTTAGATATTTGAAATTTTTTCATCAATGTCTTATAACTTTCAGCATATTGATCATGTATGTATGTATTTTACTTGGAGTCATAACTAGGTATTTCTTTTACCCTTTTCCCCCCCAAATTGCAGTATAATCAGCATTCATTATTATATATGTTTCAGGTGTACAACATAGTGATTCAGCAATTCTGTACATTACCCAGTACTTGTTAAAATTAAATGTTGTCACCATCTGTCACCATACAACATTATTACAATATTGACTGTTTTCCCTACACTGCACTTTTCTTCTCTGACTTACTTTCAAAAATGGGAGTTTATACCTTTTAATACTCTTTATTTCACCCATCCCCCAACCACCTTCCCTCTGGCAAACGCCAGTTTATTCTATTTAAGAATCTGTTGTTTGGGGGCGCCTGGGTGGCTCAGTCAGTTACACAGCTCCCTTTGGCTCAGGTCATGATCCCAGGGTCCAGAGATTGAGCCCTGCATTGGGCTCCCTGGTCGGCGGAGAGTCTGCTTCTCCCTCTCCTTCTGCCTGCTGCTCCCCTACTTGTGCTTTCTATCTCTCTGTCAAATAAATAAATAAAATCTTGAAAAAGAAAAAGAATCTGTTGTTTGTTTCATTTTTTAAATTCCACATTTAAGTGAAATCACATGGTATTTGTCTTTCTTTGCCTGTCTTATTTTACTTAGCATAATATTCTGTAGATCCATTCATGTCACAAATGATAAGATCTCATTCTTTTTTATGGCTCAGTAGTATTCCATTATACACACACACAGACCCAGACCCAGACACACACACACACACACACACACACACACACAAACACACAGAGCACATCTTTATTTATTTATCAGTGGACATGGGTTGCTTCCACATCTTGGCTATGGTGAATAAAGCTGCAATAAACAGGGATGCATATACCTTTTTGAGTTAGTATTTTCATTTTCATTGATTAAATACCCAGTAATGGAATTACTAGATCACGTGGTATTTCTATTTTTAATATTTACAGTAATCTCCATACTTTCTCCCACAATGACTACACCAGTTTACGTTCCCACCATCTGTGCATGAGGGTTGCTTTTTCTCCACCCTCACCAGTGTGTTATACCTTGTATTTCTGACTCTAGCTATTCTGAAAGGTGTAAAGTGATATCTTGTTGTTTTGCATTTCCCTAATAATTAGCGATGAACATCTTTTTGTGTGTCTGTTGGCCACCCTTAGGTCATCTTTAGAAAAATATCTATTCAGGTTCTCTGTCCATTTTTAAATCAGCTTATTTTAAATATTTTTTAGTGTTGAGCTGTACAAATTCTGTAAATATTTTCGATATTAACCCCTTACTGGTTATATCACTTGCAAATATCTTCTCCCATCCAGTAGGTTGCCTTTTTGTTTCATGGATGATTTCCTTTCCTGTGCAAAAGCTTTTTTATCTTGGTGTAGTCCTGATGGTTTGTTTGTTTATTTATTTATGGTTTCCTTGCCTCGGGAGACCTATCTAGAAAGATGTTGCTAAGGCCAAGGTCCAAGAAGCAGTTGCTTTTGTTTTCTTGTAGGAGTTTTATGGTTTCAGATCTTATATTTGGGTCTTTAATCCATTTTGGGTTTATTTTGTATATGGTATAAGAAAATGGACCAGTTTCATTTTTCTGCATGGAGCTGTTCAGTTTTCCCAACACCATTTATTAAAGACTGTCTTTTATATAATCTTGTATATTGTATATTCTTGCCACCTTTTTTATAAATTGACCATTGTTGGTTTATTTCTGGGCTCCATATTTTCTTCCGTTGATCTGTGTCTATTATTATTATTATTATTATTTACCAGCACCATACTGTTGTGATTACTACTGCTTTGTAGTATATCTTGACATCTGGAATTGTGATACATCCAGCTTTGTTCTTTAGCAAGATAGCTTTGGTCACTCTGGGTCTTTTGTGGTAACATACAAATTTTAGTGTTCTTTGTTCCAGTTCTATGAAAAATGCTGTTGGTACTTTGACAGGGATTGCATTGAATTTGTACGTTGCTTTGGGTAGTATGGACATTTTAACAATATTCTTTCAATCTTTAGAGCGAGCCTTCCAGTGATTTGATTCTTTTCTTATTTCAATTATTGCATTTTAAATTCTTTAGTTTTCACTGGTAATTTTTAATATCTTACGTTTCCTTGCACAGATTTTCTGTTTTCCTTTAAAAAAAAAAAAAAGATTTTACTTATTTGGCAGAGGGAGAGAGCACAAGCAGGGGGAGTGTCAGGCTGAGGGAGAGGGAGAAATAGGCTCCCCGCTGAGCAGAGAGCCGGATGCGGGGCTCCATCCCAGGACCCTGGGATCATGACCTGAGCCAAAGGCAGACGCTTAACCCACTGAGCCACCCAGGCACCCCTCTGTTTTCCATTTTTAAAGCACATTCATAATTGTACATGGAAGCATTTTTATGATGCCGTTTTAAAATTCTTATCAAATAATCCACACATCTGTGTCATCTCACTGTTGGCAGCTCTTGGTTGTCTTTTCTTGTTGTGATTTTCCTGGTTTTGGGTGTAATGAATGACTTTGGATTGTGCATGGATTATTTTGGAGATTATCTGCTAAGACTTTGAATCCTATTTAATCTTACTTTTTGCACATAAGTCACCCTGTTTGGTTGTTGTGCAGGTTCAGGTGGAGGTGGATTTTTACTTCCCTGTTAGACCCCACTAAAACCATCCTGATAAGAGCTGATTCACACTGCCTCACTGAATGTGATTAAGGTAGAAGTGCAGCTCTCTCCCCAGCCCTGTTAACACTCCCAGCAAAGGCAAAGAAAGCATCAACTAGCACTACCTCATTGCCACTGAGAGAGGAGGAGGCTCAGCTTCCTTCTGGTCCTTGATAACAACGGGAGGTGCTCATCTCCTATCACTTCATTTCACTGTATTGATGTTGGCAGAGGGGGAATTTTAGCTCCTTGCTAGGCTTTGGTGATGATATGTGGGAAGGTCAGGGCATAATAGAGTTCAGACTAATCCCACTTGGTTCTCCCTCTTTCAGTCTTGATGCTGCTGGATGGTGACGGGGGTTCAGATTGCTGCTGCTTCCTACTAACACTACCTGGGAAAAGAAATTGGGTCAGACGAATGGGAACACTGCTGCTTGCTTCCATCAACCTTTAAAATTCAGCTCCCAACTTGGCCCCACCAACACCATCCTGGTAGAGAAATTTGAGCACTGTAGCTTGCTTCTATCAGGACAGTCAGAAAATCAGCTCCTCACTTAGCTCCACTGAAACTGCTAGGGTGAGTGGGTCAGTTCTTCCACTACTCTTTGATTAAATTAGGGCGCATATTGTTAAAAAGGTTTTTTTTTTTGTTCTACTAGCCCACTCTTTCCAGGTCATTTTAGCTGGGGAGCAGGCATTTCTGGAAGTGTGGTGTTTGTTTTGTCTCTACGTGTTTTCAGCTCTGGGATGGAGGCTTTTCTCTAGCTCCCCATCTGGGAGGCAATAAGGAAACCCAGAGAATAGGGGCACCTGGGTGGCTTAGTCAGTTAAGCATCTGCTTTTGAATCAGGGTCCTGGGATAGATCCCTGCATCAGGCTCCCTGCTCAGAACAGAGGTGGAGGTGGGTGCAGAGTCTGCTTGTCCCTCTACCCGTTCGCCCTCCCCAACTTGTGTTCAAGTGCGTTTGTGCATGCTCATTCTCTCTCTCTCTCTCTTTCTCTCAAATAAATAAATATTCTTTTAAAAAAATAAGAAATCCCAGGAAAGTCACCACCATCTTTTCCCTCAAGCCCCAAGGTCTGTGTTTGGTCATCCTTTTCCTTTCCGCATATATTAGTTTCCTAGCACGATCCCAGTAAATTGCCACAAGCTGGGTGCCTTAACACAACAGAATTTTATTCTCTAACAGATCTGGAGGTTAGAAGTCAAAAATGAAGGTGTTGGCAGGCTCATGCTCCCTCCAGAGATTGTGGGAAGAGCATCCTTCCATCTCTCTTCCAGGTTCCGGTGTCTCTGGCTTGTGACAACGTAACTGCAGTTTCGGCTCCAACTTCACATGACCTTCCCCCTGGGTTTCCTCTAAGGACGCTGGTTATTAGATTTAAGTCTCACTTGAATCCAGGATGATATTATCTGGACATCCTTAATTTATTTACATCTCAAAGATGCTTTTTCCAAATGATGTCAAATTTGTGTGCTCCAGGGCTGAGAACTTAGACATCTTCTTGAGGGACACTGTTCAGTCAGCTATAGCAATTTTCAGAGCCTTTTTACATTTGTTCCTTGTGTTTTGTCCAGGATGTTTGTAGTTGCAAGAGGAAGGACTTGGGAGGAATGGAGCCACCCCAAAACCCTGTTTCCTTTTTAACACTTGAGTTCATTGTGTGTGTGTTCTGCTGAGCACTGTTACATTGTAATAGGTATTTTAACTATTTTTTTGAGTGATAGGAACAAACTTCCTATGGAATTCTGAACACAAAATAGTCCCAGACTGAAAAGAAACATCAATGCCTCAAGGGCTTTTTTCTTGGTTTATTAATTATGTCCTCTCCTCTTCTACTTAATGGTTGTATCAGTTATTCATTACCACCACAGTGCTGCATAAGAAACCATGCCAAGATTTTCCTGCTTAAAACAATAACAATTTATTAAGTAGTGTGCATGCAGGTCAGCCTTGTACTGAGATCGACTTGGTGATTTTTGTGGCTCAGCTGATCTAGTAAGTTTTCAGCTGGGATGACTGAAATGATTCACTCTTTACCATTTGTTCCTCATCATCCAGAAAGTTCACATGGATGTGGACTTTTTGGTTATGGCAAAGAACATGAA
Source organism: Martes martes (assembly GCF_963455335.1). Taxonomy (NCBI): domain Eukaryota; kingdom Metazoa; phylum Chordata; class Mammalia; order Carnivora; family Mustelidae; genus Martes; species Martes martes. The sequence goes on from NC_137896.1 coordinate 111,428,264, forward strand.
GAAGCAGAATCATGCAGGTGTTTTCGCAAGCCTCTGTGTCCTATATGCTATCATCCTGTTGGCCAAAACAAGTTACATGGCATGGCCCAGACTGGAAAGATGAGGTTACGTTGCAGCTGGGGTGATTCCCGTAATCATCTACCATGGCACTGCTATGGTTCTGCAGCGCCAAATAGCATGCATGCTGTGATGTCATCTACAATCAGAGAATGAGTTTCTTGGTCTACTGACTTACCTCAAACAAAAATTCATGTCCGTATCCATGACACTGTACTTCTACACAATACATATGTTGCTTTCTCAGCACTTTCTTCTCCCTTAAATTTTAAATAGCACTCCCATCTATTTGTAGCTGAATATATTATGATTTGAATGTCTTGGGAAGCCAGGGAGAACTCATTTCAAAACATTGTTATTATTAGAATAATTAAATAAGAGGCTGATACGGTATTTAAAATGAATCTCTCTTTTTCTACCAGTTGCTTGCTGTGTCCTATCAGGCAAGTTTACCATTCCCTGTTGGAATTGCTCCAGCTGTGAACTCTCTAGTAGGAGTTGTTCTTTGCTTCAACTCGTTCAGGAAGTCACCTCTGCTTGCACAGTGTTAAAAGGAGTCTTCTGGCAATTATTTAAGCAGATTTGTTAGAAGAGAATATCCTTTTTTTTTTTTTATCAAAGGGCTAACCCTTGCTGTTTTAATGAATGTTACTTCTTTTCACTTAATGCTGGAAGGAGAGATTATTGTAAACAGAAGCTGTTTTCATCTGTATAAAATAATTTATAAACTCATGACTTATTTCTCTGGAAACACTTTGAAACAGCAGTGCATATGGCATGTGAAGATGATGAAGCATTATTAAAATAAAAACTCCTGTCTCACAGACCTTAATGGATGTGACTGACGCAGCTATAGTTCTAAAACATGAATCTATTTTTAATTTTAAAATACTTTGTTTAAATTAAGGCAGGGATGAAAAAGGCACACAACCAGCCAGAGATTCATTCAAATTCTATTTTAATGTTCAACAAACTGAATACAGTTATACATTTTAAAAGTTTGTGTATTTTTTTTCAAGTTTCATAGAAAAATCGCTTTTGGTTTTTCCCAGTGTATTAGTCATGACAACATCAAACTCTTCACCTTCAAAGAAACTGAAATGCAGAATTCATTTTGGATGCCAGCCATTTTTTATGTCATTTTTATTTATTGATGAAGTATTTCAGGGCATGGCTAAATTTAGGGCCCTATACTATGATGAACTTTCTGAGTCAGGGTTTTCCTGGTGTCCATCAGGAATTCAGATTTCATCACAGCTTATCAAAAGCCAAGAGCTATCTCTAAAAACAATAGTTGTTTACCAATGTAAAATGGGAGTTTCCTCTTGATTTGTCTATTACAGGTTGCTGTAGGATCTAACAAAACCCATTGGCAAGGCAAAAAGAAGTACTCAAAATGAGTAGTTACTGGCCAAAGAGAGTATCTGTCAGTTTGGTACAGAATTCTCAGAACTTGCCCTGGAATTCACAGGTCAGGTAGTGCCTGAAATTCCCCCATCTTCTTCAGGATATAGCAGGCTCATTGAATCCACTAGGTCGTAGAGGACCAAATGGTAGACCCATTTTATCACTGGGCCTGGACCTTGTAAAGAGCCTCTTTCCCTGGCACACTCAGAGCTGGGAGCCTTTCAGATCATTTGTAAATGAGTCAGGAACACATATCCCAAATGTAGAATATATTCCCAATACAATGCAGAGAGGTCCAGTAAGTATTTTACTTCTTTCTTAATGTTAAAACATGTAACAAATCCTTCACTGTGGAGGTATAACCCAGTATACCACAGACTTTGTTAAATTAGCAATATTCTAGAGTTTTATGGGAAATTACCCACTCTGATAATATGTGTTTGCCAAAGTCTCTAGGGGAGCTGTCACCCTTAAAACGTTGAATGCATATTTGCCATAGGACCCACCATTCAACTTCCAGATATATGCCCAGGAGAAACAATAATATAGGTCTTCACAAGATTTGTGGGAAGATGTCCATAGTGACATTATTCATAATAGCTAAAATGTGAGAACAACCCAAATGGCCATGTGAATGGAATACAGAAATAGGGTATATCCATACAACGGAGTATTATTTAGCAATAAAAAAGGAATCAAGTACAGATACATACTACAACATAGTTGAACTTTGAATATATTATGGTAAATGAAAGAAACCCAACAGAAAATACCGTATATTGTGTGATTGCATTGTACAGCATGATCCAAAATTAATGAATTTTATGGTATGCAAGTTATGCTTCAACTAGTCTGTTTTTAAGAACTTATCCTACAAGGTAATTTCAGAAAATTCTTCTTAATTGAGGAGTAAAAACATTCTTTATTTTACAGTCATAGGGGGTATCAGAGTAGCAAGTCCCAGTTCCCTAGGTTGGAAGTGTTCCATGGGGTCTAGCTAGGTTTGGTTAAATAATATTTTCAGAAACCATTCTCTGTAGTAAAATTGAATGGAACTTAAATCAAGAAACTTTTTATGCAGGTGAGAGAAGAGTTGATAAATTAGGGGAGAATGAGGCAACCCAGAGATCAGTGGAAAGCCAACTTTAATTCTCCTCTCACAGGACAAATGGAGCTGTAGTTTACTGGGATCTGGAGTCCTGAGGTCACTGTCAGAGAAACCGTCAGAAGCAGAGATAGACAGCATTGCCTGCTTTTTCTCTCTTATCCTCCTATGTTCCTTCAGTGCCTTCTGTTGGCTTAACTTGAATAGAAACCAGTATTTGGGTCTATCGTTTTCCTTTGCTACACACAGAAAAGCAAAGAAAAGTTAGGAGTGGATCTGAGGCAAAGATACCAAGAACTGACACGTTGGAGTTAAATTCAGCATTTATGTCCCACTTACCTTTTAACCCATACCGCTCTTCCTAACACCCAAGTTCTCTCTAGGTTCTGCCTCTTAACAGACATCTCTAACATTCTTTTTAAGCCCATCTCAGACCTTGCATTGTCCATCACAGTTTCAAACAGTGATTACATTCTCTTAAAAAACCCTAAAGAAAACATATACTCTGCTATTCAACTTACAGTTACAAATCACTTTCTTAGTTTTTAAATTATCTTCTGTTTAACTTTCCCAGGTCAGTTAAAACTACCATGAAGACAAAGCTTATGTCATAGATAATAGTACCTAGAAGAGATGACAGTTACAATGTTTAGAAAATTATGGGGTTTCAAAAACTGTCATTATAAAATATTTGTTTTCTGGAAAGTGTCAGGGCTGAAATTAAAGGGTGACCTTTAACACAGAATGGCAAATTAATATTCATGGGGTTTTTTGGTGCTTCAGTTTGTTAATTGTGAAGATATGCCTCTGACTTGGCAAGTTTCATTTCCTATTGTGCTAATACTATAAAGGTACAAAGCACTGCTCAAAGGTAACACTAGGTTTCTTCTTTAATTTTAATTTTATTCATTCCATACAATGAGTAAAGTTAATCAGGTGGCAAAAGAAGTTCTCTGAAGGATCCATAATGTAGAATCCTATGACCTAGATAAGGAGCCATTAGAAACAATAGGGTAGCTCAATACCCAGGGAGGAGTCATTGGAACAAATTTTTTAAAGCCAATATATTGCTTAGCTTGAGAAAAGGGAGTGATAATTACATTCACAAAGACATAGAACTTGGTATATTAGAGTGTACCCCTGGTTTACCCAGTACAAAGTTCACTTATTAAACGGAATGCTAAAAGGCAAGAGAAAGGCCTTCGTAGCTGGGATGCTCTGTTTCACTTTAGTATCTGTCTGTGTCTCTGCCTTGTATAAATTAGCCCAAATGTTTCTGGAACCCATTAAATAGCCTACCAAGACATAGTTTGCTGTATTGTTTCCATAACTTTATTATCCATTATTCAAGGTCATATTTCCTCTATAAAGCAAAACGAATACACTGTCTATAAAGACTGGGCTGCCAGATCCAAAAGATGCCAGTTTCCTTTCTTAGCTTCCGCTTCCTCTCTTCACTGTTTTCATGGGTCCTTTTTATAGGAGCTGTTGGTAAATCAGATTGATCTATTACTCTTTTCCTTTCAAGTCTATTCTTATTTTGTGTTGATGTGCCAGCTGGTAATTTGAGCAGCAGCCATCAGTTAAATAATGCAAAACATTAGTCTGAATATAGAATGTTAGTCAAGTTTCAGTGTACGTATTTACTGATTTATTTATGAATATTTTAAAAGGTTGATAAATTCTGGCTTAAAATTTTTTGCAGGGTTATATATACAACTTTGTCTATTTACACTGTTAGTAATGGGAAAATTAGTGTTAGACTGGGAAACACAATGAAAAGGACCAGTTGTGAGAGGAAATCAAGCATTTATACGTAGCCAAGCAAAGAAAGGAAAAAACAGCCAAAGCAATTAGTCCAGTTGGCTAATGCTCTTTTTAATGAGTGATCTGGGCAGCTGCACTGTTAGCTTGGGGGGCATAATCTAATGCAGATTGGGCTGAACTTTCTCAATTACGCTGAGTAATTCTAGCATGCTACATTTTATTGAAGATGATTGTGGCCTTAGTCTCCTATACCTAACTCTGGTTTTATATCCAATTGTGTATTAGTAATAGTTTGGTGGGATTATGTCTAATAGTTAATACCATATCCTTGAATGCTGTATTTGCCAAAGTATCTGCAAGGAGGGCTAAAGCCTCTTTAAGGTATGTATCTATATATTTCAAAGGTGATTTGTGTAAGTTACTTACTTTTAAGAATTAAGATGGCTTAGTTGACATAGAGGAAGAATTTATTGGTTGAATTATTGAAATAAGTATTAATGTATTAATGTTACTTTGGGTTTGAAAAATATTCAGTCTCATTATGTGATGTGAATAGAGTTATCTGCAATCACAGATGGAACTGGGGTCAAAATGAAATTCCACACCTCTGAGAACTTTGAATTCTTCTACTTGAGTCTTAATATTGAAGCTTCTCAAAATTAATCAGAATATATTAGAATATAATTATGTAGCAATCCTTTATCCAGAAAGTTCAAATGCAAATATTGCCTCTTTGCTGAGTACAGAGATTGGTTAGGTAAGAGAATTGCATTTTAACTGAGAGTACTATATTCTTACTCATTTATTCAAATTAGTGTAATTATTATCTAACTAATTAGCTGGAAACATGACTTATTCTATTATTCATTAAATGTGAAAATTCTTCCCAGAAAAAAGAACTGTAAGTGAAAAAAAATATGATCTAGAGACTCTATAAAACTACTGATAGAAAGCTGGTAGTACCAGGGCGCCTGCGTGGCTCAGTGGGTTAGGCCTCTGCTTTCAGCTCAGGTCATGATCTGAGGGTCCTGGGATCGAGCCCCACGTTGGGCTCTCTGCTCAGTGGGGAGTCTGCTTCCCCCTCTCTCTCTGCCTGCCTCTCTGCCTACCTGTGATCTCTCTGTCTAATAAATAAATAAAATCTTTAAAAAAAAAAAAAAGAAAGAAAGCTGATAGTACCAATTTTACTTTAGGAATACTTTTAGTTAAGTAAAATGGCAAAAATGGAAATAGGTGGATTTTGCCATTGGTGAGTTATTTAGAGGAACGTTGTTTTGATGTGAGGAAGCAGAGGTGAATATATAGCATTCTATGCTTACCTTCACAGAAACCATTGAATCGATTTGTTGATATTAGGAGATTATACTTTATAAATACCAGACTGTTGGATTATACCTTTAAATACTATTACTATATAGCAACAGCACTAAAGAATTAAAAATACTTAATTAGAAATAAGAGCTCATAACACAAGGACATCAGTCATTAAGTATTAAACTCTGTTAGGCATTTTAAGAGAAAGGAAGAAGAATAAAACAGGGCCGTGTGTTTTCATTCTGTAAAATACATAGTTATTGTGTTGGAAATTTCTTTCAATTTATAATAAGTCCTGGGAATTTATATATTAAATCATATTTCCAAATGTGGAAAGAATTATTTCATATGAACACAAAAGGTGTCCTAACTTGTAAATAGCAAAAACGAGTGAGCTTTGTATTAAGATCATCAGCCCATTTTTCATGACTTATCAAAAGATAACTATATGTGAGGATGACCATTTTACTCCCTTAGATCCAAATCTTTGCTTGATTTAAAACCTTAGAGTGTGATCCATGGACTTAGACGTGTCATAAAGTATTTTGGAAGACATATACATCATACGCTAAATCAGACACCTTCTGTTTTCTGTGAGTTAAATAAGAATCTGAATATCTGAATACTCTCTAAATTTCAAATAAGAAACACGTTTTATATAAAGCATGATAGAAGAACTTAAACAGTTGACACAAAATTCCAAAATAAAAGTTGGCATTAATATTAGTTATGTTAAGAATATCTCAGATTTGTGAATTAAAATGTATCAAATTAGTCTTCTCTGGACAGCCAAAAACAGAAGAGAAATATGAATGTGTGTGCCATAAAGGAACATTTGAGAAGAAAGTGAAGCCATCCACAGACACACACTTATATTAATAATGTGTGTATGTCTGTATAATACAGTTGAATATATAGTTGCATATAATATGTATACACATAGTATATATGTAACTAAAATATATATGAATAGATATAGTTATATATAATTAGATACTGGTGTATACATTACACATAAATGATCTATACAGGTGTGCAACTGTGTACACACATTTGCATAACCACTTTCACCATCAAGATATGGAGTATTTCCTTCACTCTGAAAATTTCCCCATGCTTCTTTGTAGTCCCCCTTCCCTTCTCTCACCACTGGTAACAGCTGATTTCTTTTCTGTTAGAATTTTGCCTTTTCCAGAATGTACATGGCCTTTTGAATCTGGATTTTTTTTCACTTAGCATAATGCTTCATTGACTCATGCAGGTCCTTTCATGTGTCGGGAGCCTTTTCCTTTCATTGTGGAGTAAGATTTGTTATATGGATGCACCACAGCTTGTTCGGTCATTAACCAGTTGATGGACATTTCCATTGTTTCCAGTTTTGGGTAGTTCTGAATAAAGCTGTTATAAACAATTTGCAGAAAGCTTTCTGTGTGGATGTATGTTTTCATTTGTCCAGTAGCGGGAAACTGTTTTCCACAGTGGTGTACCAGTTTGCATCCCCACCAGTCGTACATGGTAAGTCCAGTATCCTTGGTGTCCTCACCAACAGTTGATACTCTCTTTTTTCTAAGCATTTCAGTTCTCTATAATGCTATCTCCTTGTGACTTTAATTTGAATTTCCCATTAAGACTTAACAATTTTGAGTATCTTTTCTTGGGGATATTTGCCATCCATGTCTCTGCTTGAGGAACATGTTTTGCTTGTTTTAAATATTGAGTTTTTCTGTTCTTACTGCTTGAGATGTTCTGGGCTTAAATTATTTATCTTACGGGTATTTAAAAAATATTTATCCTCGTAGGTTTTAATTTTCTTAAGCATTTCTTTGAAAGAGCCAAAATTTTCTTAGTACACAAAAAGTATGAGCCATAAAAGAAAACTGATAAATTGAACATATGTTCACAGTACAAAACTCACTACTTTCTTTCTCTGGTAAGTCTTAAAACCACATAGTTCAAGTCTCCTAACTTCGTTATTTTCAAAATTGTCCTATTACAGATCTATTATTTTCTAGTATAAGTTTGAGAATTAGCTTCTTTCTGAAACAAAATTAACCGTAAAATACTGTTTGGGATCAGTTGGGGGTTGAATTGGCATCTTAATACTTAGTCATCTAGTTCATGAACAAGTTATATGTTAGAAAATTCAAAAGAAGGAAGAAAGCATCATGTACCCATGCATTAGCTTACTGTGTTTTATCTTCATTCTTTTTATTTCTTCTTTTATTATTTCCTTAGTCTTTAGAGAACTATTTTTAAGCATCTGTCTACAGTAGGTCTACTGGTACTGAATGTGCTTAGTTTTCCTTTAATTAAGAATGGTTTAGTTTCCCTTTTATCCTGGAGTATATTTTTTTAATTAGGATATAGGTTTCTGAGTTGACAGGTTTTGTATTTTGCTCTTTCGCTTTTTTTGAAGTGTTGTACTACCTCCTTAGTGCCCTCATGGCTTCTGAATGGAAATCCAATGCCATTCAAAAATGTTTTAAGCTTTTGGTCAGGTACCACTTCTCTCTCACTGCTGTCAAGATTTCTTTACCTTTCCTCAGGTTTCAGAAGTTTGAGTATATGTCTTGATGTGAGTATCTTTGGAGTTATCCTAAAGTTTTGTTCAGCTTTTAAAAATTGGTAGTATTGGGCACCTGGGTGGCTCAGTGGGTTAAGCCTCTGCCGTCAGTTCAGGTCATGATCTCAGGGTCCTGGGATTGAGTCCCGCATCGGGCTCTCTGCTCCGCAGGGAGCCTGCTTCCTCCTCTCTCTCTGCCTGCCTCTCTGCCTACTTGTGATCTCTCTCTGTCAAATAAATAAATAAAATCTTTAAAAAAAATTGGTAGTATTTTGGGCGCCTGGGTGGCTCAGTTGGTTGGGCGACTGCCTTTGGCTCAGGTCATGATCCTGGAGTATTGGGATTGAGTCCCACATATGGCTTCCTGCTCAGCAGTGAGTCTGCTTCTCCCTCTGACCTTCTCTTCTTTTATGCTCTCTCTCTCTCTCTCTCTCTCAGGTAAATAAATAAAATCTTTTAAAAAGTAAAACAAAAAAATAAAAATTGGTTGTATTTTATCTTTTACCAGATTTGGAATGTTTTTATTAATTGTTTCTTCTAGTACTTTTACAGCCCCACCTTCCTTCTCCTTTCCTTATGGGATTCCTGCGACATGAATGTTAAATATTTTGTTACAGTTCTACATGCCCCTCAGGCTCTGTGTTTTTGTTTTTGTTTTTCATCTGTTGTTCCCACTGGGTAATTTCTACTTTTTAATCATCGGGTTCACGTATTCTTTTTCTGTCCCCACCATTGAGCCTGTCTGTTGAGATTTTGATTAAGCAATTGTGTATGTTAGTTCTAAAATATCCATTAAGATCTTTGTCTTCCATTTCTTTGCGGAGACTCAGTCCTCATTTGTTCAAGCATACTTGTAATTGTTTGAGACCTTTCTGGAATGGCTGCTTTAAAATTTCTGTCTAATATTTCTAACATGGCTGTCATCTCTAAACTGTCATCTTTCAATAGTTTTTTGGGTTTTTGCTTGTTTTTTTGAGCTCTTCCTGGTTTTGTTATGAGTGATTTTCTACAACAACCTGGAGTGTTGTTGTAAGAGACTCTGCATCTTAATCAAACCTTTTGTCTTAGCTTGCTTCCTTTGACACTGTCTGGATGGGGAAGGAGAGGTTATCCCATTAATACTAAATGCTGCTAGGATTCCAGGTTCTCCTCAGAGCCTTGGCCGAGACCTGAGCTGGGTTCTCCTTGTCACTCCAGATAGGGGCTCCAAGTCCTTATATGTTTTCCCCTTCTACCATCAGAGAGGGGGGGACTCTTTACCACCCAGCAGGGATGATACTCCTTGGCTCCTTGTTGAGCATTCTCTAACACAACCTTGCCCATGGAGTTGAGGCACCTAGTTATAACCTGGTGAAGGGAGAAGTCTAGGTTCCCTTCTTGCTTTTCGCTGACGTGGCTGTTGATGGGTCTGCAATATTTTGTGTGGTGTTTGACTGAAGTAGTGGTTGGTTATTGTCTACAGTCTTCTATCTTGAAATTTTTCTTGACTCTTTCCTGGTTCTTTGACTAGAAAAATAGGTTGGGGGAGGTTTGTTTGTTTGTTTGTTTGTTTTTAATACCTGTTGATGTTGCCACATTGCCAGTTTTTTCCAGCTGGAACGTTGGAATGTCTGAGGTGAAAAGATAACAGAGGGAACTCACCTGTGTTCTTTGCCTTTTCTTGTGTCCTGGGGCCATTAGGCAAAACACCTTCTTTTCTCTACCTTTCATTGTTTTATATTTGTTTTGTATATAATGTTGAGTTTTTAATTCTGCTTAGTGAAAGGAATAAGAACAAGTATGTCCATTTTATCTTCCTGAAGCAGTAATACCTAGGGATTATTTTAAACCAGTATAATTATATCTATTTTTAATATCAGAATGTTGCTTTTCTTTGATACATATATGCACAAATACATATATGTATATGCATATATATATAAATAGAGAAATGCTGGATCCATGTCAAATACGCATATGCCTTTGAAGTTCAATGAAATAAATACATACTCAATTCTGTGCAATCTCACCATGAGCCTTGAACCTCATGCAGTGGAACTTTTAATATTATGACTGATTTCTGGGCCTAATATTTCTGTCATTGATTTCAAGATACTTGCAACTGAGTTATCAGTGTTGACTTTACCATGTTGTCTTATGTTTCTTGGTGACCATGTTTCTCAGATCTAGACAATTATGTAACTGTTGCGTTTCAAATGTCCCACCTTCCTACTTTCCCACTTATGTATTACTTTCTTAGGACTGGCTACTATGGCTACTGCGTATCTATTAATAATCTGTTGCTGGAACCAGAATTTTAATCCTCCTGGGTTGAAGCTCTGTTTTCCAGTGACCCCAGAGCCTATCACTATTAATAGATTATCTATCCATCATACTGGCTTTGTGTTTGCTTTCTGCAATTTTTAGTTGTAGAAATTAGAAAAATTTGAATAATTTGCATTAACATAAGCTAAAATCACTGAGTAAAATTCAGTTAATAAATATCATAGTGGTTAAGATTTTCCCTAATTTTGTAACTAGTAATTTTTAAAAATTTTTCTGCATATAGGTGAAGAGTATTGCATGTAACTCCTGAATTAGTAAACATTAGTGTATAGACTGTTAGGCCAAAAGGTCTTCAGATATTGATCATTTTACAGATGAGAAAATTAAAGCCCACAATGGATACATAACAAACAAAAAAATGACTGGTATTAGATTCATTCAAACAAAAAATTGATTAATACTAGAGTCTGAAGTTCAGGCCTTCAGACTCTCAGGCTGTTTTGTATTGTTTTTGTTTTGCTTTGCCTTAAAAGAAATGATTACTTTTAGAAATCAAGATATCAACCTAAACTAGCGGTTGTCAGTTCATATTATGAGATTATTAATTAGAGGCTTTAAAATTTATCTTTCTCTTATAACTACACGGGTGATGACTGCTTGCAAATAGGACTTCCAGTTACCCAGAGACACCTTTCTTTTAGTGAGATCTAAGCTCCTCCCTCACAGATGGTGGTGTGACAGCATTCCCTGTCAGATGTAATTTGACCTAACTTCAACATGTGCCTCTGCTTTCCTGTGAACCACTCCTCATCCCACCCCACATGTGATTTTCCTCCTCTAGTTCATTATAAAAGCCATTTAGCTCTTATCCTATCACTCATTGTCTCCTAGAGACAAGCTCTGTGGAACTCATTTTCATTCATCATCATTTTACCTACCTAGAATTAGATAAGCTCTGATACTTTACTATTAGCTATTTTTAATATTAGGGGTGATACACTAATAATGGCATATTTTTTCCACTAATGGGGTATAGCAATAATTGAAACAGTTCTTTCCAGAAAATACTAGTTTAGACAGCTGGGTTTTTGCTTTGAAAGCTTTCCTTTTGGTTTGGAAATTGAAGCCAAATTTCTTCCAAGTTCTTTTTGTTTATCCACCCAGTAATAACCCAACTTCATTAATGTAATCTTTCTTCCCTTATGTGATATGCATCTGTTTGCAGCATTTTTCAGACCACTTGAAGAAGTGCTTCTGTATACAATATATTTAAATATGCTCATTTTAGGAAAGTATTCAACTTATTGTATATGGTAATTACATAATAGATGTACATTTCAGTTATAATAGTTACTATGTAGGGCACTTTTAAAATGCTGTTTCAAGTACTTTTACTAATGGCTTGATTGATTTAACCTAAGTTTCTGAAAATTCTAATGTGTAAACAGATACATGCAGATCCTCCTCTGTAGATATAAAAAATGTACTTAAATAAGATAAAAGTAATATTTTGAAGTTGTTATCTAAACATGAATTGGACTAAAGATGCATACTAAGAAGGCAAGTTATGAATTTATATGAAAGCAAGCCAGAAACCAAATGAACTAGAATAGTTAAGCAATTTTGGAAAAATATAATCGAGGAATCACTCTACCACTTTCAAAACTTAGGAAACTATGGTAACTAAGACTGCGCAGAATTGGTGGAGATAGAGACCCATACATCAGGAATAGAGAACCCAGAAATAGACCAACACAAAATGCCCAATTTGATGTTTGACAGAGTTGCAAAAGCAACTAACATGGGATTGAATAGTCTTTTCAGTAAGTGGTGCTTGAATAAATGGATATTAATAGACAAAAAAAGTAAATCTTGGTCAATATCCCAGACATTACACAACACTTATCTCAAAATGGATCATAGACTTAAAAGTAAAATGTTAAACTATAAAATTTTATGAGAAAACATAGGAAATAATCTTTGGGTCCTAGATCTTCATGAAGATACCTTGCCATGGTGCTAAAAGTACGAGCCATAAAAAGAAAATTTTACACATTAGACTTCATCAAAGTTAAAAATTTCTGTCGTGCAAAGACTTTAAAAAGATGAAAAGGTATGTGAACTAGGAGAAAATTTTTGGTGACCATGGGTCTGACAAAGGACTTTTTCCAGAATATATAAGAAAGCTCAAAATTAAACAATAAGAATAAAATGAATATTCCAATTATAAAGTGGACAAAATGATCAGAGAGACATTTGACTGAATTGGATATATAGATATCAAGTAAATATGTAAAAAGGATTGAATGTCACTAGCTATCAGGGAAATGCAAATCAAGAACCACAATGAGGGGCACCTGGGTGGCTCAGTGGGTTAAAGCCTCTGCCTTCAGCTCAGGTCATGATCCCAGAATCCTGGGATCGAGCCCAGTATCGGGCTCTCTGCTCAGCAGGGAGCCTGCTTCCCTTCCTCTCTCTCTCTGCCTGCCTCTCTGTCTACTTGTGATCTCTGTCTGTCAAATAAATAAAATCTTAAAAAAAAAAAAAAAGAACCACAATCAAAGTCACTGCATACCTATCAGAAGAGCAAAGATAAAAAACAGTGATAATACCAAATGCCAACAAGGATGCAGAGAAATTGAATCACTTTTATATTACTGGTTGAAATGTAAAATGGTATAGCTTTTCTGGAAAAAAAAGTTTGACACTTAGATAACATACTAATCATATACTTACCATACGACCCAGCATTTATCTTGGGCATTTATTCCAGAGAAATAAAACAGGTCCACACAAAAATCTCTATATTATTTCTACAGCTTTTTTGGTAATAGGTAAAAGCTGAAAAGAACTGAAATATTTTATAGTAGGAGGTTGATTAAATCAACTCTGGTACATGCATACCGTAGAATACGACTCAGTAATGGAAAAGAATGAACTACTGATATATGTAACAACATAGATCTCAAGGATATTGGTGAGTAAAAAAAGGTTTATGTAACATATGACTCAATTATGTAACTTTCCTGAAATGACAAAATAGGTATCGAGAACAAATTCTTAGTTATGTAGGTTTAGGAATGGGAAAGTAGGGGGGAATTGGTGGGACTAGACAGAGTTAACATTAGGGAGATCAGATAATTCTGCAGTCAAATGCTCTACCCCTGAGCTATACCCCCAAGGAAGATCAGATAATTCTGTATTTTGATTGTGATGCTTACATAATCTTACCCATGTGACACATTGTACTGATTTTCTAGTTTTTGATGTTGTTGCTATAGTTAGATAAGATGTAACCATTGCTGGAAATAAGGTGAAATGTACATGGGATCTTCCTGTACTGTCCTTGAAGCTTCTTGTGAATCTAAAATTATTTCAAATTCTGATAGACAAATTTAAAATTCAGCTAGATTTGAAATCCAGGAATTTTTTTTAAAGTACATCATAAACAAGTGGAGTTTATTTTGAAAGCCCTTGATATATTTTCATTTGCATTCATTTAGAATTTTTTCTTACTCTTTATTTGCAGATACATAAATTTGAAACTATCATTATGTTACCTGTGGTTATCAAATACCTACTTTGTCTCAAAATAACTCTCTCTTGGAGCCCTTTGTTTCCTGATTTTTATTAGACTGATTTCTCTCTTGGCCTGTAGCATTATTGAATCTGGGGATTCTCTTCAACATTTTCTTGGATGCATTAAATGTTTTTGCATACCATTTATTTACTCCTGTTTTCAGTTCACTTTTTAATTAATAAAATATATTCTCGAGTTACTTTAAAAAGGGGATTATGAGATAAAAATTTTAAGGAAGTATAGCATGTGAAGAGAAATGTTTTATCTGCTCTAATGATTGATTAGGGAATCTGTGGGAATTTTAACTAGTCTTCATTAATCATATTTATCCTCAAAAACTCTGGAAGTGTTTCAGGACTTCTTCTGATTATTTGTATTACTGAATTTCACTTATGATGAAAAGTATGCTTTTTTTTTCTAATTCTTAACTTCAGCATCCAATAGACCATCCATTTATTATTTATTTGATAATATCCTCTCTGTCATTTTGTTCCCTTTTTAATTGTGTGTTGACCATTACATACTACTCATAACATTGCTTCTGTCTGAATTTTCAGAGAAGTCTCTCGCTTCATGTGTGATTAACCCTTCCCTCTATCTAGTCAGTATTTTAATTTGCATATCATATTTTTACATTTCTTAAAAACACTTTTCCCCTGTATTTTCCCTTTTTTTTTCTTGGAAAATTCTTATTTTCTGTAGATCTAGTATCTAATTTCAATTTGAATGCCCTTGAAGACAGTAGTTAGATTGTTGTTGAAGTTGTATTCTCTTACTGGAAATAGCATTTCTTTCTTTTTTTTTTTTTGTCCATGAGAAGTTTGCATCCTGTTTTATCTCCAACATCCTCTGAAATAAGACTTTTCTTTAAAAAATGGTTAATTGTTAAAAACCCATTCACACTTTAGACTGAGACATTTGTCTGAGATACTTCTGTGTATAGATGCAATTTGTTTATAGGAAGGATCTGGTTGCTAGACTTCTAGAATTCAAATCTCTGAAAATTAGGTTTTCTCTGATGTAATGGTGGATTAATTTCTAAGCCACCAATGTGGCCTCTGTCGTCACATGACTTTCTTCTCTGTAACTGTGTCTTCTCTTTTTATAAGAATACTCCTTAGTGGATTTGGGGCCCACTCAGAAAATCAAGGATGACCTCATCTGAGAATAATTAACCTAATCTGCAAATAAGGACAAATGCGCCGATTCTGTACGTAGAACTTTACCTGCTCCAGGCAACATAAACTCATCCTCTCAAGACAATTGAATGAGATTGAGATAGTTAAGTTTTCTGTTTTTCTAAGGAGAAAAATTCACTTTTTGATCTGGGCTTTGGTGAGAAATGCTCTTGTTCCCATGATTTAACTGTTTATAGAGACACTTCAGTTTACCTCCTCTCAGCGTTTCCTCTCAAGTACGCTCTTGGCTCCACCTGCCATCCTTGAGACTGAAGCTCCTCGTGCATCCCAGCCTGTGGGTCAGTATTCTTGTCCCTGTGCCGCACTCAAGTAGATTCATGACTGTAGCTTCCTTCCTCATGTTCATCCATCTGTGTTCCTCCATCTTCACTCTCTTCTCCAGAAAATGTTCAAAGTTGGAAGTTTAACATGTTTGCTGTTTTTTAATGGATGAAAGATTCAATTTTTAAAAATATGCAAACCATTATTTATTTGGGTTCTCAGGAAATAGGGATGATAATACTTAATCTGTTTAGGACACATCAACTTTCTAAGCCTCAGTGTCATCTTCTATAAAATACAAATTAAAAATCACCTTAACAGATTAAAAATAATCATTAATATTTGAAGATTAAGTGCTCTAGTGCATATGGAAGACTGTCCTGCATCAGGAAGTATTTGATAAATATTGATAAATATTGGCTGTTTTAGAAAAGAAGTCTTTATGCAGATACTTAGAGAATTAGTAAATTAGTTGAAAATTTTTTAAAGAAATCTATCACTTAGATCTCATAATTGATCATTCCTTTATTTCACTTCATTAAAAAAAAGTAAATATTAATTATTAGGGACAGGTTTTTTTCCACTCATTTGCTACTGGAACACAAGCTAAAATGCAAGGATTTTTCTGTCTTTAATTCTAACACAGCGTAGCCTTAATTTCCTGGAACTTGCCAATTTAGCATTTCTCATTTCCCATCCCCTCAACTTTGAAGGGCATATACATTAATACATAAATGTAATTTGTGTAGTTCTTCTTTTTTAAATTTTTCATGAATTAATCAGCTCAAAGGGAAAGTATTTGTGCAGATCATACCACTTGATACTTAAAAATTCATAACTACAAGCTGGCTTTTGAAAGACAGCCATAATTTAGTGTTAGGCTTGAATAAATTACATAGCATTCAAGAAATGTTATTCTTATCATTTTAAAAATTAGGCAATTAAAGTCCCCCCTCAGGAAAAGAAAAAAGTTGATTGTTCTATTTACTGAAGTTAATTAAAATGTAAAGTTATAATCTTTTCACTCTTTGCTTGCCAGGAAATTACTTTAAATCTGAATCTATAGAAGTCATGTCAGAGGAATAAGAGTATTTATTGTCCTGTATTAACCAGTAGATTTTGGAATATATCTGTCTTTGAGAGATAGATGAGAATGTATTTTGTTTTTTTCTGTTTTCATAATAACAGTCCATAGCACAAGGTAGGCACTCAAAATATGATTATAATTTAGTACTGTTTACCATCAACCTTTAGTCAAATTAATTGCAGGAAAAGTGTGTCCTCCATAAAGCAATAAAACTAAGTATGTATATGTATATATAAATATATGTCAAAACTGAAATTATGTACATACCATTATTTAGCTTTGCTATGAGTATAGTACTTTTCCCCTCGTATTTGTTTTCCAAGTAACAATTATTTATTAAGTACATATTAAATAAGACTCAGAGTACTTAGCATAAGATAATACCCAAAAGAGTAAAAGTCACCTTTCATCTATTTAAAGAGACTGATACTTCATTATACGGGAAGGATTTGTTAAAACCTAAGTATCCAGCAGTTTGGTTAAATGGAATAAAGCAATCCCATTAATAAACAAATTATGTTCACTATGAAAGTACACCATACATATAGATATTTAGTGTCGTGGGACATATTTGATTGATTTGGTTACAAGTATTAAGTTAGTAAAACAATGCATGTAGTACATTGACAGTTTTGGTGAAGGAAATAGCAAAACACCATGCACTGAAATGTTAGTACTTCTTTACCTTTTATAGGAAGTTTTTGTATTTTAAGGTATTTTTCTGCATTCCATTATTTCTTTAATTCACATTACTTTTATGTGTTTCTCTTTTTAATATGTTGGCTAGCTGAACACATTACTTTTAAAATAAAGTAAAATTAGAAAATTGTATTAAAAAAACAATTCTAGGTTTAATTGCTGAATGAGTAAATTTAGGTTAGTTCAATTAAATTGTCAAGAATAATAAGAGCCATTAGCATTAATTTGAAAACAACTTATGTTTTATCATGTGAGTGTCTGCACTGCTAAGCACACTTACAAAATATGTCTTTGAATATGTCATTCTGGTACATGCATAATAACATGACTACTTTCATGCAAAACACCTTGATGTGGAAACACTTTGATAAAAAATTAGGTCATTTCTATTGAACTTCTTATTAAAATTTTTTAATCATAAAAGAATGTGCTAAACAGATACTTACATTACATCTATGATTACCACTAAATCACTGATCCCCATGCCTACATGTTGGGGATGAGTAGAGCACAGCAATGGAATGTTTTAGTTACATTGAAAAAACACTACTTTGATAGAAAAAATAATAATTGTGTGTTTTAATCCTCCAATATAAAATTCCATGATGGAATAACAGTGACTGGACTTACTATATGAAATCACTAGGAAAAAAAAAAAAGTACAGAATATATGAAGCAACTATCTCCAAGTTGTGAAGCAACAGCTTTTTATATCCTCAAGAGATGGTCAATAAACAAGAACCTACAGATGTCACGGCTTTCTCATGAAGGTATATATCTAGCTGCAAAGCAGGGAGTATGAAAACAAGCAGAACATGGTGTCTTGCTAAATTAGGGAGTTGAGGAGAGACATTGAGTCTGCAGTAGATGGAAGTGGCTAGACAGTTCTGAAGGTACAGGGGAGAGGCTCAAAATCTGAGTTGGGTGGTCTCCTCAATATTTCCTGAATAGTTAGTCAGTGTGTAGGATGAACTATCAGTAGGGCACACAGGACTGGGAATCATCAGAGTTCTCACCAGCCAAAATATATAATCCTCTTTGAGCAATTAGGGTATTTACTGCCTACTCCAGAAGGTAGCTTAATGCTGTGACTAAACCATTAATAGAGTAAATGCTATGACAGATTTCCTCTTTAGGACAAGTTCTGAATGAATCAAACTGAATCACAAGTAACTTAATTGTCCACCAGAGCATAGTATAATTCATTAAGGTAAGAAAATACAGATACTTAATGATGTAAATCTAAAATCACGAGGTATGCCAAAAAGCAGAAAAGTTTTTCCCAGGACAGAAGAAAGATCAGTCAGTAGAAACTGCTACAGAATTGAGAAAGATGACATAGAACATAGAAGACAGGGTGCTAGTATAGCTATTTTAACTACATTTAAGTTTTAAAGGAAAAAATGAATATATGATAACTAGGAGATATATAAGAAGCAAATTAATTTTGTGGAGTTGAAAAGTACAATATATGAACTAGAAAATAATAAGATAGAAATAATGGCAGTTTGGATATACTAATCACAACAATATTTATCATAACCAAATCTCTGATAATGAGTGTTATAGAGAAAAATCTTATAAGTATCCAGGAGAAAAAGATATTTGAAAAGAAGGAATGCAGACTTCTCATTAAAAAAGTATAAGCCAGGGTGCCTGGGTGGCTCAGTGGGTTAAAGCCTCTGCTTTCGGCTCGGGTTTTGATCCCAGGTCCCTGGGATCGAGCCCCGCATTGGGCTCTCTGCTCAGTGGGGAGCCTGCTTCGCTTCCTCTATCTCTGCCTGCCTCTCTGCCTACTTGTGATCTCTATCTGTCAAATAAATAAATAACATCTTTAAAAAAAAAAGTATAAGCCAGAAAAAAAAATTAGGAACATTATCTTAAGTGGAAGAGGGGTAGAGGGAGAGGGAAGGAAAGAGAATCTTAAGTAGGCTCCATGCCTAGCATGGAATCTGACATGGGGTTGATCTCACAACCCTGAGACCTGAGCTTAAATCAAAAGTTGGACATTTAACCAACTGAACACCCAGGCACCCCAAGAAACATTTGTAAAACATTGAAATTAGGGATGCTTGGGTGGCCCAGTCAGTTGGGCATCTGCCTTCCACCTGGGTCATGATCCCAGGGTCCTGGGATCCAGTCCCATGTCAAGCTTCTTGCTTATATAGGAGCCTGTTTCTCCGTCTGCCCCTCCACCTGCTTATGCTCTTCCTCTCTCTCTCTCTCTCTCTCACTCTCAAATAAATAAATAAAATCTTAAAAAATTGAAATTAACAGTTAAGTTAGAACTCAATATCATATGAAAATATCTTTTATCAAAAAATGCAGGGGCACCTGGTTGGCTCAGTCAGTGGACATGTGATTCTTGATCTTGGGGTTGTGGGTTTGAGCCCCACATTGGGTGCAAAGATAACTTAATTTTTTTTTAAATTCAGAAATTCAGAAAAACGAAAACTAGAAATATTAATGGAAGTTCTTCAAGCAGATAGCAATAATAGTTGGGAACTTGGAGCTGTATGAAAAAATGGAGAATAAAGAAAAAAGTTACATCAAGAATTTCAAATTTTAAAATTCTGCTTAAAATGCAATTGACTAAGACAAAGCAACAATACATTAATAGTATGTTTAACGTATATAGAAGTTCAGTATATGACAACAGTAGTTTAGTGGATGGAAAAGGAGTAAAGGAAGTTATGTTATTGTATGGTTATGCCAATATGCATTGCATGATGGAATATTATTTAAGTGGAGACTTTTTTTTTTTTAAGATTTTATTTAGTTATTTATTTTTCAGTGAGAGAGAGAGCATGCACACAAGCAGACAGAGGCAAAGAGAGAAGCAGGCTCCCTGCCAAGCAAGGAGCCCAAAGTGGGCTTGATCCCAGGACCCTGGGATCATGACCCGAGTAAAAGGCAGCAGCTCAACCGACTGAGCCACCCAGGCATCCCTGATTGGAGACCTTTCTTATAAACCTCAGAGCAATTCCTGAAGAATGGAGTCAGGATGTATAGCTAATAGTAAGTTAACCTAGAAAGGTTGTTTTAAAAATCCTTAATCAAAAAGAAGGCAGAAAAGGAGGGGGTAAAAAAAAAAAAAACAATTAAAGGATTGGACAAATAAGATGCATACAGGCATACCTTGTTTCATTGCACTTTGCAGATACTGTGTGTGTTTCACAAATTGGAAATTTGTGGCAACCCTATGTCCAGCAAGTCTGTTGTTGCATTTTCAACAGTATTTGCTCACTTTGTATCTCTGTGCCATTTTGATAATTTTTTAAAGATTTATTTATTTATTTGAGATAGAGAGTAAGAGCATGAGCAGGGAGACAGAGGGAGAGGGAGAAGCAGGCTCCCCACTGTGGAGGAAGCCCGACATTGGGCTCAATCCCAGGATCCTGAGATCATGACCAGAGCGAAAGGTAGCCACTCAGCCAACTGAGCCACTCAGGAGCCCCATATTTTGATAAGTCTTAAAATATTTCACAATTTTTCAGAATATTTGTTATGCTCTGTGATCAGTGCTCTTTAATGTTACTATTGTAATTGTTTTGGGGCACCACAGACCATGCCCACACAGGACAGCAATTTAATTGGTACATGTTGTATGTGTTCTGACTGCTCCATCAGTGGGCTGTTCACCTGTCTCTCTCCCTCTCCTCCTGCTTCTCTGTACCCAGAGGCACAACCATATTAAAATTTAGCCAGTTAATTACCCTATAGTGGCCTCTAAGTGTCCAAGTAAAAGGAAGGGTCTTACCCTCTTTATTTTTTAAAATTATCTATCTATGTATCTATTAACATATAATGCATTATTTGTTTCAGAGGTATAGGTCTGTGAATCATCAGTCTTATACAATTCACAGCTCTCACCATAGCACATACCCTCCCAAATGTCCATCACTCAGCCACCGTATCCTTCTCCCCGCAATCTCCCAGCAACCCTCAGTTTGTTTCCTGAGATTAAGAGTCTCTTAAGGTTTCTCTCCCTCCCCAGTCCCATCCGGTTTCATTTTTCCTTCCCTTCCCCCCAAAACCCCCCACCCTGACTCTCAGATTCCTCATATCAGACAGATCATATGATAATTGTCTTTCTCTGATTGACTTACTTCACTTAGCATAATACCCTCTAGTTGGACCCACGTCATTGCAAATGGTAAGATTTCAGGGTTTTGTCTTTTTTGTGGCTGCATAGTATTCCCGTGTGTGTGTGTGTGTGTGTGTGTGTGTGTGTGTGTGTACACACATACATATACATATACATATACATATACATATACATATACATATATATAATACATATACCACATCTTCTGTTGATGCACATCTAGGCTCTTCCCACAGTTTGGCTATTGCGAACAGTGCTGCTATAAACATTTGGGTGCACGTGCCCCTTTGGATCACTACATTTGTATCTTAGGGGAAATACCCAGTAGTGAAATTGCTAGGTCATAGGGTAGTTCTATTTTCAACTTTTGGGGGACTTCCATACTGTTTTCCAGAGTGGCTGTACCAGCTTACATTCCCACCCACAGTATAGGAGGGTTCACCTTTCTTCTCATCTATGCCAACACCTGTCATTTCCTGACTTTTTAATTTTAGCCATTCAGACTGGTGTGAGGTGGTATCTCACTGTGGTTTTGATTTGTATTCCCCTGATGCCAAGTGATGTTGAACTCTTTTTCATGTGTGTGTTGGCCATCTAGATGTCTTCATTGCAGAATTATCTGTGTCTTCTGTCTGTGTTGTGTCCTCTGCCCACTTCTTAATTGGATTATTTGTTCTTTGGGTGTTGAATTTGAGAAGCTCCTTATAGATTTTGGATACTAGCCATTTGTCTGATATGTCATTTTCAAACATCTTCTCCCATTCTGTTGCTTATTCTTTGGGTTTGTTGGCAGTTTCCTTTACTGTGCAAAAGCTTTTGATCTTGATGAAGTCCCAATAGTTCATTTTTTCCCTTGATTCCCTTGCCATTGGCAATGTTCCTAGGAAGAATTTGCTGTGGCTGAGGTCAAAGAGGCTGCTGCCTGTGTTCTCCTCAAGGATTTTGATGGATTCCTGTCTACATTGCGATCTTTCATCCATTTTGGGTCTATTTTCATGTGGGGTGTAAGGAAATGGTCCAGTTTTATTCTTCTGCATGTGGCTGTCCTATTTTCCCAACACCATTTGTTGAAAAGACTGTCTTTTTTTCCATTGGACATTCTTTCCTGCTTTGTCAAAGTTTAGTTGACCATAGAGTTGAGGGTCTATTTCTGGGATCTCTATTCTGTTCCATTGATCTGTGTGTCTGTTTTTGTGCCAGTACCATCCTGTCTTGATGATGACAGCTTTGTAATGAGCTTGAAGTCTGAAATTGTGATGCCACCAACTTTGGCTTTCTTTTTCAACATTCCTCTGGCTATTCGAGGTCTTTTTTGGTTCCATATAAATTTTAGGATTATTTGTTCCATTTCTTTGAAAAAAGGTGATGGTATTTTGATAGGGATTGCATTAAATGTGTAGATTGCTTTGGCATAGACATTTTCACAATATTTGTTCTTCCAATCCATGAGCATGGAACGTTTTTCCATTTCTTTGTGTCTTCCTCAATTTCTTTCATGAGTACTTTATAGTTTTCTGAGTACAGATTCTTTGCCTCTTTGGTTATGTTTATTCCTACATATCTTATGGTTTTGGGTGCAATTGTGAATGGGATTGACTCCTTAATTTCTCTTTCTTTTGTCCTGTTGTTGGTATATAGAAGTGCAACTGATTTCTGTGCATTGATTTTATATACTGACACTTCACTGAATTCCTGTATGAGTTCAACAGTTTTGGAGTGGAGTCTTCTGTGTTTTCCCATACAAAGTAACAAAGACTGAGAATTTGAGTTGTTCTTTGCCGGTTCAGATACTTTTATTTCTTTTTGCTGTCTGCTGAGGCTAGGGCTTCTAGTACTGTGTGAATAGCAGCCCTGCCGTGTTCCTGACCTTAGGAGAAAAGCTCTCAGTTTTTCCCCATTGAGAATGATACTCGCTGTGGGTTTTTCATAGATGGCTTTGATGATATTGAGGTATGTACCCTCTATCCCTACACTGTGAAGAGTTTTGATCAAGAAAGGACATTGTACTTTGTATTGAGAGTATCCTATGGTTCTTGTCTTTTCTTTGATTAATGTAGTGTATCACACTAATTGATTTGCAGATGTTGAACCAACCTTGCAGCCAGGAATAAATCCCACTTGGTTGCGGTGAATAATCCTTTTAATGTACTGTTGGATCCTATTGGCTAGTATTTTGATGAGAATTTTTGCATCCATGGTTTTCAGGGATATTGGTCTGTAATTCTCTTTTTTGGTGGGGTCTTTGTCTGGTTTTGGGACCAGGGTAGTGCTGACCTCATGAAGTGAGTTTGCAAGTTTTCCTTCCATTTCTATTTTTTGGAACAGTTTCAGGAGAATAGGTATTAATTCTTCTTTAAATGTTTGGTAGAATTCCCATCTGGCCCTGGGTTCTAGTTTATTGGGAGATTTTTGATGACTGCTTCAATGTCCTTACTGGTTATGGGTCTGTTCAGGTTTTCTATTTCTTCCTGGTTCAGTTTTGATTGTTTATATGTCTCTAGGAATGCCTTCATTTCTTCCAGATTGTCAAAGTTGCTGGTGTATAGTTGCTCATGGTATGTTCGTATAATTGTTTGTATTTCTTTGGTGTTGGTTGTGATCTCTCCTCTTTCATTCATGATTTTATTTGGGTCCTTTCTCTTCTCTTTTTGATAAGTCTGGCCAGGGGTTTATCAATCTTATTAATTCTTTCAAAGAACCAGCTCCTAGTTCCATTGATTTGTTCTACTGTTTTTTGGGTTTCTATTTCATTGATTTCTGCTCTGATCTTTATTATTTCTCTTCTACTGCTGGGTTTAGGATTTCTTTGCTGTTCTTTCTTCAGCTCCTTTTGCTATAGGGTTAGGTCGTATACTTGAGACCTTTCTTATTTCTTGAGAAATGCTTGTATTGCTATATATTTTCCTCTCATGAATGCCTTTGCCGTGTCCCAAAGATTTTGAACAGTTGTGTTTTCATTAACATTTGTTTCCATGAATTTTCTCAATTCTTCTTTAATTTCCTGGTTGATCCATTCATTCTTCAGTAGGATGCTCTTTAGCCTCCATGTATTTGAGTTCTTCCCAACTTTCATTTTGTGATTGAGTTCTAGCTTCAGAGCATTGTGGTCTGAAAATATGCAGGGAATGATCCCAGTCTTTTGGTACCAATTGAGACCTGATTTGTGACCCAGGATGTGATCTGTTCTGGAGAATGTTCCATGTGCACGAGAGAAGAATGTGTATTCTGTTGCTTTGGGATGGAATGTTCTGAATATATCTGTGATGTCCATCTGGTCCAGTGTGTCATTTAAGGCCTTTATTTCCTTGTTCATCTTTTGCTTGGATAATCTGTCCACTTCAGTGAGGGGGCAGTGTTAAAGTCCCCTACTATTATTGTTTTATTGTCAGTGTGTTTTTTTGATTTTGTTATTAATTGGTTTATATTGTTGGCGTCTCCCATGTTAGGAGGATAGATATTTAAAATTATTAGATCTTGTTGGATAGACCCTCTGAGTATGATATAGTGTCCTTCCTCATCTCTTATTATAGTCTTTGGCTTAAAATCTAATTTATCTGATGTAAGGATTGCCACCCCGCTTTCTTTTGATGTCCATGGTAAATTGTTTTCTACCCCCTCACTTTAAATCTGGAGGTGCCTTTGGGTCTAAAATGAATCTCTTGCTTAGAGGACCCCTTTCAATATTTCCTGTGGGGCTGGTTTGATGTTTGCAAAACTCTTTTAGTTTTTGTTTGTCCTGGAAGCTTTTTATCTCTCCTTCTATTTTCAATGATAGCCTAGCTGGATATAGTATTCTTGGCTGCATATTTTTCTCATTTAGTGCTCTGAATATATCATGCCAGTCCTTTCTGGCCTGCCAGGTCTCTGTGGATAGTCTGCTGCCAATCTAATTCCACCATTGTAGGTTACAGACCTCTTGTCCTGAGCTGCTTTCAGGATTTTCTCTTTGTCACTGAGACTTGTAAGTTTTAGTATTAGATGATGGGGTGTTGACTTATTTTTATTGATTTCGAGAGGGGTTCTCTGTGCCTCCTGGATTTTGGTGCTTCTTCCCTTCCCCAAATTAGGGAAGTTTCTGCTATAATTTGCTCCAAAATACCTCCCCCCTTCTTTTTTTTTTTTTTTTTTTTTAGATTTTATTTATTTATTTGACAGAGATCACAAGTAGGCAGAAAGGCAGGCAGAGAGAGGGGGGAAGCAGGCTCCCTGCTGAGCAGAGAGCCCAATGCGGGACTTGATCCCAGGACCCTGAGACCATGACCTGAGACGAAGGCAGAGGTTTAACCCACTGAGCCACCCAGGCGCCCCCCCCTTCTTCTTTTGGTATCCCAATTATTCCAATATTATTTTGTCTTATGGTGTTACTTGTATCTCGAGTTCTCCCCTCATGGTCCAGTAGTTGTTTATCTCCCTTTTTTTCTCAGCTTCTTTATTCTTCATCATTTGGTCTTCTATATCACTAATTATCTCTTCTGCTTCATTTATCTTAGTGGTAAGAGTGTCCATTTTTTATTGCACCTCATTAATAGCTTTTTTTTATTTCAACTTGGTTAGATTTTAGTTCTTTTATTTCTCCATAATGGGTTTTTATTTCTCCAGAAAGGGATTCTCTAGGATCTTCTATTCTATGCTTTTTTCAAGTCCAGCTAGCATCTTGATAATCATCATCCTGAACTCTAGTTCTGACATCTTGCTAATGTCTGTATTGATTAGGTCCCTAGCCATTGGCACTGCCTCCTGTTCTTTCTTTTAGGGTGAGTTTTTCCACCTTGTCATTTTATTTAGATTAGAATAGATGAATGATATAACAAAATACCAAAATGGTAGCAATGACCCCAGAAAAAAATATACAGTAACCAAATCAGACCCAAATCTGGGAGGAGAAGATAGGAAGGAAGAAAATATATATGCATATGTGTATGTGCATGTGTGTGTGTGTGTGTTTGTGTGTGTGTAGTTAATTATTTATTTATACTGGTGAATAAAACAGAGTCACACACTTGAATTTGGGTGTATTTTGGTCTTAGAAAGAAAAACATATATCTACAAAAATAAGGGTAAACCCGATGAAGGGATGGAATATAACTGTAAAGATGAAAATTTAAAAAGATTCTAAAAATGAATTGATAGGAAGTTGGTTGAATAAAGAGGGAAAAAAAGGAAAAGGAGAGTGTGATTAGGCTGGAGACTAGAACAAAGCCATATGCTAGATTGAGAGTGTATTTTGATCTGTTAGAAGAAACTGTAGCCCAAAGTTTTAAAGAGAAACTTAAATGTATACAAAAAAATAATGTTAAATACAATGAAGTGATAGAATATGACTATAACAATGAATATTTAAAAATATTTTAAAAGTATTGATAAAATAGTTCAAAAAGCTTAAAATAGGAAAGAGGGAAATTTTTTAAAAATAGAATAAGAAAAAAATAAAATTAAGAAAGTTTAACTTTGAATGAGCCCTGAATCCTATGTGCTGCAAACCCCCTAGCTCTGGAGTTCTGCAGTTCTCATTGATCAGTGAACTTGGTCTTGGCTGGATGTTCTTGCTGATCTTTTGGGGGAGGGGCCTGTTGCAGTGATTCTCAAATGTCTTTGCCCAAGGCAGAATTGCTCTGCCCTTTCCAGGGCCGGGCTAAGTAATCTGCTAGGATTTGCTCTTGGTAGCTTTTGTTCCCTGAAAGACTTCCATACAGCTTTGGAGGACAAGAAGAAAATGGCAGCCTCCCAGTCTCTGGCCTCAGAGGAGCCAGGAGCTCAGGGCCCCACTCCTCAGTGCACCCTCAGAGAAAAGCAGTCAGTCACTTCTCTCTCCCTGGTCTCTGGCCACACTCCGACCTTATCCAGCCTATTACTAAGCATTTCTATCTCTGGCACATGTTCGCATTTGGAGTCTCCAAACGCATCAGATTCCTGCCGCATGTTCCCATATCACTCCTCCTGGTAGAGGAAGGGTGGGTTCTCCCTGGATCTTCTATTTGTGCAGTCCCTGCTTGAAGGGCAGTGGCCCAACTGTGCTTTGGATCGTGGTTTAAAGTAACCCTGAGCTGAGAGCCCTGTCCTTTCCTCTGTCTCTGCATCTAGCTTCTCTGCTCCGATACCTGAGAGGTTTGCCACACCCAGGCATCCCTGGTCTTTTTGTGACCCCACGGGTCCTGAGACCACATTGTCCCAGCAGGGGCTCCAGCCCCTGCTTTCCCTCTGGAGTGATGTCTCTCAGTGGAGCAGACTTCTAAAAATTCTGATTTTTGTGCTCTGCTGCTCTACCACTTGCCAGGAGCCAGCCCCTCCCCCCCCCCCCCCCGCAGTCTCTCTTCCCATATATTGCCACGGATTCACTTCTCCTCATGTCCTACCTTCCAGAAAATGGTCGTTTTTCTGTTCCTAGAATTGTGGCTATTCTTCTCTTTGATCTCCTATTGAGTTTGTAGGTATTTAGAATTGTTTGATAACTAGCTGAACTCCTGGGACTTAATGATATTTAGGTCTCTTTCTCCTCTGCTATCTTGCTTCTCCTCCACATCTCTTACTTTAAATCAAAGCTAGCAATGATTGAAGTTCGCTAGGGAGCCATATTGAAAGCCAAGACAGGCCAAAAGCTAGGTCTCCTGTACGAAATATTTGGCTAAGTTGTGAATGAAAAAGAAAAGTTCTTGAAGGAAATTAAAAGTGCTATCCTAGTCAACACACAGTTAGGAAAGCAAAATAGCCTTACTGCTGATGTGGAGAAAGTTTGAGCAGTCTGAATGTAAGATCAAACTAGCCATGACATTGTCTCATGCCAAATTCATTGCAGAGCTAGGCCCTAGCTATCTTCAGTCCTATGAAGAGAGGTGAGGAAGTGGCAGAAGAAATATCTATACTAGGTTAAACCAAAACGTCCAAGGTGAAGTACCAAGTTATCCAGATGATAGAGCTAAGATAATTAGTGAAGATGGCTATGCTAAAACAACAGATTTTCTGTGTGATAAAACAGTTTTATTTCAGAAGAACACACCATCTAGGACTTTGATAGCTAGAGAGGAGCATTCAATGCCTGGCATCAGAAGACAGGCTGACTCTCTAGTTGGGAAGTAATGCAGTTGGTGACTTCAAGTTGAAGCCAATGCTCATTTGCCATTCCAAAAATTCTAGAATCCTTAAAAAGAATGCTAAATCTACTCTGTAGTTTGTAGATGTAGACTGTACTCTGTAGATGTAGACCAACAAAGCCTAAATGACAACACATCTGTTTATAGTATAGTTTACTGAATAATTTAAACCTAATCTTGGAACCCATTGCTCAGAAAAAAGATTCCTTTCAAAATATCCCTGCTTATTGACTATGTACCTGGTCACCCAAGAGCTCTGGATGGAGGTGGAGAAGATTCACGTTATTCTCATGACTGTTAACACAACATCCATCCCGCAGCCCATGGATCAAAGAGTAATTTCCACTTTCAAGTCTTAATATTTACAAAATACATTTGTAGTCTATAGCTACCATAGATTGTGATTCCTCTGATTGATCTGGACAGAGTACATTGAAAACCTTCTGGGAAGGAGTCACCATTCTAAATACCATTCAGACCATTCATAATTCAGGCACCAGTGTGGCTCAATCATTTAAGTGTCTCTGACTTCTGCTCGGGTGGTGATCCCAGAGTCCTGGGATGGAGTCCAGTGTCAGACTGCCTGCTCCACAGGGAGTCTACTTCTCCCTCCTCCTTTCCTCCCACTCATTCTCTCAATCTCTCTCTCTCTCTCTCTCTCTCTCTCAAATAAATAAATAAAATCTTAAAAAAAATAGAACTTCCCTATAATCCAGCAATGGCACTACTAGGCATTTACCCAGAGAATACAAAAAACAGTAATTCCAAGGGAATGCATGTATCCCAGTGCTTATAGCAGGAATATCTGCAATAGCCAAATTATGGAAACAGCCCAGGTATCCATTGATTGATGAATGGATAAAGAAGAGGAAGTAAATATGCACAATGAAATATTACTCAGTCATAAAAAAGAATAAAGTCTTGCCATTTGTAAGGATACAGATGGAGCTAGAGAGTATTAAGTGAAATAAATCAAAGACAAATACCATATGATTTCATTCATATGTGGAATTTAAGAAACAAAACAAATGAGCAAAGGGGGGGAAAGGCAAATCAAGAAAAAGACTCATAACTACGGAGAACGAACTGATAGTTATAGAAGCGAGATGGGTGGGATGATGGGTGAAATAAATGATGGGGATTAAGGGGTGCATTTGTGATGAGCACCAGGTATTGTATGGGAATGCTGAATTGCTATATTGTGCACCTGAAACTAATATTGCACTGTTTGTTAATTAACTGGAAATAAAAAACTTTGTAAAAAAAAAAATCTAGAAGATGAAGATTTGTGACTATGAAAAGCTTTATGACCCAAGCCTGAAACATCTATGTTTTGAACACTAGAATATTTCTTCCAAGTCAGATTATTATTCTAAGACAGAATAAAAAATAGGGTTTCAAAAGAGCTTCATCCATTTAGAGGAAACTCCAGTTGAGAGCAGCTGCTTCAAAATTCAACTGTCATTATGCAGTTAGGCAGTATTGAATTCATTACTCTAAATTGTGTTTCCAGACTTTTATGTCTGTTTTATTTTCTTTCATTTATATATGCTTTGAGTCTGTTTGGTGCTTAAGAAATTTCTTACAGCATAAGAACATAAATTAATCAGGGCTTATTTTTTGTAAGTTAAAATCTGTTTCTGACTAGAAAGCATATGGATAAATATGTGTCATTTTTCTTTGCTCTTCTAAAAATAATGCAGATTTCAGATGTTTTCAAAGAATCTCATCAGATTTTAGCAGATTTTCTTTATCCCTTTTTCCATATTATGTAAAAATCATTAGCTAAAATAAAATCTTAGAATGGCAATACACACATAATCTAAAAATTTATATTTTATATGCCTACCTGTTGAAGTCCATGAATTCACCTTAATGTCACCTTAATGTCAGATTGATATGATCAATCTTGTTGACTTTTCAAGTGCATATCAGGAAATTTCTCAAAGGATCCAACTCTAAAACCAGTCCTTTTATATTTAGATGAGAATGAGCACATAGATTTTCAAGCTATTCTTGAAATAATATAATACCTTGTTTTAAACAAGAAATTAAACAATGCATTTGTAACTATTTGAACTCCTACTCATTATCTATATCAAATAGTCGATCCAAATTTATATGAAATGTTTTCATTCACTCATCTAATGGCTTGATTATATGAAAAAGCAGTTGACTGTTTTAGTGTAGCAGTCCTAAATTATAAATATAGTCATACATTCAACAACACAATCATTTATGGGATAATTATAATCATTTTAGAAAACATAATAACTTTTCACTACATTAAGTAAATAATTAAAAATCCTCATTTGTGAAATTTGTTATGGTTTGTGATCATAACAACAGTTTATGACATGGACGTTGTCATTATTTTTAATAGCTAAAATTATTCTACTTACAACTCTCATTCCCTTTTATTGCAAAACATCTTTATCATAGAAAATGTTCAGATATAATCTATTTAAATTGCTTATCAGGTTATATATTTTCAAACATTTTAATCTTACCATTGCTGTGGCAATCAAGCCTAGCAAATTTCTTTCTTAGATACAGTGTTTTATGTATTCCTATTTTGATCATGAAAATACTTCTACAGTAATAATTTAGTTCTTTTTCAGATGCACTCCTCATTATCATAGCCACATTTTTCCCATGAAGTATTTTCTCTTTCGTTATTTAAGAACAATTTTTTTTTTCTTTTGGGTATCTTAAGTTCAGTAAACATTAGTACTATAAATTTCACATTATAACTAACTAGACCAACTTCATAATTACTCACTTTAATCCAACAGAAGGTGTTTTTTGTTTTTTGTTTTTTGTTTTTTCTGGAACAGGCTATGAAACGTATACTTGTGCCCCCTAAACTAGCACAGTTCTGTAAATTTTGGTGCTTTGGTCTCTATTTAATCAATATTTCTGACTTTTGTGTAGATAGAATAGATAACCATTTTGATGTCCTACTGATTATTCTGTTTTAAAACAGGCTTTCATCCTGGGTAGGCAATTATCATGAATACTTCATTTGTGATTAACATTTTAAAATCAAAAGTAAAGATTTACTCTATTACATGATAGTGTCCTTTGCATAAAACAATCTGTAGAAAGCTATGAAAATATGCAACTGAATGATGAACAGGAGGAAATCAGTCTTTAAATTTAAACAATTGATGTTGATTCACAATAAGAGTAATCAATTGAAATACATATCTCATTTACTTCTCTCTTCATATGTATCTAAACTGTACCATTTTTTTTTTCTGTAAAGATCACACAGTATTTTAAACTTTGGGAGCCACATATAGTCTCTGTCCTATTCATTTAAAAAATCTTTAAAAATGTAAAAATCATTCTTACACAGAGAGTAATTGAAAAGTAATGCATGTGACTTAGCCCATTAGCAATAGCTTGCCAAACCCTGGTCTAAATACCACAAGAATAGTCAGATTATTTCTTATTTTATCATATGCTTAATATTCAGGTATATCAAAAGTAGATATAAGAAACCCACTCACTACATGAGGTCCAATGTACCAGTATACAATGGGCAGAGTTAAACTGTGGATAGGGTTCACAGTTGAGACACCAACATGAGATACACACACACACACACACACCATTATATTATAATATATATATCCTGTATTACATATCATTGTATTACTGTGGGAAGCAGTAATATATATAAACATAAATACATAAAATATATATAAATATATATATATATATAAAGTATGTAAATAAGTCTGCAATAGATTATTCAGCTATGGCAA
This sequence comes from Martes martes, assembly GCF_963455335.1. Lineage (NCBI taxonomy): Eukaryota > Metazoa > Chordata > Mammalia > Carnivora > Mustelidae > Martes > Martes martes. The sequence continues at coordinate 111,460,537 of NC_137896.1, forward strand.
CATTTCCATATAATTCATTTGAATATTGACATATGTAGATGACAAGAATCAGTAGTTATGTGAGAATGTCAACATTAACATGCTGGGTTGTTAATAAAAAAAAATAGTATACCTGTATCAGACTTAGATATGTGCCAGAGACATATCTGCATGTGTAAAATGGAGGTATTAGTTTCCCCTAGAGGGATGGTTTTGAAGATAGTGGAGATAATGTAAAGAAAAGTCATTCAACACAAAGCCTTACTTGCATACTGTAGATAATTGATAAATATCAATTTTGCTTTTCTTCTAATAAAAGTAAAATCTTGATGGTATGAATTTAATATCCAAGTGAATCATTTTTGTTGAGTTTTATGTAATAAAATTTTAATGTTCTTCTTTTACATGCAAATTTATATAATGCTGAAATATTTGCAAAATGTTCTTTGATTAGTTACTGGAATTTGTTGTTGTTGTTACTGGCATTTTAAACAAGAGTCAAATAACCCTTGATTCTTCTATTTTAGGAATAATTTCAAATGCATCCTATCAGTGCACCAAAAGAAGTTCTTACTAAAGGTTTCAGTCTATCCATTTGAACACATACATAGACCTGCTTTTGATGAGAAATCTAAGGCATGGTGCATGTTGTCAGTGAACCATTAGAGCTAATATTCTGTAATAAAAGAACAATAATATACAGGCACAACACACACATACTGAAGACAACAGGAGGAGTAGAAGGAGGACAAGAAATAAGAAGAGGGGAAAGAGAAGAAGATCCAATAGCCACGCAACATTATTAAATTTTGCATAAATAAACATTCAAATAATGGGCCAATCTTAAGCTGAACATACCAAGAAAGTCTTAATGAAAGGAGTGAACAGAATTTGGGCCTTGGTGGAGGGGGGGGTGGAAATACCTAAGAGGAACATTAGCCTGTAAATGCAGATTGGAAAGCATAAGGAGAAACTAGTACAAAGAAAATGTGTGTGGCAGCAACAGGGTGATGAGTAAAGAAACCTACCAGGCTTTCATAAATGAGAATTTAAGTAGGGAATCATGGAAAAATTCAGATTCTGCTGTCATTCTAAAACATGAAGGGTTTGAAGTACTAGTGATGAAGACCAGACTTTTTTTTTTCCATAGGTCCTAGGAAATCATTAGGGAAAAGAAAGAAATCTTTATGTGTAGACTGATGGAAGTTCCCTGGCATACTAACAATAGTAGAAAATCAATTCTAACTTATTTCTGATTTCAACTGAAATGGGTTAGGATTATATAAATTTGGATAAGCTAAATTTGGGACACTGATAACCTTTAAAATGTCCTGGGTTTCAAATAACAAAGTTCTGGTTGCCATTGATTGCCATTGCCTAACCATTAGTCATCTGAAGCTCTTCTCTGCATCCTGCTCACTGTGGGTTCAGATAGAGCAGCCAGTTTATAACATTGCTCTTCACTCTAGCAGAAGTTGAAAAAGAAGACATATTTTGTTAAGACCACTCATGAATATCACTTTCTACCCTTGTGGTTAACAAATATTGGCTCATTCTTTTTCCTTCATGTGAGAGATACTCACCCTCCCCCTGAGTGAGCCAGTCTAAAGGTTTCATACAAGAATGGAATCAAGCTGAAATGTAAGGTCTCTTGTAATAGGTGGTAGTTTCTAAATTAGGAAGTGTTAAATAACAAAAATTCTACAGAGTAAATTTTAAAGATCTAATCAGCTTTTAATAATCAGTTCCTAAACCAGGCAACAACCCTTTCTGGCAAGTACAGGGGAGTTCCAAAGGGCTACAGTAGACGAAGGGTTTTTAAAGGGAGACAGGGAGTGGTAAAAGAAATGATTAGTAGAGTATCCACTGTTTTTGGCAAGGTTACCGTCCTAAAAGGAAATGGAAGTCAACCTATCAGCAGGAAATTGCCAGGTAACATTTCTGCGGGATTGAAACTACAGTTAGGTATAAAGTCTTGGTTTATTGACTTGGAGCTTTAAACTAAGTGACACCATTTTGGACCTGTGGTATTTTTAACAGAAATAAAGCTGCGCTCTTGGTTTAGAGAGCTAGAAATAACAGGGTATGTTAATTGTCCTTTAGATACTCAATTGTACAATATTGGAACAGGAACTATAAAACCACAAAAATATTCTCATTCAGAAATGGGAAGAAGGGCAGACACTGACAGTCATTTTTCTTCAGCAGTTCTAAGATCACACTTAGTAGATCAATTCAGGGCACTTCACTCCAGCTTTAGGGAATATTTATTGTTAGACTTAAATTCTATTCCCTGGGAATATTTTCACTCCTGGTTGGAAATTTGACTGGCATTGTGTTGAATGTGTGGGTCAAGTTGGGAAGGACAGATATCTTGACAATTCTGATGTTCCTTCCATAAATGTGGACTATTTCTCAACATTTAGTTCTTTTTTGTTTGTTTGTTTATCAGAACTGTAGCTTGCTCATGTGGATCTTGTATATATTTTGTCAGATTTATATCTATTTGACTTTTGGTGGTCCAATATAAATAGTAACATGCTTTAGTTTCAAATTCTACATGTTCATTTCTGGTATATAGGAAAGTAAATAACCTATTTTTTATATTAACTTTGTATTCTGTCACCTTGCTGTAGTCCTATATTAGTTCCAAGAGGGTTTCCTTGAAGTTATTTTGGATTTTTTGTGTAGACGTTCATGTCATCACAACAAAGGCAGTTTTATTTCCTCCTTCCAAATGTGTTTCCCATTTATTTCCTTTTCTTGTCTTATTGCATTAGTTTGGATTTCCAGTATGATGTTGAAAAGCAATAGTGAGAGGGGACCTCTTTGCCTTGTTACTCATCCTAGGAGGAAAGCTTTGTGTTTATCATCATTAAGTAAAATAATAGTTGGAAATTTTTTGTAGATATTCCTTATTTCTACTTTGCTAAGTAAGAGTTTTTATATCAGAATTACTTAAAAGTTTTATCATTTGTAAGTGGATTTTGTCAAATAATTTTTCTTTAGCCTATTGATATAATGGATTACATAAATGGATTTTTAAATGTTAAATTATCTTTGCATAGCTGGGATAAATCCCAGTTAGTTGTGATGTATTCTTTTTAGTGTTGGATTTGATTTGCCAGTATTTCATTGAGGAGTTTTACATCTATGTTCATAAGAGATATTATTCTGTATTTTTCTTATTATCTCTTTATATGGCATTTCACTATTTAGGTAATTCTGGCCTTATAGAATAAGTTAGGAAGTATTTCCTTTGCTTCTATATTCTGGAAGAGATTGTAGAGGGTTGGTATAATTTCTAAAGTGTTTTGGAAGAACTCACCAATGAACGCATCTGGGCTTGGTGCTTCCTGTTTCAGAAGGTCATTTATCATTGACTCAATTTCTCTAATAGATATAATCCTATTGATAAGTCTGTTTTTTTTATTGTGAGTTTTGGCAGATGTGTCTTTAAAGGATATCATCCATTTCATATAGATTATTAGATTTCTGGCCATGAAGTTGTTAATAGTTTAATCTCCATGACTTACTGTAAATAGTTTCTACTTCTGTATCTTTAAATCTTTGATCTTCCATTTCTAGTGTCTAATCTACCATTAATCCTACCCAGAACTTTTTAAATTTTTGATAATAACTTGGATAATTTCTAATTTTTCATTTATCTTACATCATGCTTACATTTTCTCTTCTGCCAGAAATATCTTGATGTATAAGAACCATATTATATTCTTGTTTGCTTGTTGCTGTTTTTTGGTTCCATCATTTTTTTTTTAAGATTTTATTTATTTATTTGACAGACGAAGATCACAAGTAGGCAGAGAGGCAGGCAGAGAGAGAGGAGGAAGCAGGCTCCCTGCTGAGCAAAGAGACCTATGTGGAGCTCGATTTCAGGACCCTGGGATCATGACCCGAGCCGAAGGCAGAGGCTTTAACCCACTGAGCCACCCAGGCACCCCTGGTCCCATCATTTATGGAATTTCTGGGTCTTTATATTTATTAATTTTCCTCCCATTTATGGGTTAAATTTTCCTCTTTCTGTGAATGCCTGGTAATATTTATTGGACACTAGATATTGTGATTTCTGTTATGGGTTTCTGGATTTGTTTCTGCTTCACATCATTTTGGATTTTGTTCTAGCATACAGTTTTACTATTTTCAGATAAATGTTACCATTTCAAGTCTTACTTTTAATATTTGTATGGCAGGTTTAGAGTAGCCTGCAGTGTAGCCTTAATTTAACCTCAAATAAGATAGTACTCTTCTGATAGTGAAGACTGAACTTCCACTCTAGAGAAAGCAAAGACTTGATGGAGAATAAATAAGTCACCTAAGTTTAGCAATATCACATGTGTAATGCTTAAATTTCAACCTTGGAGACTAAATTTTATCTAATTGGCATTAAAAAATCAGGAATACTGGGAGGGGAAATCATATGTTTGATGGAAGCATGAACTATAATTATAACTTTATTTGAAAATTGGCCTGTTAGCAATGATCAGAAAATGGTTGAGATAGTAGCAGAGGAAATCTATGAGGTTGATAGCAACTTTGGAAAGGTCAAGGAAAATTATATTGTTAATGGATTATATAAATTTAATTCAAGCAACTCTCCGAGTGAGGGGAAAAATGCAAAGCTAAAAAAAAAAAAAAGTCTAATACTCTGTTAGTGTGCTGATTTTCCAGTACAAATAAAGAAAGGTTCTGCTTTCAGTTTCTGTTAAGGTGGAAGCTCAGCAAATGAAATTACAATGCTACCTGGAGATAAAGCTTTAATATTGATAGGCTGCTTGTGTCCTACAGCAAAATAAAAACTAGCATGTAACAATGCTGTGTTCAATATTTGACAATATTGTGCTGTTTTTTAACTGGCAACTGGGAAATATCTTTTTACCCACTAATAAATTATTATTGTCTTACACGGAGATATGATACATGTTATTGATATGAAGCCCATTTCTGTGTCATAAACTTTACTGTTCTGGGGACATGGTTTGTGACTTTATGGAAACCATCAAATTAGTATCCATAAGTGCTGATGGTTACATTTTTCCCTTGGTCTCTTTGAAAAGGACATCAATTAAATTTCATTAACTCATTCATATGAAAATAAAATTCGTGTTTAAAAAAAGGATCACATAACAACTGACTTGATAGTAATCCATTTAATTTACTTCATCATCATTCCATTTCTCATTAATTTAATCAATATCCATCATTTTGCCAATAACAAATATAATTGCCTGTTTCATAAAAAAATAATTGATACATGCTTTAGAATTGGACTGGAAGAAATTTGAATAATTGAAACGGTATAAAATGGAAACAATACTGTGAAAGTAAGAGTGGTTAGATAATTGATTGGAACCATAGTTTCTTTGGCAGTGTAATTAATGCTAAGTATGCTTAATCTCCAGATTCTAGTAATTGGTAACTATTTTTAAAGATTTATTTATTTTAGAGAAAGAGAGCCAGAGTATAAGTGGGAAGGGCAGGGAGAGAGAATCTTAAGCAGACTCTGCACTCAGCATGGAGCCAGATATGGAACTCAGTCTTAGGACCATGAGATCATGAACTGAACTGAAAACCAAGAGCTGGACACTCAGCTGACTGTGCTACCCAAGCAGCCATAAATGATAATATCTTATGATCAGCCCACCACAGAATGAATTCATGTTACCAGGTTTGGTAATATAAATACATTTTTAAATACCTAACTTTTGTTTGTTTCAAGTATATTTAAATTCTAGTTAGTTAGTTAGTTTGGGATGCCTGGGTGGCTCAGTTCCTTAAGCGACTGCCTTCACCTCAGGTCACTTTCCCAGGATCCTGGGATTGAGTCCTGCATGGGGCTCGCTGCTCAGTGGGACCCTGCTTTCTCCTCTGCCTCTACTCCTTCTCCCTGCTCATGCTTGCTTTCTCTCTCTCTCTGACAAATAAATAAAATCTTAAAAAAAAAAAAAAATTCTTGTTAGTTAGCATTTGGGGTAATACTGGTTTCAGGAGTAGAATTTAGTGATCCATGACTTAGATTTCACACCCAGTGCTCATCACAACAAGTGTCCTACTTAATATCCATCATGCATTTAACCTATTCCCCACCTACCTCCCCTCCAGCAACCCTCATTCTCTCTCAGTTAAGTCTCTTACGGTTTACTTCCCTCTTTTCTTCCCCTCCTCTTATGATAATCTGTTTTATTTCTTAAATTCCATATATGAGTGAAGTCATATGGTATTTGTCTTTCTCTGACTGTTTTGCTTAGCATAATACACTCTAGTGTCATCCATGTCATTCAAATGGCAAGACCTCATTCTTTTTCATGGCTGAGTAATAGTCCGTTGTATATATTTACCACCTCTTCTTACCCACTCATCAGTCAATGGACATTTGGGATCGTTCCATAATTTGGTGGTGTTGATAATGCTGCTACAAACATCAGGGTGCATGTGTCCCTTAGAATCAGTATTTTTGTATCCTTTGGGTAAATACCTGCTAGTGTAAAAGCTGGATTACAGGGCAGTTCTGTTTATTAACTTTTTGAGGAACCTCCATAAAATTTGTCAGCATGGCAAATTGTATTCCCACCAACAGTGTAAGAGGGTTCCCATTTCTCTGCATCCTCACCAATATCTGTTGTTTGCTGTGTTGTTCATTATAGTCATTCTGACAGGTATGAGTGGTATCTCATTGAGGTTTCAATTTGTATTTCCCTGATGATCAGTGATGTTGAGCATCTTTTCATGTGTCTGTTAGCCATCCCTGTCTTCTTTGGAAAAATGTCTGTTCATGTCTTCTACCCATTTTTAACTGGATTATTTGTTTTTGGGGTGTTGAGTTTGATAAATTCTTCATAGATTTTGGATACTAACCCTTTGTCAGGTATGTCATTTACAAATACCTTCTCCCATTCCAAAGGTTGTCTCTGAGTTTTGTTGATTATTTCTTTCACTGTGCAGAAGCTTTTTATCTTGATGAAATCTTTTATCTTGCTTTTTTTCCCCTTGATTCTGGAGATGTATATAATAAGAACTTGCTATGGCTGATGTCAAAAAGGTTGTTTCCTATGTTCTATCTCCTTTACTTTCTCACATTTAGGTTTTTCATCCATTTTGAATTTATTTTTGTGTATGGTGTAAGAAAGTGGTCCAATTTCATTCTTCTGGATGTGACTGTCCAATTTTCCCAACACTATTTGTTGAAGAGACTGTCTTTCTTTCCACTGAATATCATCTCCTGCTTGGTTGAAGATTAATTTGACCATAGCTGTGGGTGCAGTTCTGGGTTGTCTATTCTGTTCCATTGTTCTACATGTCTGTTTTTGTGCCTGTACCATACTGTCTTAATGACTACAACTTTGTAATATAGCTTGGAGTCTGGAATTCTGATGCCTCTAGCTTTGCTTTTCTTTTTCAGGATTGCTTTGGCTACCTGAGGTCTTTTTTTTTTTCCTTTTTTTTTTTTTTTAGGATTGTTTTAGCTCTGTGGAAAATGATGTAGGTATTTTGATAGGGGTTGCATTAAATGTGTAAGTTGCCTAGGGTAGTATGGACATTTTCACAATATTTGTTCTTCCAACTTGGGAGTACCCAAGTATATAAATCAGTTAATAACAAAGATAAACTCACTGATAATAATACAATACCAGTAGCAGACTTTAACACCCCACTTACAGCAATGGATAGATCACCTAAGCAGGAAATAACAACGAAACAATGGCTTTGAATGACACACTGGACCTGTTGCACTTAACAGATATATTCAGAATATAGCAATCTAGAGCAGCTGAATACACATTCTTTTAACGTGCACATTCACCAGAATGGATCACATACTTGGTCACAAATCAGGACTCAACAAGTACAAAAAGACTGAGATCATACCATGTATATTTTCTGCCCATAATGCTGTGAAACTTGAAGTCAATCACAAGAAAAAATTGGGAAAGACCACAATTACATGTGGTTAAAGAACATCCTACTAAAGAATAAATACCTAATTTTATCAGAGTGCAGTTGTAGTGGAAATAGTCTGTCATTTCTCAACTTGAAAATTTGAGGAATGTCACCTAATCAACACTTAGCTAAAAAAGTCTTAAATGGAGCAACATTACTCCTTTATTTCCTTTAAATACTTTCATCATACAGATTCTATTACTGTATTAATAGGTTGACTATACCAACTTTATGAAAAGGAATACATTTTTTAAAAATCAGGACAGGAACAAGAAATGGTCGGTATACAGAAGCATATGCCCTCCATCAAAATTTTAAGCAGTTGAGTTAATTCATTGGTGGTCATCACTGTGTACAGGCTTAGAATGTATAACAGTTAATATGCATGCCTAATTTGCTTTCAGCAATAGTGATCTTATAGAATGAGTTGAGAAGTGTCATCTATTTTCTGAAAGGGTTTGTCAATATTTGTTCTTTAAAAAATATATATGTATATGGTGGTGGCTATCCGGTGGTCTGCACAATGAGATTTTATTTTATTTTTTATTTTATTTATTTTTTTTAAAAAAAGATTTTATTTATTTATTTGACAGAGATCACAAATAGGCAGAGAGGCAGGCAGAAGAGAGAGAGAGGAGGAAGCAGGCTCCCTGCTGAGCAGAGAGCCCAACGCGGGGCTCGATCCCAGGACCCTGGAATCATGACCTGAGCCGAAGGCAGAGGCCTCAACCCACTGAGCCACCCAGGCGGCCCTGCACAATGAGATTTTAAATTATGAATTTAGTATCTTTTTGTTATGGATCTATGCAGACTTTTTTCTTTTTGAATAAGGGTTAGAAATTTCTAGAAATGTTAATTTGTTGACATAAAATTATTCATCATATTCCCTTTTAATGACTAATAAGTTTTACATAGCAATTGGTGCCCTCTTATATTCCTACAGCCCTCATATATTCCTACATTAAAATGCAACAGCTAGTTTGGAAAACTGACAGTTCCATATAGTTATGCAGTAAATTTATCATACAGTCCAGAAATTCCACTCTCAGTAATCTATAGAAGAGACATTAAACCATATAATCACACAAAGTCTGCATGTGACTGTTGATAGCAGCATTATTCACATTAGTTAAAATCTGGAAGTAAGGCAAATACCCATTAACTAGTGAATGGATAAATTTCTCCACTGAGATACTATTCAATAATATAAAGTAACAAGCTCCTGATACATACTTTAATATATATGTACCCTGGAAGCCATGTGCTAAGTAAAAGAAGCTAGTTGCAAAAGATGATATGATGTATGATTTTATTTACATGAACGGACCAAAGAGGTAAATTTATTATGACAAATAAGCACATCAGTTGTTGCCTCTGGATTGAGGAGAGGGAACAGTAGAAATTGACAATAACCAATCTCCAGGGAATTTTAGAGGATAGCAAAAATTTTAAACCTGGATTATTTGGTTATGTACAACCATACAAATTTACAGAAAGCCATTTAACACTCCCAATTAGTAAATTTTAAGGTACGGAAAATTTACCTCAGTGAAGCTCTAAAAAAATTGAATCGGTGGTCTAAATTCCAATGCTGGAATCCCTTGCCCCATCGTATTCTGATGGAGTGCTGGGACTCTCAGATTGAGCACGATGTTAAAGTACGGAAAGAAGAAAGTCTTTCTCCTAATTTCTTACCATGAAGCAACTGCTTAAACGTATGGCAGATATATTGATGGTGTACAACTTGTGCTGGAACCTATTCATATAGTTTTTACCCTAATTCTTACGTTGTCTCAGTAGTAATATGACTTTGAGCCTCTCCGGTGTGTTTCTTGGAGTCTAGGATAGCCTCTGGCCTTCAATATCATTACTGTTTTGACCCTTGTAAGGACAGGATCCTGTTCAGCACAAACACCTTCATTTAAATTATCTTTGAAACTGCTACTAATTTGCTACTAATTTCTGTAGCCTACACATTCTTAAAAATGGACAATACTAAAGAAGGCAATGAATTTGATTTTTGGATTGGATGGTATGTTCTAGAAAATAAGACTTTTTAAAGATGATGTCGAGTAGCATTCGTATAAACTTATTAAAAGAAACTAAAAGAGGGGAATAAACATAAATGCAAAAGCAGTGCCGTGTCCAATGTCAAAAGATTTCAGCCATTCTTGACCTCTGGTATTTAATAAACACATTTACTTTTATTATAAGTGCTGAGAGTAGGTTTATTGTCTTTTTTAATCTGCAAATGAATTTGAAAGTGAAAGAATCTTATTTATGTAGGTCATCTTTCTCATCATCAAAGTGGTCCTATTCAATTAGATGCAGTTGTTAAAATGACCGTGACACTTACCAGTTTCAAGTTGCCACCTGGGAATAGGATTCAGTGATTGTTTCCATTAGGTAATTTAGCCTGCTTGCATCTTGATGTCTCACTATCCAGGTAGAGAGATCACGGTGATGAAGCAGTACCTTTGACAAATGTTGTCCACAGCATGGTCAGGCTTTGTTTGTGTCTGAATCTGCTTGTAATAGTTAATTATTTATTTCAATTTCCATTCTCTTGCTAGCTGATCTCTAATGGCTATAGATTAACCATACTTGAAGGCTGGTGCATAGTCCATAATAAATATATAATGTCTTTCTGAAATATAGTAACATATTAAAATAGCATGTTCTGCTTATTTTGCTCATATTCTTGCTTTATTCAGATTTAAGTTGCCACTGGTCTTAACCTTTCATCACTTCTTGGTTCTTGTCTCTGTTTTATTTTTTATTTTTTTCTGGATCCTAAACATGATCATAAACTTCTTGATCACCTTTATTACTTAACTCATTCTGCCTTGGCTAGCAAGATCATGGAATCCTTGATTTGGAAGGAAAGATGAAGATCTCTGAATTCTATCCAGTGAGAGAATCCACTGAAATCGCTGGAGACTGTACTTACAGTTGAGGCTAAGGAAAATTAGCATATGTTCTAACTTAATTTAATTTTATCTTCAACAGTATTATGAGGTAGGGAGGCCTTGTAGTTTTAATATAACCTCTGTGATGTAAACAAAGCTTAAAAAACTTTAAAAGGCCATTCATAATTGATAGTGGCTTCATTTGAAGGAGCATAGAAGTGAATCATGAGATTTCAATCAAATTTCAATCTTAAGGACTACAATAAGCATTAATTCTTATTTTTTTATTAAAATTCAATTAGCCAACATATAGTACATCATTAGTTTTAGATGTAGAGTTCAGTAATTCATCAGTTGCATATAAAAAAACAAGTTTTAAGAATGCTCAAAAGGCTTTTAGAACAATTACTAAATACTGAGAAGCAAGATGACTCTTAGATTAGGGTGTCAATATCTGTGGGTGATAGGCATGCTTCCTTTTTAAAAAGATCTTATTTATTTGAGAGAGCAAGCGAGAGAGCACAAGCAGAGGGAGAGGGGAGGGAGATTAAGAAACAGGCTTCCTGATAAGCAGGGAGCCTGTGCAGGGCTTAGTTCCAGGACTCCTGGATCATGACCTGAGTTGAAGGCAGACACTCAACTGACTGAGCCATCCATGCACCCCAATAAGCCTGCTTCTTATGCATCTCTTAAATATCTAGGAAAGTCTTTGCCTTTAGCAACCAGCAGGTTGTCTCATAGTTTATGTCACTTTTTTTTTTTTTTTTTTGCTAATGTCTTGAATTGCATGACTTAACATGCTTAGGAAGTTTGTTTAGTTCATATCAGACCAAAAAATGTCAAGGTTAAGAGATAATATAGACATTTATTGTGAGGTAAATTTCTTGGATATGTAATTATTCAGGGAATATGAATAAAGAAATGATGTTTAAAATCTTAAGAACAGATGATAGGGGAAACCACGGGCAGACGGCAGTAGATTGTAAGCAACATCAAAAGCATTTCCAAATAAACAAGTACCTTAGCAAACAATCCAATCTGAGAAGACCACTGCCTTACTACATAGCACCTTAGATGCTAGACTTTCAGTAAAGTACATAACATAATTTGTCTAAAAATTAAGGCCCTCTTTGTTTATACCACAGTTTGTGCACATTGGGCATGACTGCAAGACTGCCCAGTTCTTAGTATCCCAGTAAATTCTCATAGGGACTTATTTCAAATCAAAATGACAGAAGATCAACAAAATTCCAAATATGCCAGGGATTTTCACCGCAGAGATATTTCAGGATTTCAGTCTCTGCGATAAAGATACTTCAGCCACAGTGACAAGTAACGATGATCAGAATAAGATCAGTAACAAAGCTGACAGATTCAGAAGATGACCTCTTGACATAGAGCATCTCTTAGTGCCTTAACCTATGGTCTAGAGCTCTGTCAATTCAGGTGGGGGTTTGGTGAATGTAGTCATGAATGGAGGAAATCTTTCCTGGATATAGGCAGGAATACCATTACATCACCTATACTACACTGAGGTGAAGACAGTGGCATTTTGTACATAAACCTTACAGACAACCTTACAGAAAACCTTACAGAAAAAAACCTTACAGGAAAAGCTGGTTATATTGTGTGTGTGACATTCTTGACTTTTGATGTAGCACAACTATTTAAACTCTAATAGCTCCACCCTCTTAAAAAGCTTCCTGCTTTCTGTTTCAAGGAGTTAGCACTAGCATATTTATTTATCTAGTTTACACCTCGTTAGAGTTCACTGGCTAATGAAGCTAACCTACAGCATGAAACAACATTTCGTGACTTTCAAGTGTCAGCAATCACAGAGAAACAATCTTTACCAGATTAAACAATGTGTTACATGAAGTTTCTGGACCTGTGGGTCGCATTAGCCCAGAGCAACACAGATACTTGGTAGGCTGTAGATACTTGAATTATTCTTTGAGAAAAACTCTTTTAACTAATGTATTCTATTTGAAGCTCAACAAACTACTCAGTGTATAAATGTTTGGCAAAAATCAAGGGAGTCAGCTTTATAGAAAAATGTTTTGGATGAGAATCTCAGGCTTGTAATTTATTGGTTTTTATATATTTGTTCTGTTGCTTGTCAACTCTGTCCACCTTGATAATAAAAAGTTTAGTCATCCCTATTCAATAATATTTAGATGGTTATGTATTTAGATGGCTTGGTCTCATTAAAAATGAAAATCCAGAATTCTTTCAAATTCATTGGAAGATATGATTTGCTGTATCTTATAAATAATGAGAAAATTATTTTCCTCCTATATCAGAACCTCAAACCTAAACCGATTTACCTATTTGACATTTCTATTTTCACTTTCGTCATACTAGGCCATGTTGATTCATCTATACCAAATGATACAGCACAGTTCTGGACTCAAACTACGTGGGTTCTAGTCTTCACTCCTTATTCCAGGCACTTAGTCTTTTGGATCCTTAACTCCTCGCTTATAATTAAAGATCAAGTAGCATGTACTTGTAGGATTGGTCATTCATTAGTCACTCATTTATTTGTTCACTGCATCTATATTGTATGCCTGACTTGTGATGGGCATGTTCATAGGTGATAATAATAAGAGCAGGACATACAAAGGCCCTCTCTCATTAACTCTCATTAGCTTACACTATAATATGTATGTGTGTAAATATTTATTACAGTGGTAGGTAGGGGCTGCTTTGAGCAGCAAATGAGAGAATGCATATAAAATTTAGCATTAGGCCTGGTACTAGAAAGTACTCAATAGGTAAATGTGGTCATTATTGTTGTTATCTTCCCCTCTAAGTAATTAGAACACAATCCTACCCTTAATTATTGTCTAATATTATAATATCTTAAATATTAGACCCCTTAGATATCATCTGGCTTTAACATTACAAACCTATGAACATAGCTAGTATTCAATAACTATGTCCAAAATTGAGCTGTAAGTTCCCTTTCAGCTCTAAAATATTGTGAGTCTCTGAATGGTATTGAACTAGTGGCTTGTGATCTATACTCTGAAAGCAAGTCATTTAGGGCACCATAGATATTCAATTTATCATCGGAGCCTCCTGACTGAATTGTGTCAAGGGTTTGTTTATTGATAGAGGGGGTAGATAGTGTTTACTGGTTTTCAGAAGTTAGATTGTGCCTCATTGTAAAGCTCAAAATAACTCCAGCAGCTTCAGTGAAACAAGATCACTCTCCTTTTAGAAAATGAAGCAATAAAATAGGTAGAGTTGCCACAAGAAGAGACTTCAACCTAACATAAAAAAGGGACAAATCCCTGATGATTATAAAGATTTTGCATAACAGTTGGTGGACCTAACAGTTATTCTATAAGCCATATTTGGAGGTAAAACTAGATTTGGCTCTGTTTTACCTACTTGGGAGCTATGTGTTATGAATAGCCCTTTGAAGGGCTTCCTGTCTTTGCAAACTCCATTTTTCTGTACTTGTAATCTTCACTTGATAAGCTTAGTCTGTCTTTATGTCTCCCAAAACATGTATTCTCTTTGTTTAGAATATCTCTCTTTCAAGGTGATCAGTGAAAACCTGATCCTGCTCTAAAACTCAGACTTTCTTAGATATTAATTTCAAAGCATTACCTTGTTTTGAACCTTAAGAAATCCTTAATTCTAACTGTCTTTAATTATGTTTCTTCAGTGGGAGGGTCTACACCTCTGTCTTTGAATAAGAATTCAGATCTAAAGTGGCTTTTAAAAGCTTCCCCACATATTTTTATATTTTTTATATTCTATTCTGAATTTCTAATTTCTTACAGGTATGACCATACCTTAGTCTTACTATTAACATTGCAAACAAGTATACTGCCTCAATTTATTCCATAAATAACCACTAGTTGATGAATCACATATTATTTACTAGACCAATCCATTCATACAATTCATAGTGATATTTATTTTTTTTTAAAGATTTTATTTATTTATTTGAGAGAGTATGAGTGAGAGAGAACATGAGAGAGGAGATGGTCAGAGGGAGAAGCAGACTCCCCAAGGAGCTGGGAGCCCAATGCGATCCTGGAAGTCCAGGATCATGACCTGAGCCGGAGGCAGTCGCTCGACCAACTGAGCCACCCAGGTGCCCCATAGTGATATTTAAACTACAATAGTTCTGCCTAACAGGGATTGTCCCTAAGATTAGGAATGGGTGGGGGGGAGGGGAAGTAGAAGCTAGTCATCACTGACATCATGATAATAAAGTCTCAAAGATGTCATGTTGTAGTTTGGGTTTCTATTCTCTTATTTGTTATGATCAAGATGGCCATATATCAAATTTTCCCAGTACAATTCCAGTCTACAGCTGTTGCCTAGAACAATTATTATCACTTCTTTCAATCTTAAAAGGGTATTTGTTGGGGTGATCCTTTCTATCGCAACCCATTATAGACCACTCAAATGGAGGCAGATTTCTCTGTGTTTTGTTGGACCAACCATATGTCTCCCATTCTGCTGAGTCTTCTAGAAACATGTTCTCCATGAAGAAGAGGATTTCATTTACTGTCAACTATAGTTTTGATTATGGTCTGTTAGGTGTAGTTATAAGTCCAAGGGTGAAAATGGGTTGAAATGAGAGTGATAACATCAAATACCTGGTAGTCACACATTTCATACTGAGTTTCTACTTCCAAAGAAAGCTACTATTACATAATTAACATTGACTTAGAGGAAACAAAGTGACAATAGAATACAGAAGTAGGAAGGAATGCGAATGTTTCCCCTTCCATTTGGAGAGCAAACTAAAATTAATCTGAGAAAAGTAAGGAAAAAAAAAGAATTCGAGCTATGTATTAGAAAAATTTTCTCTGTAGAACGATGCTTCTACTTTATGCCTACCTCCTAAAAAGTAATGGAGATGCCTGTGTCCTTCATGCTTAAGGCCAGAAGTTTCTAAGTTGGTGCTTTAAGGATTGAATTGGTTTTCAACAAGGGTTTAGACATAAACCAATTGGATTTTACTATCAATAATCTCATAAGTTAATAATTTTTGTATTGATTTTTTCAAATCATGAGACAGGATATACTGAATAATTTTTTCAAACTTTTAAAAAATGCTTTATTAGCTTTCTAAAACCATTACTCTTAGAAATTATAAACCAATTCAAATTAATAGTTGAGAAAGAAAATTCAGTTTAGCTATCTGATTATATTCTTGTTAAAGAATAAATTATTCTGAAATTTTCTTAAATTAATTGCACTTACTTATTCATTCTTTTGCCATATTGAATTAACCATTTTCTTATTTACTGTGTTGAAGTTGCATCATGTTTATACCTTTAAAAACATAAATACTGTTTTTATTACGACTTTTCTGTATGCTCTAGGTAGGCTTTAGCTTCTTTGAGCTTCTTGAATGTGCCACTGTCTTACTTCAAGTGTCCTATTTTATTCTTGGAGTCCTCGTATCAGCTCTTCAATAAGCAAAGTCATACCCATCATTCAGGTCTTCAATATCACTTCCTCAAGGAGGGTTTGCCATTTGGACCTGTTAGCTTCCCTCATTATATGTAAATAGTCTCATGTTTGCAATTCTTTTTCAAAGTTTGTTTTTCCCACCAGAATAAAAGCTCCATATAGGGCATGACGAGCCTCTTGTTTGTTGTATTTTTCAAAAGTATTTTTGTTCCTTTAAGTATATAATTAAGATTATAACATGCCTTTTCACCATTAAATGGCTTCTATTAAGTAGTAAAGATTCTTGAAAACTCAAAAACCAGATTCCCAGCATTCTCTCTCTCCTGTGTTTCTATTCAGTCTGGAACACCTACCATCATTATTTTTCACCTTCATTGCAATTTTTTCCTCTTTATTGCCTTCAAATCCTCTTGTTTCCTGTAGAAAAGTAGGAAAGTTGACTGTAGAAGAGCTGGCTCGCTTCCAGGTTAGAGAAGGGGAGGAAGACATGGAGAGAATGAAGTCAAAATTAAGTTTAGTAACTAAACATGAAACCAGGTTATGATTCTTAGTCATATACCAGTTCATTACTATCAATCATCCTGTTTATTTGGAAAGAACATACCACTTTTTAAGGACAATAAAAAGCATAGGAAGGTAATATAGACAGGAGAAAAGGACCAAGCATTGTTACAGATGATCACAAGACTTAATTTGATCACTTACTATGTGATGTTGAGCAAGTTTTATAACCTTTTAAAAGCTCGGGTTCTTGGGGCGCCTGGGTGGCTCAGTGGTTTAAAGCCTCTGCCTTCTGCTCAGGTCATGATCCCAGGGTTATGGGATGGAGCCCTGTATCAGGCTGTCTGCTCAGCGGGGAGCCTGCTTCCTCCTCCCTCTGCCTGCTTCTCTGCCTACTTGTGATCTCTGTCTGTCAAATAAATAAATAAAATCTTAAAAAAAAAAGGAGCTCAGGTTCTTCCTTTTTAAAATATGTATGTTATCTTTGAGTCATAAGAGGTAGAACATACAACACACTCAATAGTAGGTTTTATAAAAAAGAGGGAGAAACAAAGAAATGCTCAATATTAAATGGGAAAGTTAATTTTCAAAATTCATAATTCAGCCATTACATGATCTGTTATGAACACTCTGATAGCTCTGTTAGACATTATTTTGCCCCCAGCAAAATAAAATTCTGCATTTGAAAATATAAAATTGAAAAGGACTAGAACAAGATTGAGTAATTCAAGGACTAGGTCAACACCTGCTTTTTATTTATTTCTTTATTTTTGGCCTTGAAGTACAATTCCAGTTGTTAAAGAAGAAAGTTGCCTTTTGTTGTCTAATTTTTGGACTGCAGATCTCCTTAGAGATAGGACTTTATTCTTTCACCTTTACTCCATTATTTCTAGTAGACTCTTTTTTGAATAATTTTTTTGTAGGTATTCATTATGAGAT
The DNA here is from genome assembly GCF_963455335.1 of Martes martes. NCBI lineage: Eukaryota > Metazoa > Chordata > Mammalia > Carnivora > Mustelidae > Martes > Martes martes. The sequence goes on from NC_137896.1 coordinate 111,478,269, forward strand.
TATTTGAATCATGTGTATTTGAGCCGGGTGACTTCTTTAGAATTTACTTCAGAAATTATAATTCTATCAAATATTCTGTTGATTTTCTTAAAACTAGTTAGCATTTATAAATAACTTTTTAATTTGGTTACTACTATACAATGATGCATTAGTTAATGCAAATTTAGCTCTTGTCAGCTGATCTTTCCTTATTCCATAGTGAGTACTTTTTAGAGTTTGAAGTATTATCCTTCTATCCTTGGCTTCTCTTTAGGAAAGCCATTCTATTTCATGTGCTCTATTTCAACATCATGTATGAAGATAAATTTTATTTTATTGTATTTTTTAAAGTTTTTATTCATTTATTAGAGCACACATGTCTGTGCACATAAGAGGAGGTAGGGGCAGAGGGAAAAGCAGATCCCCTACTCAGTGGGGAAGCTGATACAGGGCTCAGTCAGAGGCCCCTGAGATCATGCTCTGACCTGAAGTCAGATGCTTAATTGACTGAACCACCCAGATGCCCCTGAAGATAGGATTTTAATAAAACCATTGCTGCTTGTGCTAAATTAAACTTTATATTCTTCATTAAGCTAAATTTTTAGATACCTCAAAATGAGAGAAATCACATTCATAGGTAGATGTTTATATAACACACAGACATATATATTTATATATCTTCTTAATATCATCAGTGTCCTAGTACATTTTTCAACTTTGTTTGAAAATGATTAAATGCTAATCAGATCAAAGGTTTGAAGAAAGAGAAAAATCTTTCATGATAAATACTTTTCTTTCCTTAACGATGACTAAGAATTTTCTGTTGGTCATATAATCAGCACCGGAAACAGAGACATTGCTCTATGTGTAGAACTCAGTTATATTCTCTGGGTAGAAAAGTATCCTGTGAGTAGTTCTCATCTCAACATTGTGAGATTCATTTAGCAATGTAACTTATTCCAAATTTTACCTACTGTTAGTTGGGAAAATACAAGACAATGCTCAGCTAGTTAGTATTTACTAATGTTTTTTTTTTGTTTTTTGTTTTTTGTTTTTTTTTAAGATTTTATTTATTTATTTGACAGACAGAGAGGCAGAGAGGCAGCAGACAGGGAGAGAGGAGGAAGCAGGCTCCCCGCCAAGCAGAGAGCCCAATGCGGGGCTCAATCCCAGGACCCTGAGACCATGACCTGAGCCGAAGGCAGAGACCTTAAACCACTGAGCCACCCAGGTGCCCCTCACTAATGTTTTAACACTGACACATAGTTTTTACTAATCCTGATTATAAATAAAGTAATGCATTAACATTAGAAGTAAATTTCTTAGTTAATTTTAAGTTTGTGGTTTCTTTAAAAAATCAAAAGCATGAATATAATTTTTATCCTCCTTTGGGCAGAGTGGCCTATTGTATGTATGTAGATATGTAGTTATCTGCATGTATGTAGATGTATGTAGATAACCACATACTCCCATTATTTCCCCTAAAAATAAATAATATTTCTACTTTCTAATCCTCTCCATTTGCATATCAAGAAAATGTTTGGGTTTATGATACTCACTTTTTCTGTCACCAAATATTTATTGAATATTTATCATGTGCCACACACTGTATAAGACACCAAACAATATATGCGTTTGACTACCAGTTTCATACATACACTTTCATAAGAAATTGGGGGGCAACATCACCAACAAAAATATGTGAAACCCTCCAGTAAAAACTAGGCAATTTCGAATTAAAAAAAAAAAAAACCTGTTGACTTCTACATTTTGTTTGCTCTGTTTGCTTTCTGATCACTGGCTATTTGATTACATAAAAAGACTATTGGTAAGTTAAAGAAAGGGGTTGACTAATGGTGATTACCATTTTAAAGATGAACCTAGAATCTAAATTTAGTAGGCTTTCTCTTACTCCTGTAATGACATTTTATAAACTTCATAAAGACTTGTATAAGTCCCTGAACAAACAATCTGTCCATTTGGCTATTTTCTCCTGCCTGCTTACTCCATCCAGTATGATGGACCTCTCCACTTACTGACTAAATTTGAGGATCATGTGTGTGCAAGAATGAATTAATGCTTATATTTTCTCAGCCCATTTCAGATTAATGTGGTGTGGAGTGGTCAGGAGAGATTTCACTGTCCCTCTGATGGTCTTCCTCCTGTTCAATGAATTCTGTTAAATGATCCCTGTAAGACACATCCTTCATTCCTGGCTCGCAAAAATTGAGTTCTGAATAGCATTGTTTTTAGTATATGGAATTCAACAGATGGTACCAAATGGCCAATATTTTAAACGACTTCCTGAGGGTAGATCTCCAGCTGAGCCTTCCTGTCAGCCTCATTCTCATTGACTTTCACTGTGTTCATTCATTTTAACACTATCATGTGAGCTATACTCTTGTTTCCCCAGAAGATGTAATTGTGCATATTAACAACTATGAAGCTGAAGCATGTTTCATATTGTCTGCCCTTTTACTTGTATTATCTTCAAATAATGTCTAATTTTTAAATGATTGTATTCCATTTAAAATTCTAAATGATGACGAATCTTCTTGCAGTTCAGTTCACCAAAGAAAAAATTATAAGTAGTGATTTGTCATAGCTGTCAATAGATCTTTGACAGACACCCTGATCTTTGTTGTCGGACTGAAACATTCTGTTCTAGAACAGAGCAGAAACATTACATAGAAGATACTTACTGAGTCTCTGAAGTCTTACTGGTACTGAGCTCACCTCTACACCTTCATGAGAAGAAAAAGTAGATTTATATTAGAAACTATGTTGAAAAACATCTACTTCAAATGCACTCAAAGGACTCTGTAGTTTTATTGAAATTCCAGGATACTTTCATGTCACTGAAATAACTTGGGCTAAGCAAGGTAGACATTTTTCTAAATTTGTGGGAGGCTACCTTGAAAAAGATGATGGGAAAATAAATAGGCTATATTCTGCTGTTGTTATTCATGTTAGAGTTAGAGCTCTCTAGTAGTAAGTTACTACTGAGTAGGTGTAAATATCCAAGCAGCAATAAAAGATGAGTACTTATCATATATCTGTAACCTGCAACTCAAAACTTAACATTCAGGCACAAGGTCAATAGGTCCAAGCACATAAATATTCACATTTTTCTATATAAAATGTATAGAAAAATTTTAGTAAACAAACTTTTGGTGCCATGTTAAATGAAATCAAGTCTTACCCTGTATTTCAAATAATGGTAAAGCTAGAAGTTAACTTCTAATAAGAAATGCTCATTTTAAAACTTAAAAAGATACTAATTTTGTATTAAAATTAATATGAATAATCAAGAGTAGTCAAGTATTTTCAGATGGGTCACCCATTGCCATATCTGGGTTCTGAGTCCTGTCCACTTCTTTGGTTAGCTAACTGAAAATAGGTAGGTGTACCAGGCTTCACTTAGGTATATATTCGTATTTCTTCCTAAACTACTTGTCTACATGGGACGTAAGCACAGACAGAGCCTCAGGCACTATGATCAAGCATGTACGTACACACATCTAGTCTGTGGCACATACTCTGGGCACCATTCTTTTAACAAACAAATTCAGTTTTATTTGCCCATAACTATAGCTGTGGCTCCCTGCAACAGATGGGAGGATATAGTGGAAATGACTTCAGGGCTGCTGGCTATAGATCTGAGCGATGAAGTTTTGATGAGCTGAATCTTTTGTTTGGTAAATGAAAAGAGACCTTTATATTGTGGTTTAATCATTCTACCTTCTCTTTGCCTCAGAAGTTCCTTTTGCTTAAAGAGAATGAAATAATCACTGTATCCTGCTAGAGATGTCTGGTGAACTCTTTTTCTTTTGTCTCTTAGAAGACAGAGAAAATAATCGGCCAGGACTGGATCCAGTTGTGAAGTAGGAAAAGATTGTTCTTGATGTCCTCCTCCATCTGTTACTACATCAACCTTCTAATCTTTTCCTGGCCTTTTCTTGTGCCAGTGTGCTGGATCAAGGGAAAAGCTCAATAAAAGGAATCAGAAATGATGCCAAGATAGAGAAAGCTGGGCATAATTTGGTCATTTAAGTGTTTATGAAGTAAAGCTAAGGCCAGAAAGAATCAGAAAATTATCAGAAACTCATTCCAAGTAATAATAGCAAATGCTTCCATACAGCGAAATACTTGCCAACACTCTGTTTTACATATATTAATTCATTTAATATTCATGGCTATTATTTTCATCCCTATTTTATAAGCGAGGTAAATAGAATAGTTAGACAACTCACGCACAGAATAAATGAAGGAATTGGGATTTGAACTCGGGCTAGCATTAGGGCCCTTGGGCTTACCCACTATACCATGTTGCCTCTCATGCCAAAGAGCTTAGCCAGTATCAGCATAAATATTAATATAGAGAATATGATCAGACATAATCAGCAACATGGAAACTCAAAACAAAAACCTATAGTATTGAAGACATAAATAGAATAAAAACATCATTGTACAAGCACAATGCCTGCCATAATAATTGTTTTTCTAATTATTAAATTAATAGTGAATGAAAAAGTAATCATCCAGGCAGGTTCTTTTTTTTTTTTTTTCTTTTGAGAAACTTGAGATTATTTATTTAGTTGTTGTTTTTTTTTATTAATTTCTTTTCAGCATAACAGAATTCATTGTTTATGCACCACACCCACTCCTCCATGCCATATGTGCCCTCCATAATACCCACCATCTGGCTCCCCCAACCTCCCACCCCCCTGTCCCTTCAAAACCCTCAGATTGTTTTTCAGAGTCCATAGTCTCTCATGGTTCATCTCCCCTTCCATTTTCCCTCAACCCCCTTCTCCTCTCCATCTCCCTATGTCCTCCATGTTATTTGTTATCCTCCACAAATAAGTGAAACCATATAATTGATTCTCTCTGCTTGACTTATTTCACTCAGCATAATCTCTTCCATTCCCGTCCATGTTGATACAAAAGGTATTCATCCTTTCTGATGGAGGCATAATACTCCATAGGGTATATGGACCACATCTTCCCTATCCTTTTGTGCGTTGAAGGGCATCTTGGTTCTTTCCACAGTTTGGCGACTGGGACCATTGCTGCTATGAACATTGGGGTATAGATGGCCCTTCTTTTCACTCCATCTGTATCTTTGGGGTAAATACCCAGTGGTGCAATTGCAGGGTCATAGGGAAGCTCTATTTTTAATTTCTTGAGGAATCTCCACACTGTTCTCCAAAGTGGTTGCACCAGCTTGCATTCCCACCAACAGTGTAAGAGGGTTCCCCTTTCTCCACATCCTCTCCAACACACGTTGTTTCCTGTCTTGTTAATTTTGGCCGTTCTAACTGGTGTAAGGTGGTATCTCAATGTGGTTGGATTTGAATCTCCCTGATGGCTAGTGATGATGAACATTTTTTCATGTGTCTGATAGCCATTTGTATGTCTTCATTGGAGAAGTGTGTGTTCATGTCTTCTGCCCATTTTTTGACATGATTATCTGTTTTGTGTGTGTTGAGTTTGAGAAGTTCTTTATAGATCCTGGATATCAGCCTTTTGTCTGCACTGTCATTTGCAAATATCTTCTCCCATTCCGTGGGTTGCCTCTTTGTTTTGTTGACTGTTTCCTTTGCTGTTCAGAAGCTTTTGATCTTGATGAAGTCCCAAAAGTTCATTTTCACTTTTGTTTCCTTTGCTTTTGGAGACATTATCTTGAAAGAAGTTGCTGTGGCCGATATCGAAAAGGTTACTGCCTATGTTCTCCTCTATGATTCTGATGGATTCCTGTCTCACATTGAGGTCTTTTATCCATTTCGAGTTTATCTTTGTGTACGGTGTAAGAGAATGGTTGATTTTCATTCTTCTGCACATAGCTGTCCAATTTTCCCAGCACCATTTATTGAAGAGACTGTCTTTTATCCACTGTATATTTTTTCCTGCTTTGTCGAAGATTATTTGACCATAGAGTTGAGGGTCCACATTTGGGCTCTCTACTCTGTTCCACTGGTCTATGTGTCTGTTTTTATGCCAGTACCATGCTGTCTTGGTGATCACAGCTTTATAGTAAAGCTTGAAATCAAGTAACATGATGCCCCCCATTTTGTTTTTCTTTTTCAACATTTCCTTAGCAATTTGGGGTCTCTTGTGATTCCATACAATTTTTAGGATTATTTGCTCCAGCTCTGAAAATACCGGTGGAATTTTGATCAGAATGGCATTAAAAGTATAGATTGCTCTAGGCAGTATAGACATTTTAACAATGTTTATTCTTCCGATCCAAGAGCATGGAATGGTCTTCCATTTTTTTCTGTCTTCTTCAATTTCATTCATGAGCATTCTGTAGTTCCTTGAGTACAGATCCTTTACCTCTTTGGTTAGGTTTATTCCCAGGTATCTTATGGTTCTTGGTGCTATAGTAAATGGAATCGATTCTCTAATTTCCCTTTCTGTGTTTTCATTATTAGTGTATAAAAAAGCAACTGATTTCTGTACATTGACTTTGTATCCTGCCACATTACTGAATTGCTGTATGAGTTCTAGTAGTTTGGGGGTGGAGTCTTTTGGGTATTCCATAGAAAGTATCATGTCATCTGCGAAGAGAGAGAGTTTGACTTCTTCATTGCCAATTTGGATACCTTTTATTTCTCTTTGTTGTCTGATTGCTGTTGCTAGAACTTCTAATACTATGTTGAACAAGAGTGGGGAGAGTGGGCATCCTTGTCGTGTTCCTGATCTCAACAGGAAGGCTGTGAGCTTTTTCCCATTGAGGATGATATTTGCTGTGTGTTTTTCATAGATAGATTTTATGAAGTTTAGGAATGTTCCCTCTATCCCTATACTTGAAGCGTTTTAATCAGGAACAGATGCTGGATTTTGTCAAATGCTTTTTCTGCATCAATTGAGAGGACCATGTGGTTCTTCTCTCTTCTCTTATTGATTTGTTCTATCACATTGATTGATTTGAGAATGTTGAATCATCCTTGTAACCCAGGGATGAATCCTACCTGGTCATGGTGGATAATCTTTTTAATGTGCTGTTGGATCATGTTTGCTAGGATCTTGTTGAGAATCTTAGCATCCATATTCATCAGTGATATTGGTCTGAAATTCTCCTTTTTGGTGTGGTCTTTCTGGTTTGGGGATCAGGGTAATGCTGGCTTCATTGAAAGAGTCTGGAAGTTTTCCTTCTGCTTCAATTTTTTGAAACAGCTTCAGGAGAATAGGTGTTATTTCTTCTTTGAAAGTTTGGTAGAATTCCCCAGGGAATCTGTCAGGTCCCAGGCTCTTGTTTTTTTGGGAGGTTTTTGATCACTGCTTCAATCTCATTACTAGATATCAGTCTATTCAGGTTGTCAATTTCTTCCCGGTTCAATTTTGGGAGTTTATAGTTTTCCAGGAATGCATCCATTTCATCTAGGTTGCTTAACTTATTGGTATATAACTGTTGATAATAACCTCTGATGATTGTTTCTATTTCCTTGGTGTTAGTTGTGATCTCTCCCTTTTCATTCATAATTTTATTAATTTGGGCTTTCTCTCTTTTCTTTTGGATTAGTGTGGCCAATGGTTTATCGATCTTATTGATTCTTTCAAAAAACCAGCTTCTAGTTTCATTGATAGGTTCTGCTATATCTCTAGTTTCTATCTCATTGATCTCTGCTCTAATCTTGATTATTTCCCTTCTTGTGTGTGGAATTGGCTTAATTTGTTGTTGATTCCCTGGTTCCTTAAGGTGTAGAGACAGCTGGTGTATTCTGGATCTTTCAGTGTTTTTGAGGGAGGCTTGGATGGCTATGTATTTCCCCCTTAGGACCGCCTTTGCTGTATCCCATAGGTTTTGGGCCGAAGTGTCTTCATGCTCATTGGTTTCCATGAATTGTTTAAGTTCTTCTTTGATCTCCTGGTTGATCCAAGCATTCTTAAGCAAGGTGGTCTTTAGCTTCCAGGTGTTTGAATTCCTTCCAACTTTTCCTTGTGATTGAGCTCCAGTTTCAAAGCATTGTGATCTGAGAATATGCAGAGAATAATCTCAGTCTTTTGGTATCGGTTGAGCCCTGATTTATGACCCAGTATGTGGTCTATTCTGGAGAAGGTTCCATGTGCACTTGAGAAGAATGAGTATTCTGTTGTTTTAGGGTGGAATGTTCTGTGTATATCTATGAGGTCCATCTGGTACAATGTGTCATTCAATGCTCTTGTTTCTTTATTGATTTTCTGCTTGGATGATCTGTCTATTACTGAGAGAGGCGTGTTGAGATCTCCTACTATTAATGTATTCATATTAATATGACTCTTTATCTTGATTAATAGTTTTCTTATGTAATTGGCTGCTACCATATTGTGGGCATAAATATTTACAATTGTTAGATCTTCTCAGTGGATAGTCCCTTTAAGAATTATGTAGTGTCCTTCTGTATCTCTGACTACAGTCTTTAGTTTAAAATCTAATTTATCTGGTATGAGAATCGCTACCCCAGCCTTCTTTTGAGGCCCATTGGCATGAAAGATGCTTCTCCATCCCTTCATTTTCAGTCTGGGTGTATCTTTAGGTTCGAAATGGGTCTCTTGTAGACAGCATACAGAGGGGTCCTGTTGTGTTATCCAGTCTACAACCCTGTGTCATTTTATGGGCACTTTTAGGCCATCCACATTGAGAGTGATTATTGAGAGATACGTTTTTATTGATATCGTGTTACCTTTGAAGTCTTTCTTTCTGTAGATTGTCTCCATATATTTCTGTTCAATGATATTCTTAGGATTTTTCCTCTTTTATATAACCCCCCTTAATATTTCCTGCAGTGTCGGCTTGGTGATTGCATACTCTTTTAAGCCTTCTCGGTCTTAGAAACTCTTTATCTCTCCATCCATTTTGAATGTCAGTCTTGCTGGATAAAGTATTCTTGGCTGCATGTTCTTCTCATTTAGTGCCCTGAATACATCTTGCCAGCCCTTTCTGGCCTGACCAGTTTCTGTGGACAGGTGTGATGTTATTCTGATGAGCTTTCCTCTGTACATAAGGAGCTTCTTTGTCCTAGCTGCTTTCAAGAGATTGTGTCTACAATTATGATTTCTCAATTTTACTATCAGGTCCCTTGATTTTTTTTAGATTCTATAATCTTGGGAGGAGACCGTTCTGCCTCTAGTACATGAATGCTGGTTCCATTCACAAGACTGGGAAAATGTTCATGGAGAATTTGTTCCACTATATCTTCTAGTCTTCTTTCTTTCTCCTCCTCCTCAGGGATTCCAATAATTCTGACGTTGGAACATTTCATGGTGTCATTTATTTCCCTAATTCTGTTTTCGTGGCTTCTAAGCTGTTTGTTCCAGGCTTCCTCCTGATCCTTTCTCTCTATCTGTTTGTCCTCCAGATCACTAATTCTATCTTCTGTCTCAGTTACCCTAGTTTTTAGAGAATTTAGATTAGATTGGAACTCATTGAGAACATTGTGAACATCATCCCTGGTGGCTTTCAGTTCTACCCTAACATTGTGAACATCATCCCTGGTGGCTTCAGTTCTGCCCTAATCAATTCCATTTTGTCAACCATGGCTTTCTGCGGCCTAGCTATTGCCTCATCCAGGCAGGTTCTTAAAATGAGGTCACAGCTTTTTCTTTGAATTTCTTTGAGACTGTCACTCCCTAACTATGGGATTGTCACTCCATGAGAACCAATCCTGAGTAGCAGATCCTCAAAGAATCACATACCTACACTCATGTCTGGAGACCAAAGCAGGTGTAGGGTAGGACAGAGGGTGCTTCCAGTAGTCTTCTCCATTTACATCATTACTATTCCTCCTCTATGCCAGACCCCCCAATCCTCTGGATATTTATGCAGAATCTTTAGATGCCCAGTTGTTTATATTACTCCACTCTTCAAAAATTCTGTCAGCAAATATCTGCTGTGCCACTGCCACGTGACAAGCTCTGCTTTGGGTGATGACAATAGTTTGTGAACAAGACAGAATCCTGCTCTTGCCCTGCTTATTCTACTGAAGAGATACAAACAATGGGCTGGAGGCAGAGGAGAAAAGAAGGGAGATGGAGGGAGAGGAAAGGAAGGAAGAGACTAAATGTTTCAAATACTGGTGAATTTTTTTTTAAAGATTTTATTTATTTATTTGACAGAGACCACAAGTCAGAGGCAGGCAGAGAGAGAGAGGGGGGGGAAGCAGTTTCCCTGCTGAGCAGAGATCCTGACATGGGGCTCAATCCCAGGACCCTGAGACCATGATCTGAGCCCAAGGTAGAGGCTTAACCCACTGAGCCACCCAGGTACCCCTCAAATACTCGTGAATTTTTATAGATGATAGACATTCCAGTGATAGAGAATAATGAAGGATTGGAAGACTGACTTAGGGTAGTTGAAGAAGGCCTTTGTGAAGAAGTGAAATTGAACTCTGGTCTTGATTTTCAAAGATAGCCATCTAAAGATCTTGAAAGGTTTCCAAAAGGAAGAAGTAGCTGATGCAAAAAGCCCTTATACTGAGTAATATTTTCAGGCTTATTGGCATATTTTGAAGATTCTTGCTCTGATGGGGAATTTCGGATTAATAAGCTCAGCTTTAAATAATAACCCAGGAAACTCCTTCCCAACTTCCTTTACATCCAAACACAAGCCAAGTGATTGAACCTCACAAACCCAACCGCAGGCACATGCGTGGGAGGCTTTGGTGCAGAAATGCCAAGCCAAGGAAAGAGGCTGTATGTAGGGTCTTCATTTAAAGGCATGGTTTGTGCCTGAGCACAGTTTGGGGACAGCGTTGGTTGACAGGTGGAGTCCCTGCTGTAAAGTGTTACTAGTGCTAGCCAAAGGAACAACTCGAATGCAGTTCAGTTTTGGGGAGCAGTGTCAATGGTCACATCACTGTGGTTTCCTCATTATGTCACTTTTCAGGCATAGTTTCTAGGATTCTTTTTCAAAGTTCAGTTTTAATTCTCTGTCTATATTCTAACAATCAGTAAGCCCAGTATCATTTTTAATTGATCAGAGTCAAATTCTATTGCTTATTATTAAAAATCCTCAATGGTAAAGATTGGGCCTGATTTAGGAACAAAATAGTTAACAATAACAATGTTTTTGTTAATAAATTGTTATCAATAAGTCATAATTTATAACAACAATATTGTATATTATATAATATAAATAAATTATTATAATGAATTATTATGATAATTACTGTTAATAAATAACATATTGTTAATAAATAACAATATGGTTCCTGATTCATCTCTAGCCAGAGTATCCTACCTGGTTCTGTCTCTTCCTGTAACTTTATGATCTGACTTTACCTTTCCAACTTTACTTCCCTGTTAATTCCTTTAAGACTCTTAGTTTCTAAACAAAATATAAGAGACTTTCCTATAAAATATCCTTCATGTTTGTACATTTCCCACCATACCTCATTACTAATCTAGTACAAAAACTGTACTTTTTTCTGTATTGGCCTCTCTCAGCCTCATGTTGTCTTAAGTTCTAACTATTAGCTATATTTCCATCTTAAGTGGACAGAAGAAAGATCCGTAAGAGTTGCTTTCTCTTCTGTACACACAAAGTGACCCAGGTCTCTTTTTCTGGGGTGGAGGGCGCAGGACACCACTTAGCTGGTAGTCCCTTAAATGTCTGCTTACAAGGTCCTTTCCTAAGGTTTAGCCTTTTTAGTGTAATGTTTAGCCAAACTAGGAAACGTGGTGTCCTTAGGCAAAATGGAGCCAGAGAATCATCTTAACTTCCAAGTACCTGAAGAAATATACTGGTGTGACCATTAGGATGGCTACTGATCTATTCACCACTTATGGAGAAATAGAGGGTTTACACATTTGAGGCCCTGAAGTGACAAAGAATTACATAAAAAAGATTAATTCCCATAAACATCACCTAAACCCAGAAATTCTTGGTTAAAGTTGATAACCCCCCCAAAATTAATAAAAGTTTGTGATGTCCATTTGCTTACTACTTGCCTTTGATGCCTACTTATTACAGAGCAAAATGACAACTATTTGTAGAAATATGTACATAGAATCAACTTTCAAGTTTTTGTTGGAATACAACTCCATATGCAGTACATGTTGCTTATCTAGCAGAGCCATAAATATTTAAATATTTAAAAATAGTTTGATAGACACCAATTTTTCTTTAACTGTGCCAGGGACAGAATTTAGACAGAGATAGTTAATGGCTTTTACTGAATGCCTAAACCAGTGATTTTCAGATTTTTGGGCAGTGATTTACAGTATAACACATTTGATTTCACAACTCCCGATAGGCAAAATGTTAAGCACATAGACACATATTATAGACACATTTATAAAAATAAAACAAAAGTGTCACAAATGGTTCCTTACCCTCAAAAAGTAGAATTTATTTGATATATTCTATCGTTTTCACTTAGGAAAAAGATTTCTATTACCTATTTTAATTCCAAATCCACTAGCGAAGTCATGTCCTGCAATCTGAAAGGCATTGGTTTAAACTTTGGTTCTGTTATATAGTACAGGTAAAATCTATTTTCAGACTGGTCAAGGAAACAAATCTGATGATTATGATTTTGAGAGCAAATTAAAATGTTTTCCAAGTTTTCAATAATTAACGTGTAAACAGCTTTCATAGTTCAGTATATTTGTGAATTGTAAATATATTTTCTTCAAAATGCCCATTTTTTGACTGATGTATATCCACAGTTCTCTACATTTCCACAACACTCACACTTGGAGAGTAATTTAAAACAGAACCTTTAAGCTTCTGTACAGATTCAGTGTCACACTAAGGTTAAACAATTGTGTATGTTTCTGTTCACAACATTTCTTTTCTGGGGCATAAGAACAGAGAAAGTGAAATCTAACACCTGGGGACACACTGCAGGAGATTTAAAAACCACTGTAGGAAGACATTTTAGAAATTCACTTCTAAAGTGTGATAAATTGTTTTAAAATAATTTAAATCTTATTTAATGATATTTTTATACCATTTTACACCTACTCTTAGTAGCAAAGGAGTTAACAAAAACATTTATTCTTAACTATACAATATTCTTTCAGTAAACCTTGTAAAATGCTCATTAAAAGTCTCACATGTTTAGAAACAAAGGTGCATTAATAGGAATGCAATTAAGTACTTATTGCTTTTGTCATTTAAAGTAAGTTAACCAGATGGCATGAAATCCACCAAAAAAGATTTTAAACAAACAATCGAGATTTAATTAATATGCACCAGTTAACTCATTAAATATATAGCAACTAACTCATTAAACTTAAGGTAAATACTTGTTTGAGATAGATTGTGTATTCCTTTTTACATTTATCTTCATTTTGCTTGACTGGTCATACTTAACTCTGAAAGTAGAACATTTTAAAGTATAAATTTTTTGTAGTTCACATATTTTTTTCTTCAGTGCTAAAATGGGACTTACAATTATATTCACAGAAAATAGAGAATTCAGTGACTCCATAATAATACTAGCAAACAAGTAAATAATTTTAACTTCATTTAAAGTTAGATCTGAGATTAAATGCACTTATTAAACTAAGATGTAAATGGCAATCCTTTCTTCATCTGCTTTTAGTACTGTAATGTGGAAATAATATTCCCAGTTAATTTTTTAAAATTTTTAAATAATTACCAAATTTCCTTCTGTTTTGGTGCTACTTAAAGTATAATTGAGTCACGGACCTTTAGCCAAGGAATGATTATTCTTTATCTGTTGACGTCACCATCTTTGTCCTTTGATTAAAATAAACGTGAAATGGAGGCTATAGATGTAGCCACACATACCACTCAGGGTTATATGACCAGTTACCATGAAGCACATCTTGTGGCCAGAGCACTTCACATCCATAAAGATAAGACTGCCTATGTCCATAACTTTTAAGACTTTGATTTTGTTGTTGTTGTTGTTGTTGTTGTTGTTTTTTAAATGAACTTAAGATATGAAGCTTATGTATGCTATTTGAAGTTATCTGCTTAAAATAGGTTATTACAAATAATTTATGTAAGCTTCATGGTAACCACAAGAGGAAAAAACCTATAATAGTTATATGAAGGATTATGATAAAGGTGTCAAAACAAACTATGCAAGAAGTCATTAAATTATAAGAAATGGCAGGAAAAGATGCAAGAAACAAAATATCTGCAAAACAGAAAATCATTAACAATTTTAACTCCTTAACTATCAATAATTACTTTAAACATGAATGAATTAAATTCTCCAGTCAAAAGACACAGAATGGCTGAATGAAGTAACATCAACAACAGTGGTAGCAACAAAGATTCAACTATATGCTGCCTGAAAGAGACCCACTTTAGCTTCAAAGACAGATTTAATCTGAGAGTGAAAGGATAAGAAGATATTTCAAACAAATGATAACCAAAAGAAAACAGGGTAACTATACTAGTATCAGATAAAACAGACTTTAAGCTAAAAATGGTCAGAAGGGACAAAAAAGATCATTATATAATGATAAAGGGATCGATTCATCAAGGCAATATAATACTCATAAATAATTATGCACCCAACATTGCATTACTCATCTATAGTAAGCAAATTACAAATGGGACTAAAAGGAAAAATAAGACAGTAATAGCTAGAGACCTTAAAACCCCACTCTTAATAATGGATAGATAATCCAGACAGAGAATAAAGGAAGAACCAGTAGATTTGAATGACTGTATAGCCAAATGAAGCTAAGAAACACAAATACACACACACACACACACACACACACACACACACACACACACACGTGGTAGAATATTAATAAAAAGGATGAAATCCTGCCATTTACAACAGGTATATGGAACTTAAAGTCATTATGCTAAGTGGCATAAGCCAGAGAAGGACAAATACTGCATGATCTCACATATATGTGGAATCTAAAAATTGGAATTCAAAATAGATTGAATTCAGATTTGGTTACCCCAAATGCAGAAACATTATAAGACACATATATTAATAAGTTTTCCAGATAACAAGAGTGGTTTAGAAAGTGTTGTCATGGACACAACTAGAGTGGTCAGTGTTCCCCTGCTTATTAATCCATGACATAGACTTAATTTTGCTACCATTAGCACCTTAGTCAATCTTTATTAAGCTTATTAATGTCCAGAAGCTAAAGTACAATGCTTCTTATCCTTTTTCTGTTCAGAAGCACTTCCAGTCATCTTAAAGCTTGGAGGCATCACAATTCCAGACTTCAAGTTATATTAAAAGCTGTTGTGTAGCTTTTAATGTGGCTTAGTGTGTTAAAGCCTCTGCCTTCGGGCTCAGGTCATGATCCCAGGGTCCTCTGTGGGCTCTCTGCTCAGCAGGGGGTCTGCCTCCCCCTCTCTCTCTGCCTGCTTCTCTGCCTACTTGTGATCTCTGTCTGTCAAATAAAAAAAAAAAATAAAATCTTTAAAAAAAAAAAAAGCTGATCAAAACAGTATGGTATTGGCATGAAGTAGACATAGATCAGTGGAACAGAATAGAGAACCCAGAAAGGAATCCATAGCTATGTGGTCAACTAATCTTTGAGAAAGCAGGAAAGAATATCCAATGGAAAAATGTCCCTTCAACAAATGGTGTAGGCAGAACTGGAAAAGAACATGCAAAGGAATGAAATTGCACAACTTTCTTATACCACAAAAAATAAATTCAAAATGGATGAAAGACCTAAATGGGAGGCATGAAACCATTAAAATCCTAGAGGAGAACACAAGAAGTAACCTCTTTGACATCAACCATACTAACTTCTTGGGTATGGCTCCCTGAACCAAGGGAAACAAAAGCAAAAATAAACTATTGGGATTTCATCAAGATTAAAAGCTTCTGTACAGTGAAGTAAACAGTCAACAAAACTAAAAGGCAATGCACAGAAGGATAAATGGTTAGTCCCCAAAATATATAAATAACTTATTAAACCCCACACCAAAAAAACAAATAATCCAGTTTTTAAAAATGGGCAGAAGACATGAAATCTTTACAAAGAAGACATACAGATGGCCAGCAGACACTTAAAAAGATGCTCAACATCACTCATCCTCAGGAAAATACAAATCTAAACTACAGTGAGATATCACCTCACACCTGTCAGAGTGGCTAAAATAAAAATACAGGAAATAACAGATGTTGGCAAGGATACAGACAAAGGGGATCCCTCTTACACAGTTGGTGGGAATACAAACTGGTGTACCCACTCTGGAAAACAGTATGAAGGTTCTTCAAAAAGTTAAAAATAGAGCTACCTTATGACCCAGCAATGGCACTACTAGGTATTTACCCAAAGAAACAAAAAATACTAATTCAAAGGGATGCATGCACCCTGATGTTTATAGAAGCATTATTTACAATAGCCACTTTATGGAAACAGCCCAAATATTCATTGACTGATGAATGAATAAAGAAGAGGTGGTACGCGTGTATACACAGACACACACACACACAATGGAATACTACTCAGCCATCAAAAGAATGAAATCTTGCCATTTACAATGATGTTGATGGAACTAGAAAATATGCTAGGCAAAATAAGTCAGAGAAAGACAAATATCATATGATTTCACTCCTATGTGGAACTTAAGAAACAAAACAAATGATCATGGCAGGGAAAGGAGACAAACCAAGAAACAGATTCTTAACTATAGAGAACTGATCTTTACCAGAGGGGTGTTGGACAGGGGGATGGGACAAATAGGTGATGGGGATTAAGGGGTGCACTCTCTGTGATATGCATTGGTTGTTTTATGGGAGTGTTGGATTACTAAATTGTACACCAGAAAGTAATACTACACAGTATGTTAACTAAACTGGAAATAAATAAAAACATAAAGAGACTTAATATTATAATGGCATATAAAGGTATATCTGGAATCCAGAGGTAGTGAGCTCATTCAAATACCTACCTGACATGCTCAGTTCTCAGGAGCCACATTAAGTGCAGAAAAACATGGTTGCAAGATATAGGTGAAATTCTCACTTATTGTCTATACACCTAGAAATAGGTGCCCATAATGCTTCCATGTCTTCCATTCTACGGGTTATAGATATAACCAGAATTATCCTTAGCATGATACTGTTAAATTTACTACTGAATTCTAAGAGGAATAACCAGAAAATAAGTAAGACATTAGGAAAATCTACTGCAAAGAATCTATACAAATAAAATCTGCGTTGACAGCATATAATGAAAACATAATGGTTTCTCTCAATTTCAGCATTTTAATAAATCATACCAAATCGTAAAATCTTTCTTCTCAGAATAAGTTTTTTCCTTATTTCTAAACATTCTTCATTAAACTTCAAAACTGGGTTTGAGGACTCACTGATGTGCTAAATTCACCTCAGTTTACTAAGAGACCTAATCAAAATAGAAAAAGGAGAGTTGCCTTTTGCAAAACTTTGACTAATTTGACTGCCTAGGGGCTTAATTCAGGCCTGATTTTTTTGTTACCATGGCAACTAAATGAAAGCGCTGCATCAATTGAAAAATATGCTATTAAAAAAAAAGGAGTAAGTAGAGTCTTTAAAAACTTAAAAAGGAAAAACAATTTAATTCATCAGGACAGTCTCAGCCACTTGCTTTAAATATCCTACAGTGGGAGAGGATTTATTTTACAGTATATCGTATTAAAAATAATTTCCTTTCTAAGCAGAGGCCTCCTACATTTTCTTAGCTGAGTTTATTCTAGCTGTTTGTTTACATAATTTTATGTACCGCATTTGCTGAATAATTAGTTTAATTTGTTATTTTTTAATTCAAGATACAAGCAAAAATAGAATCTAATGATCCTGGTTTCCTGCTTCAGAAATGGCTAATCAATCTTACTTACGCAAGAAACCTGCCCTTCAAATGCCATCTTCACTCAAAAGCAATTTGGATGAGTTAGGAATAAGAGTATTTTATTAGGTCAAGCTCATTCTAGTAAGCAGGAAGGAATTAATAAGAAACAGCAACAATGTCCTCATAGCTATTAAGAAACAGATGACAACCAAACATCCAAGATAATTTATTATCTTGTTCAATATTACATTCTAAAACAAGTCCAGAGCCAATGGCTTTGGTGGCAAAGGAGCTAGAAATATGGTTTCAAAGAGTACAGAGTCTGCCAGTTAATGGCTGAGAAGCAAATGCTAGGGCCAGGGGAGGAGCTAACTCCATCCTCTGGCACCTGGTAATGTCTTGCTCTGTGAAAGCTACTATTGCTACATAGAGGAAGGGCAGGGTAGCCATCCTGTAGGAGGGTTAAGGAATAGAGGGGAGGAGGAATAAGAAGTCAGAGAAGGAGAACATTCCTTCCCTTTACTCCTGGGACCATCCTCAGGCTAAACACACTAAGTACTCGGTGTTTAAGATGTTTCTATTTTTTATTTAATTGCCCATATTACAATATTTGAGACTGTATTCCCCAGTCGGACTCCTGTTTTGCCAATACATGGCATATAGTAGTGACTCAGTAAATGGTTGTTCAGTCAAACAAACTAATCAACCTATGTGAAAGGAAAGAGAGGAGCTCTATGTTGCTATTTCCTTCTCTTCACCTGAAGAAAGGAGAAAAGAAAACAAGAGAGAACTTTTCAGAGACCACTCTAAGGATCCCAGACTCAAACTCTTAAAGGTCCAGAGGGTTTCTAGTTTAAAAAAATACCTCCTCTACATTGCCAGAAAGCCTCCTAACTATAGAAATTAACAGTGGCTTAAGTGGATTGACTGCGTTGGTGAATTCTGTAAGTCCTCGGTTCTGCCTATATACTCACATAAAACATTTACTACACACTCAACACACATCCACTCATGCACAGCTTAGATGAATTATGACTATTTTAAAAATAGTTTTATTTTGGGATAATTGACATAAGCTCTGAAAACTTGAAGCATATGGTCTGATGAGGAAAAATTACCACAATCAATATTAGAACCTAAAGTTTTCTTAAATGCTTTTGTAATCTGTGCCTCTCACCCCCCCTTACCTGTATCCCCAGACAGCTAATTAATTTTCTATAACATAGATTAATTTGTACTTTCTGTTATATAAACTGAGCCATCTAATATGTAATCTGTTTTACAGTGACATCAGTAGAGTTTCATTCAGGCTGTCTTGAGGATCATTTTTTTTTCCAGTTTATTATTTTTAAAATTATTTTTTTATTATGTTCAATTAGACAGCATATAGTACATCATTAGTTTGTGATGTAGTGTTCAACGATTGACTAGTTGCATATAACACCCAGTGCTCATCACTACACATACCCTCCTTAATACCCATCACCCAGTCCCTCCTTCCCCCACCCCCTCTTTTCTGTAACCCTCAGTTTGGTTCTCAGAGTCTAGAGTCTCTTCTGATTTGGCTCCTTCTCTGATTTCTTCTCATTTGGTTTTCCCTCCCTTCCCCTGTTTCTTCTGTGCTAGTCCTTACGTACTACATATGAGTGAAACCATATGATAATTGTTTTTCTCTGCTTGACTTATTTCACTTGGCATAATCCCCTCCGGTTCCAACCATATCAATGCAAATGGTGGATATCCATCCTTTCTGATGGCTGAGTAATATTCCATTGTATATATGAACCACATCTTTATCCATTCATCTGTTGAAGGGCATCTCAGCTCCTTCCACAGTTTGTCCATTGTGAACATTGCTGTCATGAACATTGGGGTGCATGTGCTCCTTCTTTTCACTATGTCTATATCTTTGGGGTAAATACCTAGTGGTGAAATTGCTGGGTTGTAGGGTAGCTCTATTTTAAATGTCTTGAGGAGCCTCCATACTGTTTTCCAGAATGGCTGTACCGGCTTGCATTCCCACCAACAGTGTAAGAGGGTTCCCTTTTCTCCACATCCTCACCAGTATTTGTTGTTTCCTCTCTTGTTAATTTTGACCATTCTAACTGGTGCAAGGTGGTATCTCATTGTGGTTTTGATTTGTATTTCCCTGATGACCAGTGATGTTGAACATTTTTTCATGTGCCTGCTAGCCATTTGTATATCTTCTTTGGAGACTTTTCTGTTCATGTCTTCTGCCCATTTATTGACTGGATTATTTGTTTTTTGGGGTGTTTTGAGGATCATTAATAGTGTTGTATATAGCCATTTATTTATATTTCTAAGTAATATCCCATTGTATGTACACACCATAATTTGTTTAACCATTCATCTGTTTATGGACTTTTGGGTTGTTTCCCAGCTTTAAGCTATTAGACATAAATCTACAAATATTCATGTACAAATCTTTGTATACCCATTTTCTTTTATTGTTCTTAGGCAAATGCCTAGGAATGGAATGGTTGTGTCATGTGAGAGGTATACAGTAAACTTTATAAGAAACTGTCAAACTGTTTTACCACTTTATATTCCAATCAGCAGTGTTTTAAAATTCCAGCTGATCTTTATCAACACTGAGTATGAGTTGTATTTTTAATTCCAAAAATTCTACTGGTGTGTAATGTTATCTCATTAGGGCTTTAAATGCATTTCCCTAATGATTAGTTATGCCAGATATTTTCTCATTTGCTTATACAGGGAAAAACATAAAATACTGTGTTTATCTTTGATACTTCAAGCTTTTTTTATTGGTCCCATATAAGATTTTAGCCTGAATTTTTAGCTTCATGTATCTTATTCTTGATGATAGTTTAAATTTCTGATCTCACACATGCCTGGTGTAAGAGTTCTACTGTGTATGTGTCATTCAGTCTTTTCTTGAGCAATTTTAAAAATGGGAAATTTAAACTCCAAAAAACAGAACATTTTAAGGATCTAACTAGGTTTTTTTTTTTTTTTTTAAGATTTTATTTATTTATTTGACAGAGAGAGATCACAAGTAAACAGAGAGGCAGGCAGAGAGAGAGAGAGGGAAGCAGGCTCCCTGCTGAGCAGAGAGCCCCATGCGGGACTCGATCCCAGGACCCTGAGATCATGACCTGAGCCGAAGGCAGCGGCTTAACCCACTGAGCCACCCAGGTGCCCTCTAACTAGGTTTTTATGTCTTCTCTGAAGCTTGTATTTTCATCTTAATTCCATATTCAGATTCGACTTCTGTCATCGAAAGCAACATAATATAAACATTTTCTCAACATTTTGAAACCTTTGGAGACACCATCAATTTTTTCACTTAATGTTTTTTTTTTCTTTTTAAGTTTAAAATCCCTACCTACCTTGAATTATTTCTGTATCCATCTGCTGAATGACAACATATTGCTCCTCTCGTACTGTGATATCCAGAACCAAAATCAGAACTCTAGAATCAGTAAGGATTCTGTGAAATGCAATGGGACAAATGTATTTCTAGATTTTGGTTCTACATTTGTGTTAGCTTAATATAAGATTTAATTATGTAAAAGTAACAATGTCTTTAAGATTTTACTAGTTTTTAAAGCATCTACATTGCTTAGAATATTTTTACCACCTAAAATATGTCAACTGATATAAAGTTTATATTCAAAATCTTATCTTGGAAACCAAACTGCTAAAATTATTTTTATTTATTTATTTATTTTTATTTTTTTATTTCTTAGTTTTTAAAATTATTTTTTTTAAGATTTTATTTATTTATTTGACAGAGAGAGAGAGAGATCACAAGTAGGCGGAAAGGCAGGCAGAGAGAGAGGGGGAAGCAAGCTCCCTGCTGAGCAGAGAGCCAGATGCAGGCCTTGATCCCAGGACTCTGAGATCATGACCTGAGCTGAAGGCAGAGGCTTAACCCACTGAGCCACCCAGGTGCCCAGTTTTTTAAATTATTTTTAACATATAAGTATGATTTGCCCCAGGGGTACAGGTCTGTGAATCGTCAGGCTTACCCATTTCACAGCACTCACTCTAGCACATACCCTCCCCAATGGCCATAACCCAACCACTCTATAATTATTTTTAACTCAAATGCATCATTTTATATTAACTCCTCGAAATTTTATTTTGTATTTGGAAATTTTACCTCTGTATCAGACTATTACAATGCAAGACACTTAGAATCATTTTCCCAGCCAACAATTGAGCAAACCCCTGCCATTTGTTTTGAACCATCTTTGTTTTCTGGGTCTCTACTCACAATATGTACACACAAGTTAAAAAGTATACATTGTGAAGTTAGTTCTGCACTTTTTCAGAACTGGTGTGTGTGCCTGTGTGTGTGTGTGTGTGTGTTTCCAAGTTTTCATTCAAATTCAGTTAGTTGACATACAGTATAATATTAGTTTAAGGTATAGAATTGAGTGATTCATCACTTACATACAACACCCAGTGCTCATCACAAGCGCTTTTCTTAATACCCATCACCCATCTAGGCCTCCAGCAACTCTCAGTTTTGTCTCCACAGTTAATAGTTTCTGGTTTGGCTCTCTTCCCCCCCACCCCCACCCCATGTTTATCTGTTTTGTTTCTTCAATTCCACATATGAGTGTAATTATATGGTGTTTATCTTTTTTTTTTTTTAAGATTTTTTATTTATTTATTTGGCAGACAGAGATCACAAGTAGGCAGAGAGGCAGGCAGAGAGAGAGGAAGGGAAGCAGGCTCCCCGCTGAGCAGAGAGCCTGTTGCGGGCCTTGATGCCGGGACCCTGGGATCATGACCTGAGCTGAAGGCAGAGGCTTTAACCCACTGAGCCACCCAGGCGCCCTATAGTGTTTATCTTTATCTAACTTATTTTGCTTAGCATAATACTCTCTAGTTCCATCAAAGTCATTGCAACTGCCAAGAATTCATTTTTTTGATGACTAATATTCCATTGTATATATACGCCACCTCTTTATCCATTCACCAGTCAATGCCTGTTTCCATATTGTAGATAATGCTGCTATAAACATCAGGGTGCGGGTTGCCTGGGTGGGTTAAAGCCACTGCCTTCGGCTCAGGTCATGATCCCAGTGTCCTGGGATCGAGCCCCGCATCGGGCTCTCTGCTCAGCGGGGAGCCTGCTTCCCCCTCTCTCTCTGCCTGCCTCTCTGCCTACTTGTGATCTGTCAAATAAATAAGTAAAATCTTTTAAAAAAAAATCAGGGTGCATTTATCACTTTGAATCGGTATTTTTATATCTGTTGGGTTAAATACCTAGTAGTGCCATTGCTGGATCATAAGGTAGTTCTATTTTTAACTTTTTGAAGAACCTCCATACTGTTTTCCAGAGTGGCTGTACCAGTTTGTATTCCCACCAACTGTGTAAGAGGGTTCCTCTTTCTCTGTATCCTTGCCAATACCTGTTTTTTTCTTTAGTTTTGATTTTAGCTACTGTGACAGGTGTGAGGTAATATCTCACTCTAGTTTAGATTTGTATTTCTCTGATGATGAGTGATGTTGAGCATCTTTTCAAGTGTCTGTTTGCCATCTACATGTCTTCTTTGTAAAGATTTCTGTTCATATATTCTGCCCATTTTTTAAAACTGGATTATTTGTTTTTTGGGTGTTGAGTTTGATAAGTCCTTTATGTATTTTGGAAATGAACCCTTTATCAAATGCAAATGTCATTTTCAAATATCTTCCCCATTCTGTAGGTTTCCTTTTAATTTTTAAATTTTATTTATTATTTACATATAATGTATTCTTTGTTTCGAGGGTACAGGTCTGTGATTCATCGGTCTTGCGCAATACATAGTTCACACCATAACACACACCTTCCCCATGTCCATCTCTCAGCAACCTCATCCCTCTCACTCCCCACTCCTCCAGCAACCCTCAGTTTATTTCCTATAGTTAAGAGTCTCTTATGGCTTGTCTCCCTCTCTGGTTTATTCTTGTTTCATTTTTTCCTCTCTTATTCTATGATCCTTGGCCTTGTTTCTCAAATTCCACATATCAGTGAGATCTTATGATAATTATCTTTCTCCGATTGACTTATTTCGCTTAGCATAATACTCTCTAGTTACATCCTTGTTGTTGCAAATGGCAATATTTCATTTTTTGGATGGCTCCATGATACTCCATTTTGTGTGTGTGTGTGTGTGTGTGTGTGTGTGTGTGTGTGTGTGTGTGTATAGCATATCTTCTTTATTCATTCATGTGTTGATGGACATCTAGGCTCTTTCCATAGTTCAGCTATTGTGGCCATTGCTGCTATAATCATTGGGGTGCAGGTACCCCTTCAGGTTACTACATTTGTATCTTTGGGGTAAATACCCAGTAGAGCAATTGCTGAGTTGTAGGGTAGCTTTATTTTCAATTTTCTGAGGAACTTCCATACTGTTTTCCAGAGTAGCTGTACCAGCTTGCATTCCTACCAACAGTGTAGGAGGGTTCCCCTTTCTCTCCACATACATCTTCACCAACATCTGTTATTTCCTGACTTGTTACTTTTAGCCATTCCGACATGTGAAGTGGGGTTTGCCTTGTAGTTTTGTTAATTATTTCCTTCCTTGTGCATAAGTTTTTTATCTTGATGAAGAAGAGATAAAGAGTTTTCTAGACAAATTAAAGGAGTTCATGACACAACCCTGCAAGAAATATTGAATAGGACTCTTGGAGTGGGAAAGAAAGACCAAAAGTAACAAAGACTATAAAGGAACAGAGAAAATCTCCAGAAACAATGACAAAACAAATAATAAAATGGCACTAAATTCATACTTATCAATAATCATTTTGAATGTAAATGGACCAAATGCTCTAATCAAAAGACATAAGTTATCGGAATGGATAAAAATACAAGACCCACCTACTGCTGCCTACAAGAGACTAATTTTAGACCTAAAGACACCTGCAGATTGAATGTCAGGGGATGGAGAAACATTTGTCATACAAATGGATATTAAAAAAAAAAAAAAAAAGCCAGAGTAGCAATACTTACATCAGACAAACTGGATTTTAAACCAAAGACCATAACTATAGTTTTAACAAAGAATCAACTAACATTTTAGCTATAACTGTAAAACCAATGACAAGATCTACATATAATGTGTTCCAGCCCATATTTTTATATTGAAGCCATAACTAATTTGTGAAATATTTTTCTGAATACATTCATAAAATGTATACAAAATACTCAATTTTCCCAAATGATTCTTTTAAAAAAGTAGAATTAACTATATTTTTAAAACACACATAAACAATTGATTTAAAATTTATGCCCTCCGATTTTTCAAGACAAGAGTTAGATAATTCTGTTGTCATTACTGATCCCTGCAAATAAGCTTGCTATTTCAACCACTGAAAAATTTTATAATATTTCCTGTGGATTTTCATTAAATATGTTTAATATAGCACTTGACAATTTATGTTTCATCTCCCCATCTGATTGTGCTCTCCCAAATGGAAGGATGTTTTTCTTGGTTCATTATTTTGTTCATGCTCTTAGCTTGGTAGTTAATAGATAGTAAACAATAAATTTTTAATGTTTATAATAAACATTATATAAACCATTTTATAAGCCATAATGTTTGGTTTGGGTAAGATGAATATTCTAGGATCTTTTTGTGATCACAAAACCTGGTTTGTGGTTTTGGAATTCACATTTTGTCACATAAACAAAAAACTTGTATTGGTCATAATCCTTAGTTAATTATTTTCTATCTCTGTCAATCCCGTAAGGTGTTGTATAATTTTTTTTTAGTCATTTTATTTTATTTTATATGTTATCCTCTTTCTCTCCAGTAACCAATTCAATTTCTTAACCACTCTTTTTGGATATTAGATATTTTTTTTTTTCCTGAGCACGTACCTTTGACACTAATTCTCTTTTATAATATTTATTCTTTTTTTAAAAGATTTTATTTAGGGGTGCCTGGGTGGTTCAGTCATTGGGCGTCTGCTTTCAGCTCAGGTCATGATCCATGATCTTTTTTTTTTAAAAAAGATTTTATTTATTTATTTGACAGAGATCACAAGTAGGCAGAGAGGCAGGCTGAGAGGGAGCGAAGCAGACTCTCGGCCAAGCAGGGAGCCTGATGCAGTCCTCAATCCCAGGACCCTGGGATCATGACCTGAGCTGAAGGCAGAGGCCCAACAACTGAGCCACCCAGGTGCCGCTATAATATTTATTCTTACTCCAGTCATCAGGTCATTCTTTATTGTAGAAGAAAAGCCCTCTGAATGTACAAAAGGACTTCTGTCTCTGTATGATCTCTTTATATTAATTTCAGCTGTCTCAAATAGGGCACTGTCATTTTTTGCTCTTCCTGCCTTTAACAAAGCAGAGTTTATTATTTCTTATTTCTTATTATTACTTACAGTACTTCTAAACTTCTGAGATATTAAAAGATTAGGCCAGGCATATGCATGTGAGAAGTACAATTGACTACTGTCACCTTGTATGGTATTCCTTTGCATCCTGTCACCTTAAGCCTCCAAAATTATGTCAACATGCTTTTTCACCCAAATGTATTTTTTGTGAACAAAAATGATTTATTTTTATTCTTCTCTCTGTTCTATATGATTATTGAAACATTTATGTTATCTGTGATTATATTTTTTAAGCAGTATATTCTGCATACTTTTTGTGTGAGAACATTTTGAAAAATATCCACATTTCTCTAATCCCTTAATGAATGTTTCCTTGGGTAATAGATGTGTTTAGTGCTAAAGGGGTAACATAATTGTATAATTAGTTGAAAATAATATTTGTAACTATAGTATGCTTCAAACTCAAGCACATTTTTAAAAACATTTAATCAAACTTGAAAGCAACAGCTATTATTTTTATAACAGTTTTAAATTAATGAATTAAAGATAAATAGTAATTACTCTCTTCTTACCAAAAGACAAAAATAAAAATCCTAAAAGATAAAATGTTTGTTACTGATTCACATAAAATATGTCCCAGGCTGTTTTAAAGGGTTCATCTTAATTGCCCTGCTTCATCCCCACAGTGTAGGTAAATGTTTGTTTTGTGTTAATTAAGAAGTCATTTAAACATCTGCCTTTATTTTATGGACTGCCTTTAAAGTGTAAAATGTGTTTTTCTCATGAGAGCACTTTATGTTCCCAAGTGGCAATTTTAAAATAAAGTGTCTCTTTTTCAGATATAAAGTCTAATGTGCAAAGGTTTTGCCATCTGTTCTATGTAGTTGTACTTGTGAGCTCGTTGTTTGATTAGAAGCAACAAATGTGCAGAAAACGTGTCTTCACTCTAAAGAAAACTACAAATAGTGTACTGTCTGCTTTGACGATTCCTTTTATAAAATGTTATTTTAAACTTCATTCAGAATTAGTTGGATCTCTTAAAAGAGAAAGATTATCATTAAATTTAATTTTATATCATTTGGGGGAAAAATTCAATTCAGTTTTTTAAAGCACAGAGAGATCCTCATCTCAATACAGAGCAAATAAATGAATATATGTTTCTTACCATGTCTACCCAATAAAGAGTTATGAATTCAGAAATAGTTTCTCAAGCAGTTTATGATGCCCCAGAAAGTAAGTCCTATCTATTGAGATATAAGTCAAACTCTTTTGTTAGAACTAGTCTTTAAGAACATAGGGAAATAGTGTTCAATGTAAAAACTGAGAGTAGCTACCAATGATTTTTAAAATTCATCAGTGATTCCCCAGTTTAGATATTTGGACAGAAGCTTATTTTATCTATTTTTTTTTATTTTTAAATTTTTAATTACTTTTCAGTGTACTAGAATTTATTGTTTATGCACCACACCCAGTGCTCCATGCAATACTTGCCCTTCACAATACCCACCACCAGGCTGGCCCAACTTCCCACCCCCTGCCCCTTCAAAACCCTCAAATTGTTTTTCAGAGTCCATAGTCTCTCATGGTTCATCTCCCCCTCCAATTTCTCTCAACTCCCTTCTCCTCTCCATCTCCCCATGTCCTTCGTGTTATTTCTTATGGTCCACAAATAAGTGAAACCATATGATAATTGACTCTCTCTGCTTGACTTATTTCACTCAGCATAATCTCTTCCAGTCCCGTCCACGTTGATACAAAAGTTGCGTATTCATCCTTTCTGATGGAGGCATAATACTCCATAGTGTATATGGACCACATCTTCCTTATCCATTCGTCCGTTGAAGGGCATCTTGGTTCTCCCACAGTTTGGCGACTGGGACCATTGCTGCTATGAACATTGGGGTATAGATGGCCCTTCTTTTCACTGCATCTGTATCTTTGGGGTAAATACCCAGTAGTGCAATTGCAGGGTCATAGGGAAGCTCTATTTTTAATTTCTTGAGGAATCTCCACACTGTTCTCCAAAGTGGCTGCACCAGCTTGCATTCCCACCAACAGTGTAAGAGGGTTCCCCTTTCTCCACATCCTCTCCAACACACGTTGTTTCCTGTCTTGTTAATTTTGGCCGTTCTAACTGGTGTAAGGTGGTATCTCAATGTGGTTTTGATTTGAATCTCCCTGATGGCTAGTGATGATGAACATTTTTTCATGTGTCTGATAGCCATTTGTATGTCTTCATTGGAGAAGTGTCTGTTCATGTCTTCTGCCCATTTTTTGACATGATTATCTGTTTTGTGTGTGTTGAGTTTGAGAAGTTCTTTATAGATCCTGGATATCAGCCTTTTGTCTGTACTGTCATTTGCAAGTATTTTCTCCTATCCCATGGGTTGCCTTTTTTTAATTAGTTCCGTTTATTTTTTTTAAGATTTTGTTTATTTATTTGAGAGAGAGCAAGAGAGATCACAGAGGGAGAGGGAGATAAAGACTCCCCAGTGAGTGCAGAGCCTGATGCAGGGCTTGATCCCAGGACCCTGCAATTGTGAACTAAGCTAAAGGCACATGCTTAACCAACTGAGCCACACAGATGACCCTGGACAGAAGTTAATTTTAAAAAACCAGGAAAATACACAGTATTTTTGGGGGGGGTGTTATATGCTGCTCACTAATTACAAGAACAAACACTTCGCTTCTACCGAGACCAGAATATTTACTGCTATGGAGAATGTTCTATAATCTTTACTAATTCTGGTGTCTTTTGAAATGTTATGATTATTCTGAAGATAAAAGTTTCCTCAAAATTCTCTGTATTTTAATAAGAATTCATCTTTCAGACATGGAACTAGAAACATTTAGAATGACATAAATAATCTCTATACCCGAAGGCATTCAAAATAAACCAACTTTTCTTCCATTCATGAGAGTTTGGTATTAAGGCAGGGTGAAGCCAACTGATGTGCATAAAAGCTCAGAAAACCAGAGATTATATTTGAGCCATAGTTTTATTGAGGAATCTTTGAACCTGAGATGATTTTTGTTATAACTGTGATGTTTTGGCCTAGTTGCTTTTGAGATTCTTGATTATGTCAATACCTGATTTTAAGCGTTACACCAGGGCTACTCTAAGTCTTAGAAACACCAAGAATCTCTTTTATTTATTTCAGTATTTTCTGTGCTTATTATGTGCACATACCTGAGAAGCAAGTTTAAATCCCTATAAGACAATAGATTATTTTTGCTAACCTGTTCTTAACCATGCTGACTGAAGCAATAGCATTATGAAACCTTATATATGTGACATGCATGTATAGATATAAATGGTCCAAGAACTCAGTTCCAGACCATACTTTGGTTTTTTATAACCAAGAATATCTTTACAGAGCTGTTAGATAGTTTTTGAACTGGGCTTTCAAGTTTGGTTACTATTCAGTTAACCCTGTAAGAGGGAAGGAGGTCAGTTAAAAGGAATGGCCACAGCCTCAAAAAGGGAGAAATCAGGAAAAATAGCAAAAATGATAGTCTAACAATCATGATTTTTAATTCTTCATATAAAATTCCATGTGAAATCTTTAAGCAGCTGAAGGGCAGGCTTAAAGCAGTAGTTTTATGAAGATTGATCAAAGAAGTATGTCTTTTATTTTACCAAGTACATTAAAGATAGTATAGATTTGTAATAAATACTCTAAAATGTTGTCATTTGTTAATTATTTGAAGGGGGAAATACTTAAGGTAATTAAGCCCATAAGAATCTTGTTGCAGTATGCTTTTTGTGGATGAAGATAGAGATGAAAATGTAAGATCAAATGTGAAAAAAAGTGCAAAGTGTTGAGACTGAGTAAGGGTGTGGAAAGGAGGGAAATGTTAAGAGATGGGGCACTTACTGGGCACAGTAAGAGGCGTCAGCTTGTCTGAGTTTACTTGCAGCTCCCTAACTTCCATGTGGACTCGGTAGCCTTGGACATACCCTGCCCCTTATTTCTCCCTAGTATCAGGTGGGCTATACTACTACCTTTTTTGCCCATTTCACATATTTTTCATAAAAGGAAAATTACATATCTGTATCTAGGCTTGGATATTTATATGCTCTTGGTAAGCTGTTAAGGTTCCATCGAAATATGCCATAATTAATTAATAGGATGATGATATAGCTAAAATTTACTAAACATTTAAGTGAACCGGCATGGTGCTATTGACTTCATACATACAATATCAAGTTTCCACATGCACATAAGTAATAACATCATAAAATGAGAGTATTTCTCCCCCCTCCCCAAATGCATGTAAAACATTATAGAGAAGAATGGAATATTATATAATCTCTAAATTTACAGATCAAAGTGTTCCATTGATGACTTGTCAAAAACTGAATCCCATGGAAGAATCTCTATCAGTCATTTTGTTACAAGATTCTACATAAGTTTGAGGGTTCAGTCAAAACCAAATATCAGTTAGTTTGGTCTCTGGTAGCGCATATTAAAGTAACACGCCGATGTTCAAATAGCTTTACTAAATTCTCATGCAGTTAAATTTCGACAGGAAATACATGCCTAGTCCTGTGGACTATACTGGCAAAATCCTATAACAGGTAGAGCTCTAGAATAAACTGTTAGACATCCTCTTAATGAGAGCATTTTCTTTGGTCCCTCCAATTTGTCTCCAAGGTATTGAAGGGCCCCTCCTGACTTCTGGGACAGTTTTTACACAGATTACCTGAGGAACAACATGTTAGGGTACCCAAAATTAAATATATATACTTTCTTTCCTAAATTAATTGATTTTTTAACCTATGTACTTTTATCTTATCCTAGTTCCCTACAGTTAAAATAAGTGTTATCTCCAGTTACTTCATTCTTATTTCTATGATTTCAAATTTTTAGAAAGATTTTTAACAGTCTCCTTTTTTAAAACCATTTGGGACTTAATAAATTAATTATAAAATCACATATGGTTGTTCTCATAGAAAAATCATCATTGCTTTCAGGTATTTAAAAACAACTTCCCAAATGAATGGAAAATAAAATGAGTAAACAGAAACTCAAATCATGTGAACTTTAAGAAATATTATCTAAATGTAATCGTGCCATGTTTTCATTATACTTTTCAAAATCTGAAAGGACAGAAACTCATGTACTTCTTAACATCAAATAATTAAAATGTAAGAGGGGAGTTTAGTGTACTCTTTGTAATCTAATATGCTAATTTAATTAAAGACAACTGAGAGATACTAAAGGCTGCATAGCATGGGTTGGCCATACATTCTCTATCACAACTACTCAACCTTGCTGTTGAAACCTGAGAAAATCCTTAGACAGTATATAAATAAATGGATGTGACTGTATTCTAATAAAACTTCATTTTTAAAGAAATGGGCAGTAGTCCATATTTGGCTGACAGGCCATATGTTGCTAACTCTAATTGTATATTATGAATATGTTCAACTTAACACAAATACAGATATATAAGCATGTACATTATAGAAGTCTTGTATAAACTCTGAAATGCGAATGCTGAGATCAAAGAGAGCTTGGCATCAGCAATGCTTATGGACAGACCCTTATTTACTCTGAGCAGGCAGAGCAACATTTTATGGCATTCATTTGATCAGAAGTTAGAGGAGAAAAAAAAAATCAATACAAGATTAGTTTTGTTCTTGAATGACTGGTTATTAATAACATTAAGTAGTTAATTTATGTGTTAGACAACTTTAGTATTCAATGTATATGTATATATAGCTACCTGCACATGCACACACACATGTACATACATATGAATATGACTCCAAAATCTAGATGTCTAGTCCTGATCCATGTTTTAGTCTGTAATGCAGTATTTCCACCTACCACCAAGTACCTTCATATTCGTTAACTGCCTAATGCCTCAGTGCCATCTACCCAGGTGATTGAGCATCATTAAGACCATTATTGAGTCCTATTTTTTAGAAAGCAGCTTCCTCCAGGTTTTCCTCATTTTTGTACAAACTGTGCAATCCTTTATAAAATGCCGAAGATGACATTCCAACTCCATAAGTGACTTATCCATGTACCAAAGGAAACCTTAGATCACGCTCTCATTGGTTCTTTTTGTAAACACTTATATTGGTATATAATGTCCATACCACCAAATTCACTGAAGATAAATGTAAAATTCCATGATTTTTAGTAAATTCATAGCGTTTTGCCAGTCACACCCCAATCCAGTTTTTAAACATTTCTATCATTCCCAAAAGTTCCTACATTCCCATTTTGAATCTCTCCTGCTCTCTCTCTCTCTCTCTCAAGCCTCGTTTTTATCTATGATTTTGTCTGTTCTGGACCTTTGATGTAAATAGAACCATACAATATGTAGTCTTTTTGCCTGGGTTCTCTTGATCAGTACAACATATTTGAAGTAATCTGTGTTTCAGCATATTTCAGTAATTCATTTATTTGTGTTTCTGCATAGTACTGCATTGTACAGATAGACCATATTTTATTTGCCCATTCACCAGCTGATGAAGTTAGAATTGATTCCAGCTTTGAGCTATTATGATAAGGCTACTGTGAATATTTGTATTAAAGTTTTTCTGTTAACATATTTTTTATACAGTTTTTTTTAAGATTTTATTTATTTATTTGACAGACAGACCACAGGTAGGCAGAGAGGCAGGCAGAGAGAGAGAGGAGGAAGCAGGCTCCCCACTGAGCAGAGAGCCCGATGCAGGGCTCGATCCCAGGACCCTGGGATCATGACCTGAGCTGAAGGCAGAGGCTTTAACCCACTGAGCCACCAGGTGCCCCTTTTAACATATGTTTTTATTACTTCTGGATACATACCTGAGAGTGAAATTTAAATTTCTAAAGAGATGGCCTGACTGTGTTTCACAGTGACTGTACCATTTTACATATATGTGTATATGTATGTATTTACATTTATTTGTTGCCTTATTTCACTTGACTGGAGCCTGCCTTTCAGTGATGCGTAAAAGTGACAGAAACAAATGTTGGCTCTCCCAGTCTTTGAAAGAAAACATTTGGTCTTTCTTCCTTAAGTATATGTTTTTCACGGATACCATTTATCAGGTTGAGAAAACTTACTTTTGTTCCTAGTTTAGTAACAGTTTTTATGGGTGTTGGATTTTGTCAAATGCTGTCTTTGTGTCTATTGTGATGATCCTGTAACTCTTTTTTTTTTTTCTTTATCCTGTTAACATGGTATATTACCTTAACTGAATTTCAGATATTAAAACCTCCTTGAATACCTGGCATAAATCCTTCTTGGTAATATTGCATGATCTTTCTCTCTCTCTCTTTTTTTTTTTTTAAGATTTTTTATTTATTTATTTGACAGAAATCACAAGTAGGCAGACAGAGAGGGGGGAAAGCAGGCTTCCCACTGAGCAGGAAGCCCAATGCAGGGCTCCATCCCAGGACTCCGATGTGGGGCTCTATGTGGGGCTCGATCCCAGGACCCCAAGATCATGACCCGAGCCGAAGGCAGAGGCTTAACCCACTGAGCCACCCAGGCGCCCCTTCTCTTCTTAATACTTAGCTGTTGAGGGAGGTGGCCTTAACATTTCCCTTAGCAGGACCAAACTTGAAACTGCCTTTCTCCTATCCGGATTCCCCCATCTCACTTTCTTGGGAGCATTTCCTTTAAAAAGCCTGTACTTATAAATTCTTTATCTGTCCCTTTGAGATGTAAATCTGTTTTAAAAGTCTCCTGCTGGCTTTACAACCCTGGAATTGCCTTCTCAAGGACCTGAGAACTATCCCTTTGAAATGTAATCAAGCAAGATGGGGCTCTCAGTCTCACTGGAGATTAGAAGCCTAAGGTAGGTGGGCATCTTGCTCCAAGTTGTAAAACAACTGTCAAAAAGATTGTAGGCTTTCAGTGTTTGCTAATTAGCCTTACCCAAAGGCAAAGTAAATCCTCATAGCTTTTATTCTCCATGTTTCATGTTGGTTCTGTTCCTCTGTTCCTCCTTTCTCTCTACTCTTGTGCTAAATAAATACTTTAACTGAACCATTTTAAATTCCTCTGTGGGTTTTTCAACTCTGTATTTTTTAAGATTTTATTTATTTATTTGTGAGAGAGCACAAGTGGGGAAAGGGAAAGGGAAAAGCAGGCTCCCCCACGGAGCTGGGAGCCCCAGGCAGGGCTCCATCTCAGGACCCTGGGATCATGACTTGATCTGAAGGCAGACGCTTAACTGACTGAGCCACCCAGGGGCCCCTCAACTATATTTTTTTGTATGTTCTTAGTGATTGCTCTCCAGATAATATGCAGCTGATTTATCACAACCTACTTCCGATTAATACTAACTTAATTTTAGTGCAATAGAGAATCCTTACTTGAATAATTTCTTTTCTCCTCCATTTTGCTATTAGTGTCCTATAGTTCTATCTTATAAACCCCAAAATACAGTGTTACTATTTCTTTATATTTCCATGGATTTAATTTGTATCTCCTGTCATTTTGTTTGGAGCTGAAGAACTTTTAGTATTTCCATTAAAGTAAGCTGACTAAAATTTATTTTCTCAGGTTTTCTTAATCAGAGATTGCCTTTCCTTTTCACCTTTACTTTTAAAATACTGTTTTTCTAGATACAGAAGCTTTGGTGAACAGTGTTTCCTCCCCACTCCCTACCCTGACACACACACTTTGAACTTGTCTTCCTTCTGCCATTTGATCTCCATCATTAGTATTGAGTAGTCAGGCTTTACTTGTAATATTGTTCCCTACTAAGTGATCTTTCAAGATTTTTCCTTTGCTTTGGTGTTGTCAGTTTGTTTAGGGATGGATTACTTTGTGTCTATCCTATTTGGATCTGTGGGATTAATGCTTTTTTTATTTAGGAAGTTGGGGACGTTTTTCAAGAATTTTTCTGCCCATTGTTCTCTTGTTCTCAGACTCCCATTATATGTCTTTTAGAATGCTTATGTTGTCACAGGGTATCTAAATATTTGTTTATATTTGCCTAATCTCTTTTCTTGCTCTCCAGAATGCATATTTTCATATTTTCTTTTGATCTATATTGAGATTTACTGGATTTTTTTCTCCTGCCATCTCAGATCTGTTGAGATCTTGTGATGATTTTTCCACATCAACTATTGCACTTTCCAACTTCAGAATTTCCCAGTTTTTTTCCTTCAGTTTTTATCTCTGCTTGCAAAATGCCCCTACTGAATTGAAATCTATCAAAACCTTCCAAGCTCTGTCTTTTAAGACACAACTAAGTCCCAGTTCTTTAGTGAATCAGTCCCTAAGCTAAATTGGATATGATATATCACTTTTTGGGAACTCCTACCAAGCTCTTGGATATTTTTGTTGTGGTATGTTTTTACATACTATGTACAAAAAAAAAAAAAATCCCTGAAGGCAAGAACTCTATTTCCTGAGTTTTGTATCCTTTATACCATCTATATATTGCTTTTCACATAGCAGATACTCAGCAAAAATGTTTATTGAGTCATGATGAATATAAGATAGTATGGTTATTACTTAAACTTTGTTAATATTTCCATTGTCCAAATAGTTTTAACCTTTTTAGCAGTTAAAACATAACAAATAAACCATTGAATAGTGTTCAAGATTGCAAAGAGCCTTATCTGTAAGTTTGTTATAAATCATTGCATGCTTTAGGTTACTTTTCCTTAAGGAAATGTAATTGCCTCAGGACCTTCATTGGAAACAACCTAGTAGCAATTGAGATTTATGTGAATAGCACCCAGTGGGGTTTTGTAGAAAACAACTGTATGATATGCATGCGAAGGGTCTAGATCTTGAACAGTAAGCCTGGTACTGATTCATTTAACTGGAAGTCCAGACAAAGAGTGAAGTCAAGCTTGGTTTCATTCCTCTAACTGTGCTTCCAGGTCTTTTTGCCTGGGCTGCATCCTCCAAACCATCCGTTGTTTTCAGCTTCTGGCTAGCATTTCTCATTGCGGCAAATGTCTGTAACTTTTTCAAGATTCACAGCCATACACCATGACATCCTGAGATAGCTGAAAATTAAAACTTTCTATTTCTTGTGATGGCTTAAGCTGTATTTCTTAAAGGAAATTTATTTCACAGAAATTCTAGCAGATCTCCTTTTTAAATTTGTCTGGGTTGTGTTGCATGCTCATTTCTAAAATGACCAGGGAAATGCCATTAGTTTATTGGTTTAATTAGAGTTCCTGAATTCATTTCTTTTACTAGTGTTGACATTTACTCTTACACCAGTCGGAGCTAAGCGTGGAGGTGGAAATTGGAAGTAGGGGGTATGTGATGAAGAAAAGATTGCAATAGGAGCAAAAATTAGACTATTTGGGAAGTGGGGATTGGTTAAGCAACCAACTATATGAATTACACCTTGGTACTTAAAAAAATGTCAAAAACTCATAGTTCAGTAGTCATATTTATTGCCATTAGCTTAATGAATAATACCTTATATCTTGAGCTCGTTCTCCCAAGATTTTTCATCAGCCATCTTTCTTCTATGGATTATTCCTGGCTAAATCTGAGAACAACATGGTTTATAGCCTGAATCAAAATTTTATCTATATTATTTGCCTTGTGTAATCAAATTGCAAATATTTTGGGGGTAAAAAGTAAAATAAACACTGTAACTAATTATATTGCATAGTCATGTAGTGCAAGTAATAAGGTTTAACTGTTCACCTTACCATTTATTTTATAATTGTTAGTATTAAAAGGCCTTTCATAATATTAATTAGCTCTTTATTCCTCCATTCTTGGCAAGTAGAGTATCAACTTAATAGAGGAAGATACTCATCCACCCGAAAATTTAATGAACTGACCAAGGACACAGTGAGACTGACAAAAATTTAGTGTCCATACCAGCAGTGTCGAAATTGCCCTACCAAATCGAGCGTAACATGCTTGATTTGGAATTTGGGGTCATATTAAAGACTGATTGCTCAGCAATAAATCTAGCCAACAGGGAAGTAATAATAATAAGTCATTAAGATAGCTAAACTTATAAAACTGACCATGCAACAGTCTGTTAAGATTTTTTTAATGTAAAGGGTAAGTCATTATCAAGATGTGACATAATGAAAAATAGAATAAATAGATAGTTCCCCAGTTGATGCTCAAATAAAGGAAAGTTACATATAATTATTTATGCCAGTTTCTTACATCTCTTGAGTACAATCTTAATGGTCAGCAATGCTAATAAAACCATTCATTTCAAAGTGCCTTTTTGAATTTGAAGTATAGGTTTGCTTCCAGTGTGAAAGATATTTAATTTTATTGTGTACTATTTTTAGGCCAACCCCTGAAGAAGTGAATGCATCTTCTGAAAAAATAACACTTGAGAAAGACGTAGGAAACTGAAAGGTTCTGGTTGTCTAACCTGAGAGATTAAAATTAATTTGGTGATTTTTTAATTAATTTTTGAAGGAATGTAAGGGCAAGAAATATTCTTCTTCATAACTATATAAAATTTATGGAACCTTATTTTTAAAACTACTGCCGTGGAGTCTGAATAAGATGGATTGAAATTACATTTTATTTCTTAAATGTTAACTCAAATCTCTTGGGGGGAGCTGACTTTAACAAGGACATCTAACAGATGATCAAACCCAGCTACATACAGATCATTCTGTAACTTGTGCCATACCCAGAATTAGCCTTTCTATTCTAAGTTAAAGCTGTAGCTCTCTTCTCCATTTCCCTATTTGTTGTTCTTCCTAACTTCAAGTGAAATGTCAGAAGGATAATGGAACCAGGTAAAAAGAAACATTTCTTGTCCACTAAAATAAAATATAATGAAATCTTGCCGTTTGCAATGATGTGGATGGAAC
The DNA here is from genome assembly GCF_963455335.1 of Martes martes. Taxonomy (NCBI): domain Eukaryota; kingdom Metazoa; phylum Chordata; class Mammalia; order Carnivora; family Mustelidae; genus Martes; species Martes martes. The sequence goes on from NC_137896.1 coordinate 111,516,080, forward strand.
CAGAGGGTATTATGCTGAGCGAAATAAGTCAGTCAGAGAAAGACAATTATCATATGCTCTCTCTGATATGAGGAATTTGAGAGGCAAGGTGGGGTGGGGGGGTTGGAGGGTAGGGAAGGAAAAAAAGAAACAAGGTAGGATTGGGAGGAAGATGAACCATAAGAGACTCTTAATCTCATAAAACAAACTGAGGGTTGCTGGGGGGTTAGAGGGTAGAGAGAGGGTTGTTGGGTTATGGACATTGAGGAGGGTATGTGCTATGGTGAGTGCTGTGAAATGTATAAGCCTGATGATTCACAGACCTGTACCCATGGGGCAAACAATACATTGTACGTTAATAAAAATAATTTTAAAAATATATACATATCTGAAAAAAATGGTGTGCCTGGGTAGCTCAGTGGGTTAAAGCCTCTGCCTTCGGCTCAGGTCATGATCTCAGGGTCCTGGAATCAAGCCCTGCATTGGGCTCTCTGCTCAGCGGGGAGCCTGCTTCCTCCTCTCTCTCTCTGCCTGCCTCTCTGCCTACTTCTGATCTCTGTCTGTCAAATAAATAAAACCTAAAAAAAAAACCAAAAAACCCTACATATATATATAATACATGAAAAAATGATAAAATTATTACCTCTAGGAAGTGAATATAGGTCATACTTGATAGCCAATAATCAATTTATTAAATATACTAAAAAAGTTAGGAATTCTCTTATCAAATCAATATTTGTTTTGACTTAAGTGCTTTTATGGTTCTAATATTTAATTGCTTCTTAGAAACTAATAATTTATTTTCCTCAATTATGAAAATCAACATGTGAAGAACACATGTAAAAAATTTATAGATAATATGTAGTTTATAAAATGAGAAATCTGTAAAGCTAGCAACATGGCAAGATGTTCTCAAACTTAATAGTAATCACAGAAGTAAATTAAAACACAGTGAGTTATCACTTTATTTGGCTAGAAAATTTGATATGTGGATATTGCCTTGTTGCTAGCAATGATGTTGGCATATAGAAATTCTCACAGTGCTGGAAAGTGTAGACTGATACAGCCGTTCTGAAAAATATTCTGGAAATAGTTATTTAAATTTACATATAACCTATAGTTATGGAGAACATATAATTTCAAGAGTGAAAAGAGATACTATTTATGGTTACTCTGACACACAACAAGCTTAATCCAAGTCTGTTTCATGTAAGCAGAAAGTAATGAGCCACCTTACTTAGAACCCAGTATATTCCAAAGATGTCACTCAAAAAAACTGGAGATTCAGACACATAAGAATCATCATAGAAGAGTGAGAAGTATGAACATTAGGTTGCATGTGGCCCTCCTTTTCACTGCATCTGTATTTTGGGGCCAAATATCCCATAGTGCAATTGCTAGGTCATAGAGTAGTTCCATTTTTAACTTTCTGAGTAACCTCCACACTGTTTTCCAAAGTAGCTCTACCAACTTGCATTCCCACCAACAGTGTAAGAAGGTTTCCTTTTCTCTACAACCTCTCCAACATTTGTTGTTTCTTGATTTGTCAGTTTTTTGCCATTCTCACTGGTGTGAGTTGGTAACTCAATGTGGTTTTGATTTGAATTTCCCTTATGGCTAATGATGATGAACATTTTTTCATGTGCCTGTTAGCCATTTGTATTTCTTCTTTTGAGAAGTGTCTGTTCGTGTCTTCTGCCCATTTTTTGACTTGATTATTTGGTTTTTGGGTGTTGAGTTTGAGAAGCTCTTTATAGATCTTGGATACCAGCCCTTTATCTATAGTGTCATTTGCAAATATCTTCTCCCATTCCATGGGTTGCCTCTTTGTTTTGTTGACTGTTTCTTTGCTATGCAGATGCTTTTTATCTTGATGTCAAGTCCCAAAGGTTCATTTTTGCTTTTGTTTCCCTTGCCTTTGGAGATGTGTCTTGAAAGGAATTACTATGGCTGATGTCAAAGAGGTTACTGCCTATATTCGTTCTCCTCTAGGATTTTGATGGATTCCTGTCTCACATTGAGGTCTTTCATCCATTTTGAGTTTATCTTTGTGTATGGTGTAAGAGAGTGGTCGAGTTTCATTCCTCTGTATATAGCTGTCCAATTTTCCCATCACCATTTATTGAAGAGACTGTCTTTTTTCCACTGGATATCTTTCCCTGCTTTGTCAAAGATTAGTTGACCATAGGGTTGAGGGTCCATATCTGGGCTCTTTATTCTGTTTCATTGATCTATGTGTCTGATTTTTTTGTGCTAGTACCATGCTGTCTTGGTGATCACAGCTTTGTAAAATAGCTTGAAGTCAGACAACGTTGATGCCCCCAGCTTTGTTTTCTTTTTCAAATTTTCCTTGTGATTCAGGATCTTTCTGTTTCCATACAAATTTTAGGATTGTTTGTTCCAGCACTTTGAAAAATGCCATTGGTATTTTGATTGGAATAGCATTGAAAGTACAGGCTGTGGAAGAAGCCAAGATGCTCTTCAGCAGACAAATGGTTAAAGAGGATGTGGTCCATATATATTACTCAGCCATCAGAAACCATTAATACTTACCATTTGCATTGACATGGATGGAACTGGAGGAGATTATGCTAAATGAAATAAGGCAAGCAGAGAAAGACAATTATCATATTGTTTCACTTATTTGTGGAACATGTGGACTAGCATAGAGGACATTAGGAGAAGGAAGGGAAAAATGAAGGGGGTGAAATCAGACGGAGAGAAGAACCATGAGAGACTATGGACTCCGGGAAACAAACTGAGGGTTTTAGAAGGGAGCGGGGTTGGGAGATGGATTAGCCTGATGATGAGTATTAAGGAGGGCACGTATTGCATGGAGCAGTGGGTGTTATATGCAAACAATGAATCATGGAACACTGCATCAAAAACTAATGATGTACTGTATGGTGACTAACATAACATAATAGTAAAAAAAAAAGTGATAAGTATGTAATTAATACTCAAATTCTAACCAATATAATTGATCATTTAATTTTTCATTAGTACTTACTTGATTTTTATTGGGTTTAATATTTTAATGATAAAAGAGGCTGTTGTGATAGAAAATGGGGTTGAGAACATGTTGCTTTAAGGAAGCATGCAAGGAGGATCTTTCCTGAAGAGGTTACAAATGACCAGGAACATGGATGATTAAAAGAAATCATCTGTAAGAAAATTTGGAAGAGCTCTCTCTACACGGAGGGACAAGAGCACAGATTCTGAAGCAGGCACAAGCTTATGATGTTCGAGAAGAAGAAAGTTAGTTTGGCCTTGGGGGAATGACGTTAGGAATACAAGAAAGCGTAATAGAAGTAGGCAAAGATGATACTTTTCAGGAACTTAAAGCTTGGGTATGTACTTTAGAAGACTTTAAGCATAGAGAGAAACATTTTCTTAATGTAATATATATGTCATATATATTTCTTAATATATGTCATATGTATATTGCTATATATATATATATATATATATATATATATATATAACATAGTATCTATAATATATATGTTACTTTTGCCATAGTTTGTAGGATTAATTGTAGAGTAGACACGTGGAGATCAGTTAGGAAGATATTAAAGTAGCCCCTCAGAGAGATGAAGGTAGTAGAGACTAGATAGTGACAGTGAATATGAGAAAAGTAGTTAGTTTGGGGATATATTTTGGATATAGAATTGTTAATATTTGTTAATTTATTAGGTATAGGGACTGAAACAATGAGAGAAATCAGATAAATGACAAGGTTTTAAATTAAACAAGTGGGAATTTGGCAGTGTCATCTAACGAAATGGGGAAAAGACGGAAAGACAAAATTACAGAAGAGAAGTCTTGTTAATTTTTCTAGGCATCAAGAGTAAATTATGAGTTGACAACTAATTATATTTGGTTCTGGAACTCAGGACAGGCTGATAATCACACATTTATGCATAATTAAGTTGCTCCTTTATTGCAGATGCTATTTTCCTAGCACTTAATTATGTGGGGATTTTTATTGTACAGCTACAGAGAAATTCCTTTCTTCAGTCAGATTAAAGAAGTTGCCAGTCTTGTGAATCCAGTGTTCATGTCTTAATTTAAGCATAACATCAGTTGTGAGTGTTTATTGTATTACTCAGTGATTTGTGTTTGTAGGAAATATTTCTTAATGATAAAACAAACTTTGTAATGTGGTCACAGATCTACTAGAGACATTGGTCAAAAGCAACTTTGAGGACAAAACATAATTATCCAGAAAATATAAAGCACACCTATAAATGAATTATAAAAAAGACAAAAAAAAACACTAAAAATAGGCAGAAGAAATAAACACATACTTAGAATATACACAAACAGCCACTAAGCCCATGAAAATGATACTCAACATCATTAATCAATGGGGAAATGTATGTTAAAGCCACAACCAGGTAATGGTTCACATCCATCCAAATGGATATAGATGGGACAGTACCAAGAGTTAGGAATGATGTGAAGTAGTAGAAATTTTTATGTATTGCTGGTTGGAATGTGAAATGGTACAGCCATTTTGGAAAACTCTCAGGCAGTTTCTTACCATCCGAGGAATACACGTATTCCGTGACCCAGCAATATCACTCCTCGGTATATCTTAGAGATAAGTAGGCCTATGTGCACACAAAGATTTAAAGGAATGTCTATAGCAGTTTTATTCAGTAAGAAGAAAAAGTGGAAACAATCCAAAATCCTGTCCATAGAATAGTTATAGTGTTGCATATTAATATAACAGAATTGTATTTTGTAATAAAAAAGAAAAGAACTGGTTCCAAAATAATGTCAAAAACATGTTAAATGAAAGAAGTCACACCAAAAGAGTACACACACTTGATCCAATTTATATGAAGTTCAGGAACAGACAAAGCTATTCTATGGTCTTTGAAATGAGAACAGTACTAAACTTCTGACAAGGAGTTGAGGGAGGATTGATGTGTTGCATGAAGGAATTTTTGCAGTGTAGAAATGTTCTATATGTTAAATTTTAGTAGTAATATCATAAACCCAAACTCCATAAACTATGCCCTTCATACCTAAACATTTTACTGCATGTAAATTATATCTTAAAAGTAAAAATAATAATTTTGTGGTCCTAGTTCAACAAAAGGGTTGGTAGCATTGAATGAAAAAATTACAGCTTGCACTGTCCTCAGTTTTTGAGGTTAACCAAGTTCTTCAGGGGTCTGATCCGTGGCTTATTGAAACATTTTGCCCTCTCCTTGGATTGCATAAGAGCAGGACACAGTTTGCTCACAGAGGCACAGCAGAAGCTCGCCTAATGAATCTCGAAATATGTCTTTCAGATGACGGGAAAAAAAAATGTGCATGATCTGTAAAATACAGAAATGTTTTGTGTCATGATTTATGGCAGGACTGCATAAAATTCTAAAATCTTTGGGCTTTATATTTATACAACATTAAGCCCCACAATACCTGCCTTCTAGCTCGACAGGGCCGATTATTCTTTATCATAATTCATTTCCCATTGCTACCATATACCTCTGTTATCAATCACACATGATTTATCTGCTTCTTGATTCGAATCAGTGTGGTATACCTGGTCCAGGTGACACAATATAGATTTCAAAATGGAAATGCATCACTCTTGTGTGAAGCAGATGTTAAAGGATAGAAGAAAACTGAAATTATTCTGGAGAAAAAGGTGAAATGGTGAAGGAAAAGTAATATATCTAATTTTTCTAAGGAGTCTTCTGATGTGTGTAAATCAGGAGAAAAATATTTGGAAAATGATTACTTCAAATGACACATCTACCTTCAAAACCACTGTGGAAGTAAAATGGCCTTACTATTAATTTGAGAGGCCCTCTTCTCACGTGACTACCCAGTAAATGTGTCGATGACAATATACATGTTGTTCCATTAATATGTCCCCGTTTGAAGGTGTTTAAGAAAGGAGAGTATCTATTCAACTCCTCTTTGGTAGACACATGGTCTGTGGTAGAAAAATGGGGCCAGAAACAGGAGCTAATTTACAGAAGTAGCTTTTTTTTTTTTTTAAGGAGTTTAGAGTGATAGACCATTGAACAGTGCCCATATCCTATATGAAAATAATACTCTGGCCACAATCCTATAACCACCATTCTGGGAAGCCAAACAAGAACCTCTGCAGCAATTGGCCCCAGATAGTCAGGACTTGGTCAGTGACTGTCAGTTTCTCAAACTTTGATTCCTTCATCCTTGCTTCCAACTCAGGATCAGCCAGAGAAAGCCAGCCATGCTCCCTACACTAATTACATAGGAGGTCAGATTTCTAGTAGCTCACCTCCAGCTTACCCACTCCAGTCTCTTCCAGTGAGGCAATGAGAGCATACCTGAAGCATTGCCCTCCCAACCCCTATTACAAAGTTTTCCCACTTGCCTACCTGACTTTGAGTTTCCATCATACATGAGTAATAGTGGCTGATTACTTTGCTATCCTAGGCTCTGAGTAAATAGTTTATGCAGGTTCTCATTTAGGTGGTCTTCCTTTCTTTCCACATCTCCCAGTCTTCCTTTCTTCTTTCTTTAAAGGAGCAAGTAGGAACTGGTAACTCAATGAGGATTGTTGAAAATAGTGAGAAATTAGAAGGACATTTAGGAATTTGCAGTAGTTGAGAGTAGAGATTTCCGAGAAGGAAAGGGAGACCAACAGTGCTAATTTCTACAGAAAGTTTAAGTAAACTGAAAGAGGAGGGAACTGGATGGAGTTAGCCTTTCACAAGTCATTATTGACCATCAGAGAGCAATTTCAAGTGCATTGGGAGGAGAGGCAGAAAAAGACAGGGAGCAGGTGGGAGGGGCAGAGGGAGAGGGAGAGAGAAACTCCAAGAGGACTCCATGTTGAGTGTGGAGCCCAACGCAGGGCTCAATCTCATGATCCTGAGATCACTACCTGAGCTGAAACCAAGAGTCAGGCATTCAACCAACTGCACCACTCAAGACTCCCCACAGTTAGAGATTTTAAAAAGTGAAGGCCTTAAGATGTCATTTTTAGATGATGGAGCATGAAGATTCAGTTATTGTTACTGTAGAGATGAGAAATGAAGATGCTGGGTTGGAATGGAGTTGGAGGGAGAAAGAAAAGACAAAGGGATGTAGAGGGACAAGAAACGGGAAAATAATACTGGAGCCCAAACTCAGAGACTATTTAGTGCTGGAAGACAGTGATAAGGAGACTTAAACCAACCAAGGGAAAAGAAATAGAGATGTTTACATTAGCAAAAAACTTTGGAGAGATTCTAATCATATTAAATAATTCAGCTGATGAGCTATTGGAAGCTCAGAGACCCATAGACAAAACAGGCAAAGAAGTTGGAGGATACCTAGGATAAATTATAAATGGGATCATAGAATCCTAAGTAATAGAGAGAATGAGAGAGAGGGAGTGAGTGTGTATTTTTTACATTATGTAGAGTCAATCCAAATTCTAAATTACTGTGACAGTTTCAGAATTATTTTATACAAAACTAGATCATTCCTGAACTGAATAGTTGCTTTTCGAAAGGAGTGCCAGTGTACTTAGAGAAGTAAGAAAATGTCTTTAAAAAACATGCTTTGAAGTTAGACTATACTCCCATTTTTAAATCCCTTTTCTACTATTTACTGTCATTGTAATTTTAGGTAATTATTTGACAATTCAAACTTCCGTTTCTTCATCTATAAAATGAGAATAGCACTACCTCATAGGGATGAAAAGAGGCAATATAAGTAAAATTCTTAGCATCACATCTGGCTCATAGCTGATAGTAAAAGCGAAGGAATGCTTTTATATTTGGAGAAAATATACTAATACTGTTCATTTGATTATTACTTAGCTTTAATACTTACATGCCCACATGCTTGGATATATATATGCTTGGATACACACACACACACACACACATCTCAATAACCACGTGAGAAGGGCAGAACAGGAGCTATCATCTCCATTTCATACAAAAGGATGTTGAAGATACAAGGATATTAAACAGTTTGTCCAGGGACTGATACTTAATAAAAGCAGAACTCAAACCCAGAACATCTGATTTTCTGGGGCCTTGAGAGTCCTAGATTCAGGGGTATGCTTATGAGTTTGCATTGTTATTCCAAGAAATTGGAGCATTCTCTCAATGGCTCTATGAAATCTTGACTAAGTTTCAAAGGGTTAGCCACAGTGAGTGCCAGGAACCTCTGCAGCCCATTCATAAGTCTGTCTGTCTGTATGTATGTTAGAACTGTGGAAGAGCCTAAGGACCATTTCCTCTGACCTCTCATTTTGCAGATGATGAAAAACGTCTTCCTAATTTATACTAGAAGAGCCCCTAAAACTAGATCCCCTACTCACTAATCTCAAAATTTAAAAAATCTCTATATTATTTATCAAATACAATGTGGAAAATAGGTCCTGCTAAAAAAATTTTTTTCAAAATAACTGGCAAGAAATTGAGAACTGGATTTAATGGGAAAATTTTATTTGTGTTTATAATTTTACTTATTATCACTATAAATGTTTTCCATCTTTTAAAGGAGCTTCTTATCCAAGTATGATTTTCATTTATGGTATATATATATTCCTGACCTATAAACATTCTGCTGATACATGCCTATGGCACTGTCCTTACCTTATAATTTTGTACATTTTTTATAAACATGAAACAAATGTATAGAGACACTAAGTAAATTCATTTATAAAATACTTCATAACTTATATATCTTGCATATTATCTTATTGAATTTCAGGACATTTATACAGAACAATTATTATTTTATATAGTTTATAAATAAATTATGTTTTAAACATCCAAAGAGTATATTTTATTAATAAGTATAAAATAATTGCTATGGCAGGACTTAAAATATAATTGATGTTTTCAAATATAAGAATTGTGAGGATATATAATCTTTAGCTTGCTAACCTGCTAAATTAGAGATTCATACCTACAGAAAGTTGTATGATGATGCACCCATCAAACATGTGGAATATGGATTCTGTTTACCTGTATCTAATAAAATACTTTCCAGAAATAAGAAAATAAGAGGAAAGGAAGTTCTTCTCCACAGCTGAAAATAGGAAAGATATGTAAGGTCACTAAAAAAGAGGCAAACCTTAGGTAAGGAGAAATTAGTTCTAATTTGGTTCAAAGGATTAGACTATTTAAAGAAAGAATATTTCATCCACCAGACTAGTTGGCTAACTTAGAAAACAAAAAAGGAAATCATTGAGGTAAACATGAACTGCATCCCAGCAGATACTATCTAGAGAAAAGAGACAACCCCATCCAAGCACTAAACTGTGCTGTCCCCTGGAAAGATGTATAATTACTGTAGATATAATATATGGCTTGTCACCTTAGCCTGAGACAATTAAATACCCATATTTCATAACTAACTCCTGAGGTTCTAAGACCAGCACTAAAAAGCAGCTTTCTGCTGTTCAGTTCTCTTCTTGTTTGCTTATAAGAGGAGTCTTGCAGTAGGCCTGTGCACTATGGTAGTTACTAGCCATATGTTGCTACTGACCACTTGAAATTGTGGCTGGTCCAAGTTGAGCTGTACAGTAAGTATAAAATGCATACTGCAGTTCAAAGTCCTAGTACAAAATATACATAATCATCTTATTTGTAACTTTTTTATCGATTGTATGTTGAAATTTTAATTTGTTGAAATTATTATATTTTTGCACATATCAGGTTAAATATAATATTAAGTTTCAGTTTAGGGGTGCCTGGGTGGCTCAGTGGGTTAAAGCCTCTGCCTTTGGCTCAGGTCATGATCTCAGGTCCTGGGATGGAGCCCCGGCATTGAGCTCTCTGCTCAGCAGGGAGCCTGCTTCCTCCTCTCTCTCTGCCTGCCTCTCTGCCTGCTTGTGATCTCTCTCTCTGTCAAATAAATAAATAAAATCTTTAAAAAATAATAATAAATAATAAAAATTAAAAAATTTTAAAAAAATATTCAGTTCACCTATTTCTTTTCTTCTTCTTCTTCTTTTTTTTAAAGATATTTTACTTATTTTTTTGAGAGGGAGAGCAGCAGAGGGAGAGGGAAGAAGTAGGCTTCCCACTGAGCAGGGAATCTAAGCTGGGCTCCATCCCAGGACCCAGGGATCATGAAATGAGCCAAAGGCAGATGCTTAACCAACGGAGCCACCAGGCACCCCCGTTTCTTATTTTCTAATATGGGCTCTAAAAAAATTCAAATTACACGTGAGACTTCTGTGTGCATATCTGTGGATCATATTATATAGTTAGTTTGGACACCCCTGGTCTGTATGAATGTAAAACATTAATGTCCATTTCCACCCCCTCTGTACTTTTATTGTACATTAGGTGAGTGACATCCTTACTGTAGATAATTTTGCAGGTAGATATGACTAAAAGAAGAAAAAAGCTGGTTATATGGATTCAAATGTTTGGTTCCTTCATAGGCTGTAATTCTCATGGAATACTTAAAAAGCAGCATTTGGATTTTATACATCAGTTTCATGAATTTGTTTCACCTAAATCTGCCATTGAGAATGACATCTACTCTTGGCATGTTGGGGAATCAGAGTTCATAGTGCTGAGGGCCAGATCTTATACCATGATACACTGACCACAGTTGCCATACTGTCAGCTTTTTGGAAGACAGCCAGCTGTCCAGTATTTCCCAACACAAATCACATCTGTTTTGTATTGTTTGTGTGTGTATATTTTTCAAACATTGTTGTTTTCTAAAAGATACTTTATAATTAATTTTATATTATTTATTTTTATAAAGCTCATACATGAAGTTTAAAAGTCATTTTTCTGTGCCCACATACACTTGTCACCACCTCTTTTAATCCTTTAATTATTTTGGTATTTGCCTCTGTTTCTCTAACTAAATGCCTACATTGCCACTTTTTTACTTCGCAGTTTTAGTGATTATCTATAGAACTGGAGATTTTGCTTTCTTTCATAGATTTTACCCTTTCACACATACACACAGACATATGCACACTTACTATAGAAACCTAAGTTTTCCACTCTGCCATCCGCCAAAGAGAGATACATTATAGTTTTGGTTAGACTGTAATTCACAAAGGAGTGGAATCTAATGCATGCATTCATTCTACCATCTTTAAGGACCATCTGAATGAGGTCTTTACATTGAAGGAATAAAATACCAGAATGTAAGGTTAGGGGCAATATTGCTGAATGAGTAACCATGGTCAGTATCACATCGGGTGAGTGGCTGCATTGAAGAGCACTCACAAGTCCTGTGTTGTCCCCCATGTTTCTCTTTCTTAACCTATGCATTATTTGCCCCATGACCTTGCTAAAAAAGACCCAAGGTTGGGACTTTCTGAAAAAGTTTTAGAAGATAGGTATGTTACTGAAAGATTCATGGGGGAAGTTGAGGACAGCCATGCCCTTCACTGAACATAGACCTGTCTCTTCCACAACAGAGTTAGATGAGATGTGAAGGGAGGATAGCCTTCTAGACAGCATATCAACACACCAACTTCGATAATAAATTGGGTGAAAGGTAACAGCTTGCTCATCTTCATATCCCTTCAAAGATAGCAAGGGCTTAGGTGAGAGAAGAGTAAAGGCAAAAGGCTTTTTTTTTTTTAATAGGGGTGTCCAATATTGGTAATTCATGAAAGCAACAAAATATAGGACATGTTCAGAAAATGATGAAATTTTGAGTTTGATATAGATAAGAAAGATCATATATGCATTAAAAGGAGATAAATATGTAGGAATAGAATCAAAAATCAGGTGAGAAAAAATGTCTGACAGATCATCAAATTCAAACTCCTGCTCAATGTGGATATCACTTCTAATTCTTTTATAACTTTAATATTTGAAACTAGGGGTCCTTTTGCTGGGTGTGGAAATGTCCAGTTAACAAAACTATTCTAGAAGGCAGCATGCTTCTTTAAAATTACTTGAAGTAGAATTTTTCTTTTTTATATTAAATCATTGAGAGCTAGATAGCAGAGTATTAAATATAAAATTATAGTGTCTTCTTTTTTAGTATCACATTTTTAAAATTGAAGTATAATATATTAGTTTCAGGTGATTTGACAATTGTGTACATTAGTCAGTGCTCACCATAAGTGTAGTCGCCATTTGTCACCCTACAATGTTACTACAATATTCCCTTTGCTGTACTCTTCATCACCATAATCTACTTATTTTATAATGGAAAGTGTGTACCTCTTAATCCCCTTCATCTATTTCACACATTTTCCCACACATCTTCCTACCCATCTTCCTTCTGGCAACCACCAGTTATTATTTGTCTGTTCATTTCCGTGTTGTTTTGTTTTTTAGATTCCACTTATAATTGAAATCATATGATACTTATCTTTCACTGTTTGACTTATTTCACTTAGCATAATATCCTCTAGATCCATCCATGTTGTTGCGAATGGCAAGATCTTATTCCTTTTTATCTCTGAGTAATATTCCCCTATAGCCACGTCATCTTTATCCATTCATCTATCAATGTACACAAGTTGCTTCCATATTTGTCTGTTGTAAATAAAGCTGAAATAAACATAGGGCTGCATGCATCTTTTCAAACTATGGTGTTTTTATCTTCTTGGGCAAATATTCAGCAGTGAAATTGCTGGATCATATGGTATTTTTAATTTTTTGAGGACTTCCATACTGTTTTTCACAGTGGTTGTGCCAATTTACATACCCACCAACAATTCGCTGGTGGTACTTTTTCTCTACATCCTTGTCAGTATTTGTTATCTCTTGTCTTCTTGATGATAACCATTCTAACAGCTGTGAGGTGATAACTCATTGTGGTTTTGATGATAGTGCTGTTGAGCACTTTTTCATGTTTCTGCTGGCCATCAGTATGTCTTCTTTGGAAAAGTGCCTATTCAGGTCCCATTTTTTAATTAGGCTTTTTTGTTGTTGTTGTTGTTCTTGAGTTGTAGAAGTTCTTCATATTTTTTTAATACTGACCCCTTATTAGACAAATCATTTGTGAATCTCTTCTCCCATTCAGTAGGTTGTCTTTTTGTTTTACTGATGGCTATCTTTTCTGGGAAAAATTTTTTATTTTGGAATCATCCCCGTTATTTGTTTTTGCTTTTGTTTCTCTTGCACACATCCACACATCCATAAATATGTGGCTAAGGGTGATGTCCAAAGATGTTTGCCTATGTTTTGACTATGCTTTTTTTTTTTTTTTAAGATTTTATTTATTTATTTGACAGAGATCACAAGTAGGCAGAGAAACAGGCGGTGGGGGGGCGGGGAGCAGGCTTCCCACAGAGCAGAAAGCCCAATGCAGGGCTCTATCCCAGAACCCTGGGATCATGACCTGAGCCAAAGGCAGAGGCTTTAACCTACTGAGCCATCCAGGCACTCCACCTATGCTTTTAAGAGTTTTGTGGTTTCAGGTTTCGAAGTTAGGCCTTTGATCCATTTTGAGCTTATTTTTTTGTATGGTGGGAAAAAGTAGTCCAGTTTCATTCTTTTACACTGTCCAGTTTTCCCAACACCATTTATTGAAAACACTGTCTTTCCCCGCTTACATATTTTTGCCTCCTATGTCTCAGATAAATTGATTGTATAGGTGTAGGTTTATTTATGAGCTCTTTATCCTGTTCCATAAATCTATTGTGTCCATTTTTGTGCCAACACCATATTGTTTTCATTACAGCAGCTTTGTAGTACATCTTGAAATCTGGGATTTTGATACCTCCAGCTTTGTTCTTTTTCAAGATTGCTTTGGCTCTTCAGGGCCTTCTCTGGTTCCATATTAATTTTATAATTATTTTTCCAGTTTTGTCAAAAATACTATTGGTATTTTGATAGGGGCTGCACTGAATCTGTAAGTTCCTTTGGATAGTATAGACACTTTAATGACATTCGTTCTTCCAATCCATGAGCATGGTATATCTTTCTGTTTATTTGTATTATCTTTAATTTCTTTCACAAATGTTTTATAATTTTTGAAGTACAGGTCTTCCATCTCTTTGGTTTTGTTTATTCCTAGATATTTTATTCTTTGTGGTATAATTGTAAATGGGATTGTTTTCTTTATTTCTCTTTCTTCCACTTTGTTATTAGTGTACAGAAATTTAACAGATTTCTATGTGTTTGTATCCTACAACTTCATTGAATTCATTTATCATTTCTAATAATTTTCTTCCTTTTTTTTTTAATTTGGTAGAGTCTTCACGGTTTTATGTATATAGTATGTCATCTGCAAATATTGACAGTTTTACTTCTTTAGCAGTTTGGTAAATACAAGGTAAACCTTGTATTTATTTTTCTTGTCTGATTGCTGTGGCTCAGACTTCTATTTCGAATAAAAATGGTGAGAGTGGACATCCTTGTCCTTTTGCTGATCTTAGATGAAAATCTTTGTTTTTTATCATTGACTGTGATGTTAGCTGTGGATTTTTCAAATATGGCCTTCATTATGTTGAGATATTTTCCCTCTAAACCCTCTCTTTCAAGAGCTTTTGTTATTAGTGGATGTTGTAAAAATTATAGTGTTTGAATTGTTTTCTTTAAGAAACAGGATCTCTAAAAATGTATAACAATGGAATGATGTGTCTCCCCTCCCCCCCCCCACCAGATATAGGCCATAGATGGTACATAAACTAACTTGAAGGTGAAAATGAGGAAGATTCTGGCTAGACCCATTTATAATTTTAGTCATCTTAGCATGGAATAATGAAGGTCATACCTTATGAAAGAGGCAGAAAAATGGAGATAAAAAGGAAATAGAAATATGAACAGTATTTAAATACAAGGAAATAGTGAAAGCATAGGAATTAGATATTGATTCAAAGTCACAAGTCTAGTTTGATAAAAGCATTTTGTGTGAAAAAATAAGTTTTATTTTTAAGGGTGTTGAATTTGAACTTAAAGTGGATATATAAGGGGACATACAGGAAACTAAAAATTGCCCACCCCTGGTCCATTGCAGCCAAATACACATGACTAAATACACTCAACTAAATCTGACTATAAGTAGAGAAAATTAGGGAAATTTTATTCATGAATTTTAAAATACTGCATAATTTGTCAGCATTAATTCTGGCCAAATGCTGTTAATTTGGGCTTTTAAAAGTATTATTCTTGGTTTCCTTATGGGCTCATGACAATGAAGGTAATGCTACTAAGCACTTATCAGATGCTTAGTAATTTTATTGAAAGAAAAGGAAAGGAGGGAAGGGAAGGATAAAAGAGGGAAAGAAAGAAGAAAAGAAAAGCTGAAAAGAACTAGATGACTGGATTACAAATCAGTTGAGTTTGTGTTTAAATTAATTAATGTATACAATAAGAAAGTCTCAGCTTTCACAGCACCCAGTAATGTCCTAGTCAGGGCCCACTTTCACAAGGCTTCAAGAAAATGAGAAACTGTTCTTTACAAAGAAGCTGAGAATAACTGTAATAGATAATTTTCTAGGTCTTACTAAATTCTGTTTATTGTTGTGACTGATCACAGGCACACATTATTTGCATTGTAGAAAAGGCTTGTAGAGAAATCCAACCCCTGCCTTTTTAGAATGCTAATGATGTTTTGATTCTGCCATTAGTTTTATAGTTGTTAATATTGATAGAGTTTGCTTTGAATGGGAATATTTGTTAAACACAGACGGTTCTATTTTATAGTGTATTGAGTACAGACAGGAATTTTTGGCATGAGCATTCATATGGAACACTGGAGGAGATCGACTTTGACAACTGAAATAAATGGTGGTTTGTTTCTTTTTCTTTTCTTTTTTTTTGGGGGGTGGGATAGGCAATTGTTGAATTCTATATAGGTAAATGGTTTTCCATTTTATTATAATAGAAAATGGATACATGTCAGTCATTTTAAAATATTTTCTTTTTTATTGTTACATAGCGTTTCAGATAAAGTACTAATAGATGGATATTTGTCAATATGAATTGTTTTTGTTTTTCTTATGCTTTGGGCTCAAATTTATTAAAGTAATGGGATGGATGTTTAGGGTGAGATACCCGGTTGGTAAAATTTTAAGGAACGTCACTGTCTGAATTAACTTTTCTTGAGAGATGTATGGCGTACTTGAATTCAGTTAGGGAGAGATAACATACCACACAAAAAAGAGTATGTATCTCTTTTCTTTCTCTCTAGGAGCAAAATTCAGAGTGGGTTCTTGGATAAGAATAGCACTGTCATAATCTAATAATTTTTTATTTTATTTTATATTATTTTTTCAGTGTTCCAAGATTCACTGTCCATGCACCACACGCAGTGCTCCGTGCGGTACATGCCCCTCTTATTACCCAGCACCAGGCTCACCCATCCCCCTTCAAAACCCTCAGTTGTTTCTCAGAGCCCACAGTCTCTCATGGTTCACCTCCCCCTCCACATTGAGATACCACCTTACAGGAGTTGGGATGGCCAAAATCAACAAGACAGTGAACAACAAGTGTTGGAGAGGCTGTGGCAAAAGGGGAACCCTCTGACACTGTTGGTGGGAATGCAGGTTAGTGCAGCCACTTTGGAAAACAGCCACTTTGGAAAATCTCCAGTGTGGAGATTCCTTAAGAAATTTAATGATTTTTTTTAAGGTTTTATTGATTTATTTGATAAGAGAGAGACACAGCAAGAGAGAGAACACAAGCAGGGGGAGTGAGAGAGGGAGAAGCAGGCTTCCCACCAAGCAGGGAGCCCAATGCAGCCAGATGCCATAGGAATGACAGCTTTATGTGCAATTCCAAGATCAGCAAAGTAATGTTTTGAAGTAGACAGGCAATCGATAATTCAAGATTTAGGATTATTTAAACAAACCTTCCCCTGCCCAATAGGTAAAGAGTTTGCTGAATTCAATGGTTCTTTCTCAGATTTCTTTCTCTTGTGTATCTTGGTAGTTCTCAGGATTTTTTACCTGCTCTTATTTCTCCTCCTAATTTCATGTGTTTGCCATGATACTCTATTATATTCATTGTCTTCTAGGTTTATATGTAACTCATTCTTTGATTCTTTTTCAGTTCCATTTATATTGCCTATTTCTTAAATCTCAGAAAACAATAAGGATTTTTTTTTTTTACTGTCAGTATTTTTTCCTATAAGGGATAATGTGCTGAGGTATATACTTAACTACTGCATGTGTGTGTGTGCATGTATCCCAAAAAATAAAATTGTATTTTAACTACTTTAGATTTCACTTTCTGGATAGAAATACGAACTCAGCTTGGCCAAAAATGTATTTAATCATCCTTCTCTTATCTTGCTTGTCCACCCCTGCCCTTAACTGAACATACTTCACCAAAAGGTGGAAGAGGTGAATGAACTTGATTCTGGGGAACTGTCACCAAGTTTAGTTTTCTTCTGTATTTATGGAGTTCAGGAATTATACTTTCTGGTCTCAGAGAGTAAATCCTACCCAACCTACTTAAATATTTCTGCCATAGTTCTTCTTCTTTTTTTTTCCCCAGTAGTAATTATTACAACTATGCTAAAATCAATTCAGATTCTTTGGCTGAGTTATATGTATTCCTTCACAGAGCAACGATGACACTTTACAATCAGTAACAACAGAACAATGTGTTATCTGGAACCAGATATTAAGCACCTTTTTGGATCATATTAACTACCACAAATAACTCTAACATCAAAGTGCCACCTGCAGAAACACACCCTGAACCTGAGGAGAGAAGTATCTTTTTCTACCAAGCTGTACATGTTAAGATGAACTCTGTACTAGAAGATTTCCACATAATTCTCACATAACTCAATTCTTGATCTTTTGTTTCAGTTGCTGGTTTTCTCTAACTTCAAAATGCCCCCAAAAGCATAGAACATGTGCCTCCAGGAAGTACAAGGGCAGAACTTGAAGCAGCCTAACACAACACTGTCTTTGTAGTCACACGTTTTATCTTAAACCTTCTTGGTAAGTTCTCATTCTCTTCTAATATGTTTCTGTTTTCTGAAAATGAACATTTGAAATTACTCGGTATTGATTGAAATTGATTATAGAGACAGATTTGTTGTGTTCATTCTAGCACAATGTCATATGCCCTTAGAGTTATGAACATATAACTGGGAACTCCAGGTTGAGAGCACTCCCTTAAGAAGGACATTATCAATAAAATCATTGCAAGTAGTGCTCAGGAAAAAAAAAAATCACCTCTAAATACTTGAGCATTCAGCATGGATTTTAATCAACTAGAATTCAGAATTTACTTGAAGTTTTTGTTACTTTTTGTGCATAATATTTATGCACAATACAGTGAAATATACATATCTTAAGCATATATTCACTAAGTTTTAACACATGCATATACCTCTGCAATTCAAGCCCTTGTCAGTTTATAGACCATTAACCTCACCCCAGTCTTTCCTCAAGGATGCCAGTCACTCCTGTTCCAAACCACTCTGGAACAAATGCTGCTTTTATTTTGTGTAGTATAGATTATTTTACCTGTTGCAAACTGTCATATCAATAGAATCGTTTTCTTTAGGGTAAAGCTTCTTACATGTAGCATAATGTGTTTGAGATTCATCCCATGATGATGCTACATGTATCAGTGATTTGTTCCACTTTATTGCTGAGTAGTGTGATATCAGCATATCAAGTATATTTATGAAATTCTATGGATAGACTGTTTTCTGTTTGGGATATTAAAAGAAAGCCACCATGAATATCCTTGTACAGCATTTTTGAGGATAGGTGTTTTAATTTTCTTGGGTAAATACTTGGGGGTGGTATTTCTGTGTAAGAAGGCAGGTGTATGTATATTTTTGTATGAATTTTCAGAAAATTTTGCAAAGTGTTATATCATCTTGTATTCCTGGGCTCACCAACATTTGGTGTTGTCAATATTTTTTATTTTAACCATTTTGTTGTGTATATATATCATTATAATTTTAATCTACATTTATTCGATGACTAATGATGTTGAACATTTTTTCATGTGCTTGTTCATTGTTTATACATATTCTTAAGTGTCTATTCAAATCTCTTGCCCATTTTTTATCATTTGCCTTTTTATTATTGAACTGTAGGAATTTTCTTTATATCCTGAACAGTAGTCCTTCCCAGAGAGATGTTTTATAAATATTGTCTCTCTGTTGTGGCTTATATATTTTAATAATAGTATACTTTTGTGAGCACAAGTTTTTACTTTTAATCAAGCCTAATTGTCTGTTTTGCTCTTGCTTAACTTAGAACTTTACTTTATACCATCCATAGAAATTAACTCAAAATAGATCAGAGATCTAAATGTATTAACCAAAGTTTTAAAACCTTTTGGAGAAAACAAGAGAAAATTTTCATGATCTTGGGTTAGGCTGAAAGTTCTTAGATAAGCTACTAAAAGCACAATCCATTTTTTTAAATGCAAAATTGTGCTTTATCAAAATTAAGAACTTCTGTTCTTTGAAAAACTCTATTAAGTGAACAAAGAGATAAGGCACTTGGAAGAACCTGGCAAATCACATATTTAATGAAGAACTTATATCTGTTTATGAAACAACTTAAAACTAAACAAGGAAACATACCACACAATTTTTTAAATTGACAAAATTTTCGAATGGACATTTCACCAAAGAATATATATGAATGGTTAATAAACAAATAAGAACATGACCAATTAATTTGCTCATTAAAGCCAAGATTTAAGAACACTCCGTACCCACTAGAATGTCTATAACCAAAAATCTGCTGGGGTAAGTTTTGCAAGAATGTGGAGAAACTGAAGCCTAATATATTGCCAGTTCGAGTGTTAGTTACTTCGGAAACAACTTCTGCAATTCATTAAAAGCTAAACATTCACCTGCTATTCTAATACAGCTATTCTAATACTTCATCTTTACCCAAGCAAATGAAAGGAGATGTTCATATGACGACTTTCATACAAGTAGTTCTTACAGTTTTATTTTTATTCGCCAAAATCTGGAAACAATTCAAATGCCCATCAAAAGGTGAGTGGATAAACAAAATGCAAGTATCCTTATAATGTAATACTACTCAGAAATAAAACTGAGCAAACTGTTGATACATGCAACAGTGTGGATGGGCCTCAAACTTACACTAAGTGAATTAAGCCAGATACAGAATTCCATATATCATGTCACTCCATTTATGTGATAGTACTAGCAAAGCTGAAACTATACTGACACAAGCAGCAGAAGCAGAAGAAGAAAACAATCGAGGGTAGACAAGAAATTTGCCACACAAGTTCAAGTGCTATTTGACACCTGCTTTCTAGAGCTGAAAGACTGATACAAATGAATGCATGTATTTATGAGTCCCTCAGATGGATAAAAATGGTTGAAGGCTACGGGGTGGGAAACTGAAAAGAATTTAGTAATTCCAAATATATAATTCTCAAGAGAGACACAGCAAGACTGTATATTTCATGTTACATTTATTCTCTGAATTTTGTCACATTAACTTTAGAGGAAAAATACAAGGCTTTAAGCAAGGATTGGAAGAATTTGTAGGATACTTTAAATATTGGCTTCAAGATACTTTCAGATAATGTACTGATTTAGACCCAGTGGCTCATGAAATGACCCCATCCTTTAATTTTGTAAATAATCTAAGGCCTAAAATGAAAATGTCGTGAGAAAGACTAAATCAAGATGCAAAATTATAGATCGGGTATATCTCTATCATGTAGTGGAATATTTTTGAAGGGACCTAGAAAAACTGAAAAACTAACAGCTAAAATAACATCACCTTTCAGCTAAACAGTGATTCGCAGTAGAAACAGAATTTAACAGTCCTCAGACCTGAGGGCTTGTTGAAAAGGGAAACTTCAGATTCTATAAGCAAAAAGGTCATTGGGAAAGCCAATATCACTATTAGCATGTGCACAAAAAGTGTTAATTTCCCAAACCTGCCACCATTCTAAAGGTTTTAGCACTCAGTAATTCTCTCTCTTGAATTACCAAGAAGTAGCAGTACAAACCTCTTTTTCTTGTGGGTATAAGTGCTACTATTTCTATCATAAATCCCACTATTGTGGAAGAGCAAATCTCTTGAACTACTTCCACTTGGGTCGTTGGAAATTCTAATAATTCCAAATTCTTCTCCATGTCTCAACCTCTAACTGTCCCACTGTGACTACTACTACCACAACACTTCTTTATCTTCTATGAAACAAGCCTATTAAATTTATTATTAAATTTTATAGAGATTTACTCTGCAATTAAAACTGTCCAGTAAAATACTTAACTGAAAAAATTGTGTACAGAATGCCCAGGAAAATGTTCTACCTCTGATCATTTTATAGCTGTTATTTTGATATTTGTTTTCCTACAGTAAATATTATTCAAGAAATAATTGATAAGTAATTGAGAATGAGGTCAAGTTCCAAAATAATTTTGGGCAAGTGAATCTACTTATGCTGGAGAATAGAAACTGAGCCCATTAGAATTCATATTGACGTTTCTAAACCATTACCTAATCTTTCCCAGTAATAAAGCTGAAACTTGAGGAACACACAGACTTCTTATGATTGTTTTTGTAGAAAAAGGATCTAGTCATCCCTTGGATTATTTATTGTTATATTTGTTTTACCTGTAACCAAATTATCAAAGTTTCAGTTTCCTTCAAGATTTCGAAGTACAATTAACAAACTATATCCCTCATTTTGCCGAAGTGCCTTATTCAAACACAGTACTTTACTTAGTCCCATCATTTAAGATGGTTGTATTTGACATTGTTTGGTGTCTTACTATATGAAGTCGCCCAGAAAAACTTATTATCTACTGGGACAGTAATGACTTGAAGTTGTACTGTGGGACCATCTTATTACTTTCAGGCTTTGATAATACAAAGTTTGTTCTGGTTCTACTTTGAGTTAATAGTTTAAATCTTCCAACTTATTTTTATTCGGATAGTTCTAAAAATGATTCCACACATCTGTTGACCGAATTGGCTAAATTTCTGAGGAACAGCTTCAGCATTTTAAAGCTACAGCTAATGATTTGAGAGATGTTGGCGATACTATCTTTTTAAACTGAGATGTGCTTGACCTATAACGTTGTCTAAGTTTAAGGTACACAATATGTTCTTTTGATACATCTATGTATTGAGTATGGTTACTATCAGGGCATTAGCTAACACCATTCTCAGATCACATAATGATCATTTCTTTTTTTGTGGTGAGAACAAATCAGATCCAGTCTCTTAGTAACTTATGATCCCTATGCTGTATATTATTAGGTCTCTAGGACTTACCTACAAGTTGCAAATTTGTACACTTAAATAATCTCTTTCCAGATCCCCATCCTCTCCCTGTGCCCATAAGCACCATTTTCTTCTGTTTTTATAACTTCTTCTTTTTTAGATTCCACATATAAATGATATTGTACAGTAATTGTCTTTCTCTCTCTGACTTATCTTACTTAGCATAGTGCCCTCAAGATCTATACATGTTGTTGGAAATCGCAAGATTCCCTTCCTTCCTTACAGCTAAATAATATTCCATTGCATGTATACCACATTTTCTTTATTCATTCACCCACTGATGGATGCTTTGGATATTTCCGTGTATTGGCTATTATGAATAATGCTGCAATGCATGGAACAGTTCAGATATCTTTTCAGTATCCTATTTTCATTTCCTTGGCCATATACTCAGAAATAGGAATGCTGGATCATATGGTAGTTATATTTTTAATTTTTTGAGGAAACTCCATACTGTTTCCTATAGTGGCTGAACCAGTTTGCATTTCCACCAACAGTGCATGGGATTTCCCTTTTCTCTGCACACTCACCAACACTTGTCATTAGTGTCTTGATGATAGCTGTTCTGACAGCTATGAGGTAATACCTTACTGTGGTCTTGATTTGCATTTTCTTGATTAGTGCTGCTATGTAGCTAATGATGTACCTGTTGGCCACATGGATGTCTTCTTTGGAAACAAGCCTGTTCAGTTCTTCTGCCTATTTTTTAGCTGGATTGTTTGCTTTCTTTGTTACTGGGTTGTATGAATTATTTCTATATACTTCGGATATTAACCCCTTATCTGATATGTGGTTTGCAAAAATTTTCTCATTTTGTAAGTGCGTTTTTATTTTCTTGATTCTTCTACTGTGTAGAAGCCTTTAGTTTGATGTAGTTCCATTTTTTAAATTTTTGCTTTTGTTGCTTTTGCTTTTGGTGTCCTATCTAAAATATCCTTGCCAAGATCAATAATGTCAAGGAGATTCTTCCCTACCTGTGATATTTTCCAAGAGTTCTATCATATCAGGTCTTATGTCTAAGTCTTATCCATTTTGTATTAATTTTTGTGAGTGATATAAGATAGGGGTCCAGTTTGATTTTTCTTCATGTAGGTGTTCAGTCTTCTCAGCACCATATGTTGAAGATTCTCTCCTTTCCCCATTGAATGTTCTCAGTTCTCTTATCAAATATTACTTAACTGTATATATAGGGATTTATTTCTGAGGTCTCTGTTATATTGATCTGTATGTCTGTTTTTATGCCAATACCATATGGTTTTAATTACTATGGCTTCATAATATAGTTGAACCACAGGAAGTGTGATATTTCTGGCTTTGTCTTTCCTTCTCAGGATTGCTTTGGCTATTTACTTTTGTATGTGTGTGTGATTCCGTACAAATTTTAGGATGCTTTTTTCCCTATTTCTGTAAAGAATGCCATCGGAATTTTGACAGATTGCATTGAATCTATAGATAGCTTTGACTAGTATGGACAGTTTAACAATAATCCTTCTGATCCATGAACACGGATATCTTTTCATTTGTTTCTTCATCAATTTCTTTCATGAAAGCCTTGTAGTTTCTATTGTAAAGATCTCACATTATTTTGGCTAAATGTATTCCTACATATTTTACCGTTTTTGATGCTATCATGGATTGGATAGTTTCCTTTATTTATTTTTTAGATATTTTGTGATTATTGCTTATAGAAACACAACTGGTTTTTGTAGGCTGATTTTATATCCTCCAACTTTACTGAATTTGCTGATGAGTTCCAAATGTGGGGTTTTTTTTGGGGGGGGGGTTGAATCTTTAGGATTTTTTTTAATATGTAAGATCATATTATTTGTAAATAATAAAAATTTTGTGTCTTCCTTTCTGATTTGGATGTCTCTTATTTCTTTGTCTTGCCTCTTCTGTCTAGACCTTCTAGTACTACATTGAATAAGAATGGTGCCTTCTAGTCTTTAATATGTTAAGCTTTTTAATATCCTGTTACTAAATCTTGAAGAGTTTACATAGTTTTGCTCAGAAATAAACTCTCAGTAGTCTGTATTCAGCATAACGGATTAGTTTTATTTAGACTCTTTTTTTATTCTTCTATTTTTCTTTTGTTTTTTTTTTAAATATTTTATTTATTTGACAGAGATCACAAGTAGGCAGAGAGGCAGACAGAGAGAGAGAGAGGGAAGCAGGCTCCCCACTGAGCAGAGAGCCCGATGTGGGACTTGATCCCAGGACCCTGAGATCATGACTTGAGCTGAAGGCAGCGGCTTAACCCACTGAGCCACCCAGGCGCCCTATTCTTCTATTTTTCTAAGAGATATCAGTAATATTATACACCCTTTTTGGAATTTGTTTTGTTTTGTTTTGTTTTGTTTTTTAATTAAATTTTTTATTTATTTTCAGCGTAACAGTATTCATTGCTTTTTCACCACACCCAGTGCTCCATGCAATCTGTGCCCTCCCTAATACCCACCACCTGGTTCCCCCACCCTCCCACCCCCTGCCCCTTCAAAACCCTCAGGTTGTTTTTCAGAGTCCATAGTCTCTCATGGTTCACCACCCCTTCCAATTTCCCTCAACTCCCTTCTCCTCCCCATCTACCCTTGTCCTCTATATTATTTGATATGCTCCACAAATAAGTGAAACCATATGATACTTGACTCTCTCTGTTTGACTTATTTCACTCAGCATAATCTCTTCCAGTCCTGTCCATGTTGCTACAAAAGTTGGGTATTCGTCCTTTCTGATGGAGGCATAATACTCCATAGTGTATATGGACCACATCTTCCTTATCCATTCGTCCATTGAAGGGCATCTTGGTTCTTTCCACAGTTTGGCGACCGTGGCCATTGCTGCTATAAACATTGGGGTACAGATGGCCCTTCTTTTCACTACATCTGTATCTTTGGGGTAAATACCCAGCAGTGCAATTGCAGGGTCATAGGGAAGCTCTGTTTTTAATTTCCTGAGGAATCTCCACACTGTTCTCCAAAGTGGCTGCACCAGTTTGCATTCCCACCAACAGTGTAAGAGGGTTCCCCTTTCTCCACATCCTCTCCAACACACGTTGTTTCCTGTCTTGCTAATTTTGGCCATTCTTTTTTTTATTTTTTTAATTTATTTTCAGCATAACAGTATTCATTGTTTTTTCACCACACCCAGTGCTCCATGCAATCTGTGCCCTCCCTAATACCCACCACCTGGTTCCCCCAACCTCCCACCCCCCACCCCTTCAAAACCCTCAGGTTGTTTGGCCATTCTAACTGGTGTAAGGTGGTATCTCAATGTGGTTTTGATTTGAATCTCCCTGATGGCTAGTGATGATGAACATTTTTTCATGTGTCTGGTAGCCATTTGTATGTCTTCATTGGAGAAGTGTCTGTTCATATCTTCTGCCCATTTTTTAATATGATTATCTGTTTTGTGTGTGTTGAGTTTGAGGAGTTCTTTATAGATCCTGGATATCAACCTTTTATCTGTACTGTCATTTGCAAATATCTTCTCCCATTCCGTGGGTTGCCTCTTTGTTTTGTTGACTGTTTCTTTTGCTGTGCAGAAGGAATATTTTGTTTTTTTCATAGAACATACATAATTTTTGGTGTGTGTGGTCACAGCATTAAGAAACCAGTTTACATCAGGGAAATCACAGACCTTAACACTATAAATCAATATAAATGTTTCACCTCACTTACAGACAAATGAGTTATAGTATGTGTCACACGCAGACCAGAATAAGATTAAGGAAATTATCTATTAATGTTGTGTCTTCAGTTTGGCTTAGATTGGAGATGAGCAATTTCAATCATTTCTCCATTCGTTCAGTATTTTTTGAGTATTGATTGTGTGCCAGGAAAACTACTAAGCACTGGGTATAGGCTAATAACCATAAAAAGTCCTTCTAACTCCGTGGAGACTAAATAAATAAATAAATAAATAAATTTTAAAATTATGGCAAGAAATAAAAGAGGATTGAGGTAAAAAATAATAAAAGTTTGGGAGAGATGGATCTACTTTATAAAGGATGGTTAAGTAAGCCATGTGAGAAACATAAAACTCATAGTAGGTATAGGATAAAACTGTTAAATGACCCTAGACTCTGGGAAATACCACAATTTGGGTATACTGGGCTTCAGAGAAATCAAGATTTTTTTTTTTCTGGTTCAGAGAAATCTAGAAATTTTCCCAAAGTCCTCAGTCTAGTAAGTGGTAGAGGCTAAATGTCTCCAACTGCCACATAGCATTGTAATATTGAGTAACACCCACTCAGAAATTCTTGAAGAGCTGAGAACTCTTGAGTAGGAAACCCAGAAAGAATAGAGAAGTAGCCATATGAGAATGATAATCCTTCATCTGTTTAGTTTATGAAAATGGTTGTGTGTTGACAGTTTCAAATAAAAGGAAGCTAGAAATGTGGGTAACAAAACCACATAGTCTTGGGAGTCCGAAAAATAAGGAATTGAATGCCGAATTGCCATTTACTGGTTGTGCAGTCTTAGGCTCAGTGAATAACTTAGCGACCAATTTCATTTTCAAGTGGGGACAACAGTAACCATATTGTTGTTAGGTTTAAATTAGGCAGTGTAAGTGAAAGCTACTCACATATTAGTGCTCAGTAATTGTAATTTCATTTCCTACTGTAGCAATGAATTTTGTGTTTTTACTTAAAATAATATCTAAATGTTAATTTTCTTTTGAGATGGTTTCTGAATTCTTTTCAAAGTCCTTCATTACACATGTAATCAGCCTAAGAAAATAGATTCATAACTTGTGTTTGAGAGGAAAGAAAACCCCAGTGACCTCTTCCACATGAGATAGGCAAGAAATCACTTTAATTCAATTTAGAGTAAGGAATGAATTCAATTTGTTAAAATTGCTTATATTCTTTGAGGAAGTTGGATACAAATAAAATGAACCTAATAAGTCATTTGCTTCAATATGAGAATCACCTGAATCACATACAAGAATTTTTATAAATCATTTGACAAAGACAGCTAGGAAAACAAGTATAAATAATAATTTCAATACAATTTTTATATGTCAGTTATTTATTTTTACTACTGACATTGTCATGCTAGTCCCGAGTTCTGTGTTCACATTTCCTAAAATATATTCTGTTTATATACACTACATTTGTATATATAGTATATGCTCTCCTTATATATAGATGTATATGCATACTTAATGTGCATACATACATAAATGGATAGATGTATGCATGTATACATATACCAAATACCGATATGAAATATATACATACATACATGTTATGTATAATATAAGTATGAAAAAAGGTAAAGAATTTTAAGTTAAAAGCCCTAGTTGTGGGATAATGAGCCAGTCACTTAATCTTTGGAATCACACATTTTCTTGTCTGATAAATAAGAATGATAATAATAGCTAAATTGGAGAGTATTTTAAAGATGTCATACGTGGGAAAATTAATTTATAAACTGAAAGACTACTTATGTATATAGATGTTCACTATTTGTATTCATTTTTAATCCATTGCAGGCGTGGAAATTATTTTTTCAAGTGATAAAAAAGCTCACTTAAAACATTCAGGTTAGGAGCCCATGTATCTCTCCCTTTCTTTTCAATGCAAGAACTATTAACATAATACAACTAACACCAACATTTTTCATTCAGTTTATTCCCCTTCACCTAAAAACCAGTAAATAAATAAATAAGAATGCATGAATGAATGAATGAATGAATGAATGAATAAAAATTTTAAAGCCCTGAACTTCTTCCTAGTATATTTCCTTTCATAATTAATGAGATTACTGGCTATCTAAAAGAGGGATAAGCAGCCTATTTTGTGATTGTAGAGGGGAAAATCATCCCAGAAGAATGAAGAGAAGGGTGTTAAGATAAACTCGCAGTGGGCGGAGGACCTCTATGTTATGATTCCTGCCCGTACTGTATCACAATTGCTAACCGCTTCCTGAGTGGTGACTGTGCAAACAACTATGTTAAACTTTTTCCACTGTGTAACTCCTTTAAAGCTTATAGGAACCCTGGGAGATACTCACATTTTTTATATTCCACTGGTAAGAAAACTGATGCTTTATGACCTAATAAAGGTCAGGCTTGGGCCTAATTACAATTCTTACACCCTTAACCATTGTGGTAGTTACGAAGAAAACAAAGTTCAAATGATGAAGTTAAAGCTCCACTCCCAGATTCAAACTGGCCCAGGTGCTGCATGGTCTCACAAACTTTGCTAGGAATCTGTATTGTATCTAAGCCATAACATGGTTTCTGCACCCTTTGTGGCTCCTGGAAGGTCTCAGTGACTTGATTTTGGCAGATTGGCTTCCATGATCCACTGCACACTTTTCCCTAAACCATAGGTTTCTAAATAAGAAACAGAATAGTGGGGCACCTGGGTGGCTCAGTGGGTTAAGCCTCTGCCTTTGGCTCAGGTCATGATCTCGGGGTCCTAGGATCGAGCCCCACATCGGGCTCTCTGCCCAGCAGGGAGCCTGCTTCCCCCCTCTCTCTCTGCCTTCCTGCTTGTGATCTCTCTCTCGCTCTCTGTGAAATAAGTAAATAAAATCTTGGGGGGAAAAAAAGAAGCAGAATAGTGAATATAATATTTTACCCTATTAAAAAAATCATCTCTTATTCTCTGGGGCAGGCTTTGTTATTTTCAAGCAAAATATCAAAAGTAGTAGATAAACTAAATACTATGACAGTAAAGTATCAATTAATGCACTCAAATCACTGGCAAAAACTTGGCTACAAAAGGCACATGATAAATGATTATTTTAGCTTTGTTGCCATTGCCTGAAAATGATGGAATGAAACCAGTATAGCTCATTTTGAGTTTGGTGAATGTCTGCCTTTCCTGTTGTAAAGAGTACGAGGCATTTTCCCTGAATTTTTTTCTGAATTTCTCTGAAATGTAAAAATAACTCAACAATTTTGTATAGTTCAGTTTCTTCAAAAGAAGGACAGAAACAATCCAGTTTATGAAAACTGACTTTGTGTTAAAAATATGTATTTGAGAACATGTTTTAAAAGCAGTATCAATTACTTCCTCACGCTAAATGGTGCTGTTTGGTGAACACTTAAAAAAAAATCCTTGTTGCTTGCCAAACAAGACAGTTATGCTCTTGACAGTGCAGCCACTAGCTTGAGATTAGCTAACTTTTTTCCAAGTAAAATTAAGTGTTTGGGAGTCATTTAAAGAGCATAAGGTGTGATTGCAGTAAAAGTACAACAGTTTAAAGTATTTCTTTTCCATTAATTTTTCTTTCTCTATGTTCTCTCATCATACTCATAGAGCAAATTAATAAATACTGGAAATGCCCACTTATGAACATTTACATGTGGTCTTGAGAGAGTGTGTGGCTAGTTTAGACTATAATATACTTCAGTTTTTTTGTTTGTTTGTTTGTTTGATTGATTGATTGGTTTTTTTTAAGTTCTAAGGATGAGATTTAGATGATGGCATTCAGGATGTACTATTTCAAAATATGGCTCCTTGGGATATTGAATATTTTAAGCTGAAGGAATTTGGGAAGATAGTAGATGTAGACAGGTCACTGTTACCTTCCCCCTGCTCTTCTCCCCTGAGCCAAATCTTAAACCCCTGCTGGGAAAGTTGCCCCACCTACTCCCAGAGGAGAACCCTTACCTCTAAAGGCAAAGGGACACCCAGAAGAATGCTCACAAATAGGCCTTGCTAAGCTTCCCCCAATTTACACACTTCATACTCCTTAACATTTCTTATTTTCCTGCAATGTTCACTCTTCATCAAACCTAGCATAAAAATACTCAGGTCTACTTGTTTCTCCAGTTCTTCATTTTTTTTTTTAATAGAGGCTTTCTTATCACATAGAAATATATAGTAAATCAATGTGAAATATATAGTAAATCAATATATAGTAAATCAATGTTTTTCTTCCATTAATCTGTCTTTGTAAGTTTATTTTTCCACTTGAAGAACCCTAAGAAAGTCTCAGAAAATGTTTTCCTCCCCCATGTACATCTGAGAAGAAAGCATGAAAATGAGTACTAAATGGCACTGACACCGGTCTGTGCCTTCATGCTCAATGAGAAGTTCAGCCACAATCAAATTCCTCTTTCTAAAATGTACTGAAAGCTTTCATTAATCGCCTCACTTTGCTTTGTGAAATTCTTTTCTTGTCTGCTATGTGAAATCTACTTTTATACTTTTCTTCCTTCAAACTTGTGTGATGCTGTATCTAAAGCAATGATGGCTGCCGGTTTCTCAGGATGTCACTCTTCTTGCTGATGGCCCTGCCTTTTGTGAGTTTGCTGATGTTCAGTGTACAGAGGAGCCGACATTAGTTACTGCCCTGAAGACACTGATTTCCTTCCCAATCACTTCCTGCTGTCAGGTTTTCCAGAACCTACTGCAAATGTTATATGATGACATGGTTAATCCTACTCTCCCAAATACAAGCATTAGATACCTGAGGTCAAAGGGATAGCATTATTAAGAGTAATATTTTCTGTAGCTGCCTGAGATACCAAACTCACTGTTGATCTTTGTGTACTTTTATTGGCCAAGGTTCTTTTTTTTTTTTTTTAATTTATTTATTTGACAGACAGAGATCACAAGTAGGCAGAGAGGCAGACAGAGAGAGAGGGGGAAGCAGGCTCCCCGCTGAGCAGAGACCCCAATGTGGGGCTCGATCCCAGGACCCTGAGACCATGACCCGAGCCGAAGGCAGAGGCTTTAACCCACTGAGCCACCCAGGTGCCCCGGCCAAGGTTCTTTCTCCTCTCGCTTGCCTGTGGCTACTCTTTCACTTAAAGCTTTAGACAAGATTAGCCCAATACAAATAATTCTCTAAGACATTCTATTACCAATATCTGGATGTCCATGGCAGCTTGTATTTTTCAGTAGCTTTTCACAATAAGAAGATACACAGAATAAGTATAAGATGTATCTTTAACTTTGGTACAATAAGAACAGTAGAATTAAATTTAAAAGCCACTGGTAACCATTGTTTTCCTAAAGCCCCTGAAACCCATTAACATTATCTTTTCCTATCATGAGGAGTGCAGTTGTTTTCTTGCCTCCCTTCTGGAGGTTCAACACTGTTGATGTGCATGTGTGATCTCAACAGAAAGGAGCTTTAATTGGTCCACATTTAATTGATGCTATTCAGTCATTTTATCCATTCCAGGCACCAGGGTTTTAGATGGAATTTTAAGTTAGACCTATCTCATTTGGGTGTCTCTCCCCCGCCCCTTAACAAGATCTAAAATGGGTTATTTGGATTTAGGGTAAAAAAGGATCCCAAGCTTCCGTAGGTGTATTTCTCTAGTTTTGCATGTGTCACGGACCATGGCTATAGAAGAGGGAACTCAAAATAAGAATAATTAAGATTTGTTGTGTGCACTGTGTTTCTTAGGCACTGTGTTTCTTAAGCACTGTGATAAATGGTCATATAAATTATCTTATTTAATCACTACAATATACCAGACATATAGAACATTGGTGAGGCTATTGGGGTTCAAACTGGTTAAAACACTTGCTTAAGATCAAAGTGCTGACAAGTGGCAAAGCTTGACTTTGAACTTGTCTGTGACTTGTCTAGGGATTTCTTTTTCTTTCTTTTTTCTTTCTTTCTTTTGCTTTGTTTATTCTTAGTGTGATATTGGGAAAGACTTATAAATCACCTTAGTTTTCAGTTAGAGGAGCACCATTTCTGTTTAATGCCCTATCACCCAAAACACCAAATAATAATAAAAACAGTTACTCTTAACTGACTGTGCCTTAAATGCCAGGTATCAAGTTTGATTTTGATTAAAGAACTATCTTAGGAGTGTATGACAATTATTTTACCAAAAGAAAAAAAAAGGAAATGATGTTCTTGAGATGACTAAAAATATTTATATTTAGAATGTACTCTGGTGAATCAAGGAATTACATATGCTTTTTCTTTTTGTTAGAAAGTCTTCTTTAAAAAATAAAGGATAAAGCTGTAGCAAACATAAATCATTTGTAATAAATTTTCCTTAAGAATGAACAAGCTAATTACTAATAAATTTGTACTTCCTTTGCAGAAATCTTATGTAAGGTGGATTAGAGATTGACAGACTCCATTTCTGGTGACAGCAATAGGAAACTGAGCTATGGAAAGGACCAGATCTGGTTTTGGGTTAGAGCTCTAAGTCTCAATATACTGATCATCCTTTTCTCAAATGATGTTGGAGATGAAAGGCCTGGAAACTTCTAGAAGAAGCTCCAGAAATGCCAGTTCATGGTCCAAGAGAAGGTAAGAGGACCACATGCATTGCCTATCATATCTGAGATTATGAGGATATTTTATCTTAAGATGTAGGGCTATGAATGCTGTATTTTATCTAATTTTTCGTTACCCTCCTCTGCCACTCACCAGTAAATATCTGCTCAATACCTTGGTTATTATAAGAGCACATTTCTTTTTAAGAGCACATTTTGATTTGTGTAATAGATATGGTATTAGAAAGGGTAATGAACTATTTTTACTGTTGAAATAGGTCATCCTATCAGGATGGCATCGTATATTACTTAAGGTATAGCAAGGGATCTTAGAGGTGCCCAATTAAAAGTGCTTCTAGCCCAATAAAAAGCAAAATGGCATTAGCAGAAGTTCATTGACTCGGTTCTCAGCTTGAACTGCTCAGACTTTTGAACTTCAAGTTCTTTTAGAGAGTATTCCTCTCTCTTAACTCCGTTAGCAAATATTTGACGTCAGTGAAAGGTGTTCTAATTCATTTTTTCCTTCTGATGTTCCTTACAGAGTTCTTGGAGATAACTATTATTAATCTTACTTTAGAGATGAAGAAAATAAGACTCTAAGAATTTGGGGAACATATCCAAATGTAAACATTGGTCAGCTTTTTTTTTTTTTTAAGATTTTATTCATTTTATTTTTTTTATTAAAGATTTTTATTTATTTATTTGACAGACAGAGATCACAAGTAGGCAGAGAGGCAGGCAGAGAGAGGAGGAAGTAGGCTCAATGCTGAGCAGAGAGCCGATGCGGGGCTCGATCCCAGGACCCTGGGATCAAGACCTGAGCAAAAGGCAGGGGCTTTAGCCCACTGAGCCACCCAGGCGCCCCAGTTTTATTCATTTTATTTGACAGAGAGAGCTCACAGTTAGAGAGGCAGGCAGAGAGAGGAGGAAGCAGGCTCAATGCTGAGCAGAGAGCCCGATGTGGGGCTCGATCCCAGGACCCTGAGGTCACGACCTGAGCTGAAGGCAGAGGCTCAACCCACTGAGCCACCCAAGCGCCCCTGGTCAGCTTTATTTTAAAGCCCAAGATCTTAGCCACTGCATTATATCCTATAGCAAGAAGTCTAAGAAGCTATTTGTGGGTCTTTTCTCAATGGGTTTTCATTACTCTAGTCATAGAATGATGCTAAGTCTTACATTTACCTTGTTCAAAAATTCTGATCAGGCAAAATACCACAAAGAGAGTAATATTTTAAATTAACCCATACTGTAATTTACTTTCAATCAAATAACCCCACATTTATTGATTTTCTACTATGGAAGAGTCACTGAACTAAGAACAGCATGAATCAGCATGAATTTGATATTAAAAATAATACAGAAAAGAAGTATTGCAGAATAGCTTCTGGGCTAACGTCATGAACACAGAGCCAATTTTAACTTTTCCTGGACCACCTGAAAGCTTCAACCAAATTAAACACCTAAAATTACCAGGCATCTAATTAAATAAGAAGGAGAGGCTTCTCTATCAGATGCAGTGAATAAATGGAATATATTTAAAAAGAATACATGATAATGGCCCCAATCTTTTCTTTACTTCATTGCTCATTCCTCACCCCAGGGTAGAAGATTATCATATTGAGAACATTGGGATACAGCTTGTATATCAAATGTTATTCATATATTTAGACCAGAAATATGCTGCTGATCTAGGCCTCTGTGTCAGTTGTCTGGCTTTTTCCCATCAAGGAGGTCATGGGTAGACGGGTAACTGAGTTGTACATCAGAGCTTTTTCTGATAAAGCAAAGCACGTATTCAACAGGCACTTGCCTGACCCATACAGCTTCACCCCCTTAGCTCCTGTCAGTTACAAAAGCACTAGCTGTTCTCTGGTGTCTCCATTCTCAAGTCTGGCCAGTACTTACTGGCATATTTTTTTTCAAAAAATTGCTAAGAGGAGGTGTGTTTCTTATGGATCCCACCACTTATCTGGTTCAAAGAAATACATTTAGCAATAATAAAAACTAAATCATAATTTTGACCAAGTTATGTTTTGAAGTACAGAACGACCTCTGTTACATTGCATATTGCATGATTCTATTTTCTTAGTCTTGAATGATAGTTCAACCTAAAGTCATGTCTAGGATGATGGTGAATATTAATGGACAGTATCTGATGTATTGTAAGCACACTGAAACCATAGCTTCTGCTGTTTTTTCTTGCATTGTTTTTGCATCGTGCAGAGTGTACAAGACAAATGAATAATCCCAGGGAAGATTTTTGTCTAAAGAGACTGACCTCTGTTTTTACCATTTTATCCCAATAAATGTCCTAAAATTATAAGGAGAACTTCAAGGAAAACTCTTGGGACTTTCCATTTTAAGATGACAAGATGAGGATATGTACTGCTTTTTCATCTCTGAACTTGGAGGATAAGAAGTATACCTAAATTCTTAAATCAGTCTAGGGCACAGTATAACCACAGGCCCAATCTAAGAGGAAAGTTGTCAGATCAAGCTTAGACCAGACATGCCTGCTGCTGCAGGTGCAGATAGGGCTGGAAGAACCCAGAGAGTTCCAGACTATGGGCCTCACCCTGAGGGACAGAAACCACACAATTATTAGCATGACATTAGCATTGATATGACATCAGGGGACATGGGGTGTTGAGTGAAGTTCTCTGGACCGTGTTAGATACTACAGATTAGAGGCAAAAGAATTCGCAGACATCCGATCATTGAAGGGCTTATCCAGATATGAAGCCGACTAGAGAAGAAATGGAATAATGAATCATGACTATGTATGTAGGAATGATGAAAAGTCAAACCAAAGCACTCGTGTTCCTCACCGCCCCCCATCTCTGTCTCTCATACAGACACACACACACACACAGCATACAAAGAAAACAGAGCAAAACTGACATGGCAGGGAGAGGAAGATCATGAAAAATAAGCTGACATTGCCCAGAAAAGAAGGTGAACAGAGAAAATAAAATGGCACTGAAATGAAGGTCCCTTTGAGATGTAAAAAGGAGACTACTACACGACTAAGTGGTGCCAGGGAGGGCAGGATAAAAACAACAAAATAACTGAAAATGAATAAGTTAACATGCATAAAATGAGAGATGTGGCCCCCACAGATATGAGGGTTAAAAAAAAAAACAGATATTTTAATTTATAATGGAGAAAACTGCTTAGAAATGGAGAAAACTTAAATCCAAGTTTGAAGGAAGGAATACACCAGATCTTCAGAACAGTTGATACAGAATGATACATTTCAAGGTGTTTCCTGTTAAACTGTTATGATTTTGAAGATGTGTTTGTGTGAGAAACAGATAGACATGGAGAGAGAGAGATCCTTGCATATCCAGGAAGAAATAAAAACAGGCGAATCTCAACATCTACACACAGAAAACTCCATGCTGGAAGATGGGGAGCTAGAAAATCTGACCATAAAGTGAATAAAGAAAATGTTTATCTAGATACTCCACAAAAAAACACTCGTATCACTAAAAAATTTGTGAGATAACTAGTCTAAGCCAAAAAAACCAGTATCTCCTTCTTTTCTAGTCTTCTGGAAAACTTGGGTTGTTCTTATACTCTAAAGCATTTTATTCAGGTATCATAGTTAATTGTGAACTTGACTTCCTTTTCCACACCTGAGCTCCCTTCTCAGGTTAACCTTATTCATGCCGTCTCCTCTTGCTTGCAATCAGATTGGACCCAAAGTCTGTCTGCTGAATTGATTCATTTTTGTGATTGCAGAAATCTGGGGCTCTAAAAAATTGCTGATATTTCAAGAAACCTGCCAAAACCTAGGCTTTCACAAAAAAGAAAACATGAAAAAAATCAATATTAAATTATATAAAAAAGAAATGTAATGTTACTAGCTAGCCAGGGTTTATTTTGTCCACTAACCAAGGCTACAGACCCATGGTAAACATTTTGACACGATCCTCTGGAGTTCTGTGACTTGCCTCCCTAAATAATTGCATTTCATGAAAAATGAAACTTTGGGATAAACAAAAAACGTTTTAAAAAAAGTTATTGAGATTGTGATTTTATGTGATAAAAAGTATTCTTTCATGTGTGAGCCTAAAGGGTGTGGAATAATGAAGCAGCCAGATAAGGCAGGAATTTATTCCAAGTTCTGGTTTAGGCATAGTCTTGACTGAGATGATGTTCCAGGGAGTCAGGCTAGTTTTTGTTTTTGTTTTTGTTTTTGTTTTTGTTTTTTTTTAAGAAATAAAGATTCCGACCAGCCTTCGGGACAGTTTCTCTCCACGCTGAGTGGCTAGTGCTAGTGTCTGTAAGTCATGACATTCATATAACTTTCCGCAGAATAAGATTTCAGAAAAACTGACAGAACCTTGAGGTCTGTGAATGTTAAGTGGCAATATGAAGGAGAGAACATTAGCTCAGGTCCCTTCATCTACTTTCTAGGTTTGTGAGATAAGGATTTTCAAGGGCTAGCTCTAAAGAGACAACAGGTCTTAGACCTGATCTAATTGTTCTCTCTATCCAGTGGGACTGCGATTTCACTATATACTGTATAAACAGACAATGGAAGGAGACAAAGAGAGAGACTGGAAGAAGAGTGAGGAAAAGAAGGAAGGAAGGTGGGACAGAGGGAGGAAAGGAAGAAAGGGAGAGGATGCTCAGGAGTCCAGCTGAGCATGTGCATTCTGACATGATTTTGCAAAGAGAGAATTAAATAAAAGATGCTGGAAACATCCAGTCACATTGGTATAGCTGCCTAGGGCTGACTTCTATGAATCAATTGTACAAAATGTAGTCCTTGCAATATCATCTCCCTCAATTAATATTTATTGAGCAGCTCCTAAGGTACATGACACATGAAGAGATATGATTAACTTCCTATTCTCTACCCGTCTCTCTAGAAAATGAAGCTAGTACAACCTTCAAAATACCTGCCTGAGGGGAAAAAATGAACTTGCTTTAACAACCTGAACAAACATTATTTCAAGAACTAATTTTCCACTTATCTGACTCTTACCTTCCATATTTTCAATATCCTGTGATGTCTTGTAGCGATTTAACATTGCAAGTCACTGAGTACAAACTGGCACAGTCTAGAGTGGGCTTTATGTCCATTTAATTGCTTTAATACTTTATATTTTAAAATTCTAATAGCAATCAACTTAATTCAGACAGTGGAGCTATTTTTGCTCCACCTAAAAAATTACAAATTTTAAATGACTTATTTTAGGTCTCCTAGTTGTTTGGGCTTCATACTTTCTGATATTAACACCTGTGTTAATAAGGACACCTGTTTTCTCAAAATTATATTGCATGCTACACAGTAGCTTTGTTGCCTTTGCTGTTTATAGACAATATTACTTCTGCAGGTTAGAAAAGAACAAGGTAAAGGAGTTTATCTAACAATTTTTTGAGTGCCAGGTCTTGTGCCAAACATGCTGCGTGCATACCTATATGTATACTCAGAACAAACCTGAGGGCGGGGGTCAGGGTTCATATACTCTTATTTGTTTTTTAACAATACCATTGACTGTTCTCTGTGCTGTACCTTTCATCCCCATAAATTACTCATTCCTTAACTGGAAGCCTGCACCTCCCACTCCCCCTCACTCATTTGCCCATATCCCCCACCTTCTTCCCCTTTGGCAACCATCAGTTTGTTCTCTGTACTTACGAGTTTCTGCTTTTCATTTGTTGGTGTTTTTGTTGTTTTTGATTGCCCGTATAAGTGAAATCATATGATATTTGTCCTTCTCTGTCTGACTTGTTTCACTTAGCATAATACCCTTCAGGTCTTGTCACAAATGGTAATATTTCATTATTTTTATGGCTGAATAATATTCCATTGTGTATATATACCACATCTTCTTTATCCATTTATCTATTGATGGACACTTACTCTTATTTCAAATGAAGCAGCTCATGCTTACAGACTATAAAGTTGCCCATTAAGTGATAGAGCTGGGATTAGAACCAGGCCATCAGACTCCAGTACCT
The DNA here is from genome assembly GCF_963455335.1 of Martes martes. NCBI lineage: Eukaryota > Metazoa > Chordata > Mammalia > Carnivora > Mustelidae > Martes > Martes martes. The sequence goes on from NC_137896.1 coordinate 111,554,401, forward strand.
GTGATCTGAACTGCTTCAATATACTTGGCTGTTTTTCGTTTGTGAGAGCTGCTAAATTAGGTTTATGCATCCTCTAGATTTGTGCATTGTTTCAGATGACCGTTTTCTTTTTTTTTTTTTTATTTTTATTTATTTATTTGACAGACAGAGATCACTGGTAGGCAGAGAGGCAGGCAGAGAGAGAGAGGAGGAAGCAGGCTCCCCGCTGAGCAGAGAGCCCGATGCAAGGCTCGATCCCAGGAACCTGAGATCACGACCTGAGCCGAAGGCAGAGGCTTTAACCCGCCGAGCCACCCAGGTGCCCCAGATGACCATTTTCTATGTTTTAATTGCTGGGTCATACAGACTGTAGAGGTCACATTTTCTAAATATTTCTATAAATGTATTTTTAAAAATATAAATCATTGTAGGAACATTTTTAATTCTTACTGCATATTTGATTTCAACCTTATTGAACAACCACATTGTACAAGAAATACACACAGGACTGTGAGATCTAAGAGGTAAACATGACAGACTCTGAGTCTGAAGGATATGTGATATATTACTGCAAAGTCTTGGTAAGCAAGTCTAACTGGAAATTGAAATGTGGTTCTTTTTCTAATTCATTTGTTATATTTATAAATCTGAACTATATAGATAAATATCAGTGCCCGGTAGAATTACATAAGCATCATACAAAGAGTGAAACTATCTTCTCTTCTATCAATACTTAACCAATTTCATACAGAGCTCCCAGTATATCGCAGTAAAAAGTTTTGAGAATTCCTTATATTTTTTTACAACCCAGGACACTCTAAAATATAGGGCTATAACATTTTATAACCTTCCTTATTGTAACACCATGTTATTTCTCTCATAATATTGTTGGTCGCAAAATTTGAAGGAGAAAATTTTATGGGCACTTTCCAAGGCAATTGTAGATTAACACTTTCATTATTAAGCTCTTCAGTGTTTGCTTATTTGTAGGTTTCATTAATTGATAATAGTACTAGTGGTTTTCTATCTAGTTTTGCCATTAGAAATACTAATGCTGCAATTCTTCACAAAATATCTAAAACAGAAAACCAAAAGAGTATCTTGTGGTATAAGGAAATGGAGAGTTGGATTTGGGGTTACTGGCAGTTTTACCATGCAAATTACATGAAGAGGTTGACCTATATTGCACTTTGCCCTGGGACTCATAAATTATTTACGTGGCTTCATTCTCCTACATTTGCAAGCTTCTGTCTTAAAAAATTCTTCCTAAGAAAAAGGATCATTGCATTGTAATTACTCCAATTGTCTTCGTAATTCTATTATATGACTTATAAATAACACCTGCCTAAATACTTCATTTATTCATTTAACAAGCATTTTTTGTCCTCTCCTATGTGCTATGTACTGTGTTAGATACCTTATATATAAGGATAAATGGGATTGAAACTACGCTTGCCTCATTGTACTGAGAGTCTAGTGACATCCAGTGATATCTAGTGATATCTAGATGAGTAAATAGGAGATAATAATACAAAGCAATGAGGTCTGCTGGTGGGTAATAGAGAATACCATGAGAGGACATGTAAGGGAAAAGCACTTCCACATTTACAATGTGTGCTTGGGTATGCTTAACAGTGATACTTAAGGGAAACTACTCATACAAGGCGAGATGTTAACAACACACCTGTTTAACCAGGCAAATGGTGGAGGAGGAAGAGAGGGAGAATACTGCTTTGCTCAGACAATGACTCATGAAGAGGCTGAGTATTGGGAGGCTGCAGATGTTCAGGACTTTGGGAGTAATTGAATTACTGTGATTGAATTAAGTGATGCAGAGTGAAGAAGAGGAGTGGCTGGGAGCTGCGGAGAAGGGATAGGTGTGGGAGAGCCATGCAATGAAGGGTCCTGTAACTCTTGTCAAGGAGAGTGAACATTGGGACAATTGGAGAGCCATTAGTTTAAATACATGTGAGATGTGATATTTGTGCTTTAGATTGCTTTGGCAATAGTGGAGAAATGATAGAGGTAGGGGCAGGAGACGGAAGCAGGGAAGTCAGTTAAAACCTGTTGTAGCAATTGAGTCTAGAGCAAAGTAACGCAGTAACGTAGATTACTTCCCCATATAATATTCCCCCCCACACACATATGTATGTGTGTATCCCAAGTTTATTGTCAACTATATTTGTTTTACTTGTTTATCTTCCATTAAACCAAGAGGTCCCAGGTGCCATGAGCTCGGCTTTCTGTCAGCATTGTGAAATTTTGATAGTTCCTCAAGTCTTTGAAGATAGAGGGAAAAAAAAATTAAATGAAAAAATACAATGAAGATACAGTCACATTTGTTTTTTCTAAATATTTTTCTGCTACATTGTAAAATTCTCACAAGGTATTTATCAATAACAAACTACTTATATAAACTCCTTGAGTTTAAGGATATGATATGCTGTATTTTTAAAAAATCACACCCAAAGTTTCCAGGAACACAGCTCTTGGTTCTAAAAAGAAAACTACTGTAGAGTATTCGGTACAAAGTTATGGTAAGTATAATGCTAATAAACATCACTGTGTTGAAAGAAGCTTGTTTTTCAAGAAAGAATTTGAGCATTGTAAGGAAAGAAATGGAAAAGGAAAAGAAAGTATCCCTCCTTGTCACTCATCATCTAAGGCCCTGTGTCTCCCTTTATCCTTTACTTTTACTTTGCTACAGATAATCTTCATTATCTTTTATGGCAATGTGTCAGTTACCAATCCACAAGCAAAACCAATATAGTAATATTTTGTAACATGATCTAATTTTCCTTTGGGAACTCAACCTATTTTCACATGTATAATAATGCCACTTCAGAAGGCAAGCTATTAACTAAATTATCAAAACCTTGAGAGCTGACAGAAACGGAGATCACCATTAACCAAATGCATTTCCAACCTAGCCATGTAGGGAAAGTGACTTGTGTCCATAATTCCCAAGGTTTGGTCTAGAACTTAATAAGAGTAGATGGAAATCGTGACAAACCAAAGGAATCCTACACAGCTAAATGTAGTAAGGAGAAATTTTAGTAGTTGTCGTTTTTTCTGTTTAATTAAATGATCATAAGTAAAAACAGTTAATAAAACCTAACATGGGGAAACGAGCAGCAATCATTCCTTGGGAAGTTATTTTACTTTCTTTTGATGATAACAGGTTTATTACATGTTGGAAGCCAAGTGGGTCCTTTTAATTGAATAAATGGTGTCTCACAGCTAATGATTAGTTTTGAAGTATTTTTGACATGTGTTTTTTTTTTCCTTTTATTTTACTTGAATACCTCTCTTTGTGACTCGGTATAGGACTTGTCATTGGGCCATTTGGTTTTGATATATGTCGATGTTATTTCTAGTCTCTACAATTTGCTTATCTATCCTTGAGGATAGATTTCCAGACAACAGATTCTCTAAAAAATCCCTGTGGCTCTTTCTTCCTATCCTGCCGCCCAGGACATGCCCTGCTAAATTCTACTGTCATGTTCCCTGGTGTTAGAAATGCCAGACACCGTCACTTACTCCAGTGTCCCGTGAAGGACTCTAAAAATGGTGCAGCTCCAAAAGCATTGACATGATGTCAGAGATGTCCATGGCATGAAATTAAAAGAAAAAGAAGAAGAAAAAGTTCTCGTGCATATAATTTTCTCTAATACTTTAGTATTTGAATTCTTCTAAGATTTTATTTATTTGACAAAGAGAGGGAGATAGAGCACAAGTAGGGGGAGCAGCAGAAGGAAAGGGAGAAACAGGCTCCCTGCTGAGCAGGGAGCCAGATGTGGGACTGAGTCCCAGGATCCTAGGATCATGACCTGAGCCGAGGGCAGACACTTAACCAACTTAACCCAGGCACCCCTGGTGTTTGAATTCTATGTGCATTTCTTCCTCCTTCATACCATATAGTTCAAAGATTAACCTATTTTATGCAAGCAGTTGGTGTATCACCTGACTAGCATTTTATATACATACGTTGATGGTTTCACAGCACAGGTCATGGAGGGATTTGTTAGATGCAAAGAGAGAAATAATTCTAGGAATCAGCACTGAAATAGTTCTTGAGCATGTGCTCAACTCAAGCAGTATATGGATCTAGGGTTCTGCAGGGGTGGGGCATGGGGGCAGTCCATGACTGTAGAGAGAAGGTACACTATACTGTGAATCATAGTGACTGTTATAAAGTATGTAGCTGGGTAAAAATGCATCCAATTCTGTTTTTCCTCAAGAAATGCTATGGCAGTGAAATTCTTCCTTCTGTGGATGAAGACGTGTTGCTGGATTACTCAGAACTAATGTCAGAGGTTGGAGATTCTCCTTACATGTCAGTGCATTACCACGTATCTAAGACACAGAAATTCAACAACAGCTCAATGAGACTCATGCTTTTAGTCTGAAAATGTTTCATGGAAATCATTAGAGTGTTGACAGCTTCCTGTGGTATAAGACATAAAAATCTGTAGTTGAATAAAAAACTATGAAAAATGTATGCTCAAAACCTTAAAATCTTGAGCCTCATATCAAATGGATAGTACTTTACATTAATTGTTTGAAAAGAAAATGAGATGTGTCATCTCCTATATACAGATAGTTACAAGTAGTTTGAATAGAAATAGTTTCAAATCTTGAGCTTCTCATACTGAACCAAATCAACGACCATAACCTCATTGACTGTATTAGACTAGAACTCATTAAAAAAACACACACACACACAATGTAAATGATCTCAAATACCTAGTATGTATTTAGACAAGACACTGCATAAAATATTTAATCGAAAAGTCAATGTATGAGTGTGAAAAACTAGCAAATGGTAACTGGATATAGAAACTACAGTTGTTTTCCCTGTTTAATATCTCTGTCATGTTTAATTTTCCCATGAATAAGAAGATACAGCTGGGAAGAAAGGAAAAGCTAGAAAGAAGATAAATGTATTTAGTTAACTATACAATAATGGAGTCATAACTCAGTAGAATTACAGGGTGCCTACCTTTTAAAAAATAAATTTTGATTTAGGGTAAATTCTTGTTACTAGTTATGAGCAAGTAAATTGCTATAAAGCATTTGTCATGCGATGCCACCGTGATAGTTTTCGTGAGCTAGAGCATGCAAGGATGTCAGACTTCACTTGACAACCTGGAACCAGAGAACAACGAATGGTTCGAAGGCAGAGTTAAATGATAAAGCAACATGAAGTAGGTGATGGGAAGGAAGCAGGGAAGACTGTATCGTGTAGTAACTAACCCGGAATAGTCATTCTGTAGATGAAAAACTAATATAAGGGAAGGAAAATTGTGATAATTTATTTAAATCTTAATGTGGAAAGAATGCTTTATTCTTGCAATTTCTCCTCACCCTCCTAATTTTTCTGAGGCAAGGATTTCTCCCAATCATCCCAAATGGAAATATGCACATTGTTTCCCTCGGTATCACTTGTGTTGATACCCTCTTTATCTTTTTTGTTTGTTTGTTTGTTAAGCCTCTGTATTTTCTCCACTGTTGGTGTAAACAGCTTAGTGTCTTGGAATGAGTCAGAGTCTGTGTTACCATTCTAGTGGTGAAAAGTACACTTCAGCTCCTTTGTCTAGAAGTTTTAAGTTAGTTGTAGACATTGCCCCCTCCGTAGAACTCTGTCTCTGAACAGTAGCACCAGGACTGTATTCAGTTGGTTGCAGAGAGCAAATGGTCTTGCAGAGGCAATGAGCAATGAAAAGTGGATACAGGCTAAAACTCGAGAGTCCACCAGAAGAGGGAAAAAATATCTTTTAGAAAGGAAGAGAAGACAATTTCATCTGTCTAATAAATCAAAAGGCATAAAATATATGTTATATATTTTGCAAGCAGAGGTCAAAAGCCCAGTATTTTTCATGGGAAAACATATCATCCTTCCATTTCAATTAACCTTATAAAGCAGTCAATAAATATTTTTGAAAAATGTTTCTGGCAGCTGCAAAGTCAAGCCTTATTTTAAAGGAAGTTTTTTTTTATTAAGATAAACAGAGACCTGTGTGAGTGGGGTTAGTGCTTACTTAAATTTCCAAGTTAAGAGTCTGAAAGATGAGGTTCTTGAAAAAGTAGCTTGAAGGCTGACTTGAAGACCCCGGCTTACCTCCTGTAAGACACTGCACAGATGTCTAGGAAAAACACACTCCTGGGTTTTTCTCCTTTATTACTCACAAAGAACATTTCACTTCAGACACTCCAAATACCCAGTATGTCAGGGGTTTTGCCCACCCTGAGCAATTCCTTCTGACCTTCTGACAGCTGTGACCTGTCCTGTAATTCAAGTCATCTCTGACACCATCTACCTGGAGTTAACATCAGATCCCACAAGTTACAGACTTCGTTCTGTAGGACTGCTCCCACTTCTGACACTGATCCCAAGTCCCAGATCGTCACCAGTGCTTTAGACAAATTGGCTATACATATATTAGGGTTCCCACAGCACTCTCCTTGCTTTAAATAATTGACTAAGATGACTCAAAGAATTCAGGGAAACTCTTGCTTATGTTTACTAGCTTATTATAAGGGTACAACAACAGATCCAGATGGACAGCCAGATGAAGAGATACATAGGGCAAAGTATGTGGGAAGTAGCTTCCATGCCTTCTCTGTGAGCACTTCCACATTTACCAACCCAGAAACCCTCTGAAGCCTGTACTTTTGGGAATTTAATGGAAACTTCTCTATGCAGACATGATCAACCATAAACTCAGTCTCTAGTCTCTCTCTTCTTCCTGGATGATCTGTGGTTGGGTGGAAAGTCCCAACATTCTAACCATGGCTTGGTCTTTTGGGGAACTAGCCCCCATTATGAAACTATCCAGGAGCCCACCAACAATCACTTCATTAGACCAAAAGACAGTCCTGTCACCCAGGAGATTCAAGGGATTAAGAAGCCCTTTTTCAGGAGCCAGGGTCATAGACCAAATATTAAAAGAGAAGGTGCTGACGGGAGAAGGGGGTGGGGATATGGAAGTTGGGGAGGGTATGTGCTATGATGAGTGCTGTGAAAGGTGTAAACCTGGCAATTCACAGACCTGTACCCCTGCGGATAAAAATACATTATATGTTTATTAAAATAAATAAATTAATTTAAAAGAAAAAAGAAGGTGCTTCTACCATTTTTATCACTTAGGAAATTAGAAGGATTTTAGGTGCTCTGTGCAGGAACTGGGAGCAGATATCTGTTTCTCTGTCTATCCATCTATCTATCCCTATTATTTCCTATATATATTCATACATATGTGTATGTGTGTATGTATGTATTTTCACACAAGAAATGTTTAGAAATATTTCAAAGAGCAAGGCCAGTCTCCTGAAGCAATGCCTGAGTTTTCTTTCTTTTTTTTTCCCTTTTGAGATATACAAGATAAAATTTTTATATATTATAGCATTCTGTAAATAATGTATGTCTAGCCTTTAACTTATCCCTAGGCAGAATTGTTGTGAAATATTGTGATTCTAAAACTAGCAATGTGGAAAACTGACACAATATTAATTTTAAGCTAATCTAATTGAAGATCTAATTATCATAATACTCATACATGGACGGTTTTTTTGGTAACAAGGTGCTGTGATGCCAATGTTATCGTTAGTTGAGGATGTCTCAAAATTTCTTTGGGAAAATAAAAATAAATTGAAGAACTTGGTACCTAAATAAGAAAGAAATCTCAAAAATTAAATGTTTTATTTTTTTTAATAACACCACAAAAGGCAGAAATGTATGTCAATTAAGTTAAAATCTTATTCTTAATAAAAATTCTAAGACTCTTGAAGAAAACATTTGATGGTATCTTTTTTTTTTTTAAAGATTTTATTTATTTACTTGAGAGAGAGAGAGAGTGAGTGAGAGAACATGAAAGGGGAGAGGGTCAGAGGGAGAAGCAGACTCCCCGCTGAGCAGGGAGCCCAATGCGGGACTCAATCCCGGGACTCCAGGATCATGACCTGAGCTGAAGGCAGTTGCTTTACCAGCTGAGCCACCCAGGCGCCCCATTTGATGGTATCTTAACAAGTGAACATGCTTATTCTAATCTCTAATGAATGTATGCTTTGGAAACACGTCTGTGAGTGACCCCTATTTGTAGAACATTTGAAACACAATTTCATATTTAAGATACTCACCATAGAAAACTATTTCATTTGAGTTTTGATGACTGCAATAAATTCAGAAAAGGGAATAGGATCTAGAATAACTAATTTTTCTGCATTAATGCCACTATATGTACTGACCATTTAAGGAAGGTTTAGTATTAGAGATTTAAGATTTAAAACATGTTGGACATACTTTGTAGAAATTTCTTCTTTTTTTTAAAGATTTTTATTTATTTATCTATTTAACAGACAGAGATCACAAGTAGGCAGAGAGGCAGGCTTCCCACTGAGCGGAGAGCCTGATGCGGGGCTCGATCCCAGGACCCTGAGATCATGACCTGAGCCGAAGGCAAAGGCTTTAACCCACTGAGCCACCCAGGCACCCCTGTAGAAATTTCTTTAAGGATAAAAACTAGAATCAACACAGGTCCTTAAACAAATATTAACTATTTCATAATAAAAGAAGTTATTATCGTTTCTATAGATGGATGAGATTATGAGAGTTATTTCAGGAATTCAGTTAAAAAAAAGAAATCTTGAAATGAAAGGGTCAGTAGAGATTGCAGACAGGAGATTTTGAAAGCCAGACTGCTGGTCTGCATAAAACTAATTTGGTTATAAATATTGTATATGTATATAAATGTGTATATGTTTTTTTAGCTGATAACTATACACACACACACACACACACACACACACACACGCCCCTTACATGAGTTTTTGAATGGTAGGATATTTTGCCCTTAAAAATCATGTAAGTTGCTCATAAAACTTTAGGTTTAATGTGTGTGTGATAATATTTTCTTGTATTCGAAACTCATACCCTTTTCTACTGATTCCGGTTTGAAACAGAGATTGAGAGAATGAGAATAAAAGAAAGGTGGGAAGGAAGAAGGAAGGAAGGAATAAAAGAAAGGGAGGCAAGAAAGAAAGAAAGGAGCATGGTCTTCTCTGCATCTGCCAAGACCTGTATCAAACTCTTGATGCCCAGATGTTGAGAGGTTGTCTTTGTCCCAGTTGCTGACTGGATTGGGTTGGGGTCAGAGAGCAGGGTGTGGTGATGACATACCACCAGATGGAATATTAAGTACATACTTGGGATACTTAAATTCATCTCTCACTGCAGCTGAGAATAGTACTGGTGAAAGGAAACAGTTCAGAAAGGGTTTACAAACATTCTTCTCTAAGTAGAACAAAAACTACCCTGAAAGCATCAGATCATTTCTATCATCAGTGATTAAATACATGATACATGATGAGGGCCAGTATGCAGTTAGATAAAAAAATGTTACCTAGAATTCCGTCCATGCTTCCATGGAATTGACAATACGCAGTACAACAGATGTGGCGTGGGATTTCTTCGGCACCGATCTGCCATGAAATGCTACATCATGCATCCATGCATTCATCCTTTTATCCATTTAATAAAGTGGTGTGGAAGAATGACCTCTGCAAGGTGCACAGATATGGGACATAAGTATTCAAATATAAAAATGGTGATATGAATCCTGCCCTTAGAGCTGAGCTAACAATTTAGTGGGGAACAAAGAGAAGATAAGCTCTGCCTATAAATAGCTATAATACAGTGAACCACATAGTAAGTGTTATGGCAGAATTACAGATAAAGTGCTGTGCAGGTTCACCTGAGAGAAGGGTCGGTTGGAGTTGGGAGCTTGGATCCAGTAGAAGGTGACTTTGACCTGGACTTTGAAGAGTGAGTCTCTAGCATTAGTTGGGCAGGGTGCTCTCCATTCAAAGGTATATAAAGGCAACTGGCCAAAAATCTACAAGAATCAAAATGAATGTTCATCCAAAGACAGTTTGAAAGATAGAATGAACTTTTGTATGTCTATTGACTCAGCTGTTCTGTTTCAGTAACTAGCATGAGATATCCTAATCCATATGTGCAAGGTGGCAAGTATAAGGATGTAGCAGATTTTTAAGAAGTGCTATTAAGTGAGGAAAAAAAAAATAGAGCCCAGGTAAAGTATTATATCATTTGTGCAAAGAAAAAATTACCCATATACAAATGATATTTCATATAGTTGCATATAAATGATCATGCACACATGTATGTTCTCTGAAACAAACGAATAGCTTTGGTTTCCTCTAAGAATTATAACAGAATAGAGGTAATGGCATGTTATTTTTAAGAAGAAATGGATTTGTAATAAAAAACTAATTAAAAGTTTTAGATATTAAATAATGCATTTAGATAAAGAATCCATTTACTCCAAACAACTAAAACCAGAGGCACTCTCTCTTTTCTTTTCAGTTCTCTGGAAGGACCTTGGTTTGGGGATTTTTTACTGATAACTCACTACACTTTGAATAAACACCTTTACTACCTATTTAGTGTTTTCTCTTAGTAACAACAAAGGTTTCTTATAAGAATGTTACACAAAGTACATCACAAACATCAAAAGATGGGTACAGAGAGAATAAAAGAGTGTCTGATTATTGTTAATTTCCCCCTTCCTCGTTTAGGAGCATACTCTCCTTGGAACGTGGTGGCTAAATTTTTCTTTGTCACATTGTCATGTATTAAAAGAATTTCCAATAATAGAAAAAACTGTTGGGAGAGGAGAGAGGTGAACAGGAATGCAATTACCATACTGGATTCTGGCCAAGATAACAATCATTTCTCTGGCGAAAAGAACTAGGAATCCGTTCAGGTGTGTGAGGTTAGAACCTCCGTTTTGCATCTCATTGGGAAGCATGGCCTCTGTCATCATTGTAGGACTTAACAATGTGTTCTGAGGCTGGCTGACAGGGTCTCAGCAGAATGGAAGGTGCCACTTACTTCATTCCCTACCTCTTTCCACAGTCTTAGCAATTCCCTTTCTCCCCTGAAGGGTAACCTATGAAGCAGAGACTGTGAAAATCTGCATCCGTGGGAATGGCAGCCTGATGCTACTGAAACCAGGGAGTGTGAGGGCCAGTTGTGAAGTAAGCGGTAGTAGTAGCCAGGAGAAAGATGCAGGAGAGAATCACTCTGAAAAGGCAATGGAATTTATTTCAAAGGGCATATCTGATTGCTTCATTATTTTTACTAATATTTAGAGAATTTTAGCAATTATATTTGAGATGAGGGAAAACTGGCATAGCCTTGAATTTTTATTTCAACCTGTAAAATATTTAGAGCCTCCTCATATATCCTTCTGAATAATGTAATTTGCTTTTATTAGATATCTTTGCTTTATTTCAACCTTTGGTCCCTAAACTTCTTTTTGTCTTTTGAATTATTAAATTTCACAGGAAAAAAATCTACTGTCTTCTACACTGGTCTGAATATAACACTTTCTCATACTTGAAAATACTCCCCACTAGTCAGAAAGCATCCTGGAATGGCACATTTGTATAACCAGAAACCTTGGCTTTCTGATTTCCCCAGGGTTGTACATCAAGATATTAGTACTAACACAACTCTGTGTGGTGCCCAGTGGTCTGGCATTGTCCGATTCCTACTAGACCCCAGGATGCATACCTTATTTGGTTCTTCATGCTGGCACATTGCTTCTCTGTGTGCTATTACAGAAAAAGCTGAATGCCAGAACAGGGAGGCATTTTGTGGTATAAACACCAGAGGAATATTTAGACCAGAGCATTTGCTGATCCATATGTTTTTACTATGGTTGTTATTCTCATTTTCACAAAGGTAGGGATCTGCTCTATAAAGAATGATCATGAAATTATTTCACAGGTTTACTTGTGAACTTAACACAAAAGTACAGAAAGAAACTTTTGAATTATGATCATTTTATTTGACTTCATTATATGTGAGCTTGAATTTATACAATCATTTCCTAATTAGAACTTATGAGGTATCGTAATGTGTGTATCTTTTTCTCTGGCTACCAGTGTAAGTATAGGGAATGAGGATATGGTAGGAGTAATACTTTTAGCTGGCTCTATTGTGAAAGAGAGACTATACTAGAAGGGTGGAGGGTTGTAATAATAGGGCTCTAATGACAGAAGGAAGGTCCACAAAGGAAAAGAAGGAGAACTTAGTCCACAGATTCAGGAAAAAATAATGAGTCTAAAACTGCTCTGGGACATTGAAGAAAATTATGTCTCCCCTCAGATGTTGCTTATATTCTGGAATACATGTTTAAATAATTGTAATTCCAGATTTTCCTTAAATGAGGAGAAAGGTAAAAGTTAACACACCCCCCTTCCCATAACCCTAATGAAAAACCATAATTAAAGGAATATCAAATACCTGTATTCCATATATGTACATAAATACTCCAAACAAGATAAAGGTTAAACTAAAGCAATCACACTCTCTCGAGACTTTTGTTGTAGATGTGTGGAAATGTGGGAATGTTGTCTTTTGAAACATGGAAAATACTCCACAACAGCCTACCTTGAATGTTTTGCCTCTCACTAGCCTAACAGTGAAGACTAGATCAAATAATTTATTGAGGTTCCATGTCTCTGTAATTTTCAAACTAATATTTATAACCATTCACTATTCCCCATAGGTTCTGCTAATAAGTTATTGGACAATATGATTATCGCTGCGATTATTCTTGCTACCTTTTACCCACAAAGCTAAAAAAAAAAGTGTGTTTTGTAATTAACTGGTATAGCTTATTAGTTAAAATAATAACATCATAAGTCATCACTTCACAAACTTCAAAAAAGCACGTTTGCCTTATTTCACTCAGCATGAAATAAGTCAAGCAGAGAGAGTCAATTATCTTATGGTTTCACTTACTTGTGGAGCATAAGCAATAACACAGAGGACATTGGGCGATGGAGAGAAGTGAGTTGGGGGAAATCGGAGGGGGAGACAAACCATGAGAGACTGTGGACTCTGAGAAACAAACTGAGGGTTTTGAAGGGGAGGGGGATGGGTGGTTGGGTGAGCCCAGTGCTGGGTATTAAGGTAGGCATGTATTGCATGGAGCACTGGGTGTGGTACAAAAACAATGAATTATGGATCACTGAAAAAAAATTTAAAAAGAAGCATGTTTGATATTCTGTCTTCTAAAACAATATGACATGTCCATCTCTTTAATTGTAAATGTCTTAGGTATATGGCTGTGAAGGACACCATAAATTGCTGTCCACATTGGTGAATTAGTTAAGTATCTCCTGATTTAGTGTGTGTACCAAAATGTTAACTCACATTATTCTAGAATAAGAAGTCTTGATTGATAGGACATGTGTTTGGGTATACAAAAATAGATGCATTAAAGCCTACTTTGATAAGAGAATCCTGAGAGCAAGAATCCTGGAAGCATTATTTATATTTATTAATCTTTGTAAATAGTGAAAACAAAATGAGTTTGGCTTCAAGGTTGGAAACTATCCATGATGAGATTATTTAGTTATTTAGTTACAGTGATAAGATTTCATTACTAAATATAATCTTTAGTAATGAAATCTTATCATTGTAACTAAATTATAATTATATTTTATAAGATACACCTTAAGGATTTTTAAGGTTCTTTTTTTAAAATTTTTTATTTTTTTATTAATATATAATGTATTATTAGCCCCAGGGGTACAGGTCTGTGAATCGCCAGGTTTACACACTTCACAGCACTCACCATGGCACATACCTTCCCCAATGTCCATAACCCCACCACCTTCTCCCTACCCCCCTCCCCCCGGCAACCCTCAGTTTGTTTTGTGAGATTAAGAGTCTCTTATGGTTTGTCTCCCTCCCGATCCCATCTTGTTTCATTTATTCCTTTACTACCCCCAAACCCCCCACGTTGCCTCTCAACTTCCTCATATCAGGGAGATCATATGATAATTGTCTTTCTGATTGACTTATTTCACTAAGCATAATACCCTCCAGTTCCATTCACATTGTCACAAATGGCAAGATTTCGTTTCTTTTGATGGCTGCATAGTATTCCATTGTCTATATATACCACATCTTCTTTATCCATTCATCTGTTGATGGATATCTAGGTTCTTTCCATAGTTTGGCTATTGTGGACATGCTGCTATAAACATTCGGGTGCGTGTGCCCCTTCAGATTACTACATTTGTAGGATTTTTAAGGTTCTTATTTGCTATTGTTATCTCTGAATTCTAAAATAAGTAGTGAAAATATTGGTATTCCAGTATGAGCTAGACATGGTTATATTATCATTAATTGTGAAGACCAATGGAGAATAACTTCATCACTTTTTCAGTGAAATAATCATTTTATTGGAATTGTTTACTGGGGCAATTTATTGATGGATATTTCAAGATAGTTAAAGAACAACCAAATAGCATGTGAAAGAGGAATAGATATTCTTCCTAGTTTTGTGTTCTTTAGTTTGACTTCCCATTGCCAAGCTCTTTCCATGGATTCACATATGCTTTGGTAAACATCTGTTGGCATGTTAGTGACCATCAAAATGAATTGTTCTGACTAGAGTGGATTTTTGTACTCAACCTTAAGTATGGGGCTCATTAGACACGACACTTGAAGTAATATATTCAAAATAAAACCAAATGTCCTATGATTGTGGCTCTGACAGAATAACTTAAACCATATTAACCCTTTCACCATAAACAACTATAAAACAGGAGAAAATATCTAAGCAACACTTTTGGGACATCAGAGAACAGAGAGAATATGATTCTTGATAGGAAAGAAACACATGAAGTAATCTCTACACTTATTCCAATTTTCTACCTTAAGCTACTTTCCAGACAACAATAGAAGGAAATGGAATCTAATCAAAGCAGAGATATCATGCTGAGCTGAGGAAGCAGAAATCTGTGCTGGAAATTGAAGTGTAGGATATTGGAAAGAAAATTCCTATACAGAGAAGTATCTGGTTAAGGCTTTGGACAAACCATAAGCTGCACATATACAAGATGAAATTGCATGAGGTATAGTTAACTGTGAAACTGAGCACTAAACAGATGCCCCATGGGCCAGAAAATACAGGGATATATGGGGATTTCATCCTGACCGAGTAGAGAGAGAATGCTGAATATGTCGTTTTCAGCTGAGATTCTAAAAGGTCATACCTCAGAAGGAGAACTACCTGGGCCATTTCATAAAGCCTAACTTAGACTTAATCTAACAAAGCTTAAAATCAAGGCTAGTTAGTACGGCATTAATCGACCAGTAAATTAACTGCCTCCTAGAACAAAACTCATTTTGTTCTCATTTCCTTCTTTAAAGGAAGACAACAAAACCCAGACTTTAAACATGTAGCATTCAAAATACCTTTTAGAAATTAGAAAGTGTTAAATATATAAAGAAGCGGAATACTATTTCCTGTAATTAAGAAAACCAAAAAACAATGTGAGTAAACATAAACTTTTGAGCTGTAACACAAGAGATGAAAAGCATCAATATTTAACACATTATGGAAAAGATAAATATACTGCTTGAAAAATAAAGGAGATTCCCAATAAACTAATGGAAATGGTAAAATAAAAAATAGAAATTCTTGAATTAAAGCAAGATGGAGAGGAGAAGGGAGTTGAGGGAAATTGGAAGGGAAGGTGAACCATGAGAGACTATGGACTCTGAAAAACAACCTGAGGGTTTTGAAGGGGCAGAGGGGTGGGAGGTTGGGGGAACCAGATGGAGGGTATTAGGGAGGGCACGGATTGCATGGAGCGCTGGGTGTGGTGCAAAAACAATGAATACTGTTGCGCTGAAAAGAAATAAAAAAATTTTTTAAAAAGCATAAAATACTTAAGAAATTTATTAGATGAAAAAAGTGTAGAGGTACCTGGGTGGCTCAGTGGGTTAAGCCTCTGCCTTCTGCTCAGGTCATGATCTCAGGGTCCGAGGATCAAGCCCTGCATCAGGCTCTCGGCTCAGCGGAGAGCCTGCTTCGCCCCCTCTCTCTGCCTTCTGCTCTGCCTACTTGTGATCTCCCTCTCTGTCAGATAAATAAAGAAAATCTTTTAAAAAAGAAAAAAGTGTAGATGGAAAACTGAAGGAAAATATGAATGAAGTTGAAGACACAGTATGAAAAATTATCTAAACAGAAATTTAGAGGAAAAAGACTGGCAAAAATAAACAATTTGTCATTTGTGAGAAAATAGAAAAAAGTCTAACATTTCAGTGACTTGAGTATCAGAAATAGAGAAGTAAGAGTATAAAAAATTGGAGCAATAATGAAATTGTTCAGTTGTGGTAAAGAATATCAACTCACAAATTCAGAAAGCTCAATGGATTTCAACAAAAATAAACAATGAGAGAACAATACCTAGCATCTTAGTCAAATTGCTGAAAAGTAAAGATATAAACCTTAAAAGCAACTGGAGGATGATGGAATTACCTGCCTGAGAACAATGATAAGGAGTAACAATAGCTATATAACTATTTCTGAATATAAAATAGGACCACTTCCCAAGTCTCTTAATGGGACCAACATTATTATTAATATCAGGAAAAATATGAAACAAGTAACAAAAATGTTTTTTAGGCTTATATCCTTTACGAATAATTTCAGTTATCAAAATTCCTTAATTTTAGCATTAAGATCTGTGCACATCACTGTAGGTAAATTTATACTTTAGATTTTTTTAAAATTACATTAGAGAAAGAATATAGAAAATAATTTATTCATAGTTTTCTTTCTTTTTTTTTTTTTAATTTATTCATTTGAAAGACAGAGACCACAAGTAGGCAGAGAGGCAGGCAGAAAGAGAGGAGGAAACAGGCTCCTCGCGGAGCAGAGAGCCCGTTGTGATGCAGGGCTTGATCCCAAGATCCTGGGATCATGACCTGAGCGGAAGGCAGAGACTTTAACCCACTGATCCACCCAGGCGCCCCATATTCATAGTTTTCCTTAGCATACTTCTTTAGAGAACATGAAATCCACCATAGAAATCTACATACTTGTAGTATAAAAGGAAAAATGACAACAGGAGTACAGTTTACTATTTTATTAAGAAGAGCCCTGGCACAAAAGAGTATCAACTCTGCATAACAAGATACTGTCAGTGAATAAAGGGAAATACTGTCGACTCCTTTTTACCATTTTTTTACTTGCCACATCCTAAAGAAGTTTCTTAAGGAAATTAAAGATTGGAGTAGGGTATATTTCAATGTCTTACCCGTTTAGTTTAATTGAAAAATGGGATTTAGTGCAATCAAATGCAAAAATTCCCATCGCACATAACTCATTGAATAACCATCCTGCGCTCTCTAGAGATTTCCTGACAATAGTATACAATCCAAAATGTGGAATTCACAGGACAAATTCAATTAGATTATGGTCTTTTGAGCTTTCCACAAAATTTATTCATCTTTTCTTTCATGTTTTCGAAGTAGTTTCATTAGGCATTTCAATGCTTAAAATTTGAGTGCTTTATTATTATAAATTCTTCATGAAAAGGAACTATAACTCATTTCAAAAACAATTTGTAATTGCAAATCATCTTTTCTCCTCCAAGTAGCTCAGGTGCTATACTATTCCATTAAACATGATAGCTCTAATCTAGTACTGGAGGATAGAAATGGCAATCTTCTATGATTATGGAAAGAGGTCATTCAGGACTAGAAAAGACATCACATTTTCCTATTTTGCAAACAAGCCACACATTTTTGTAATGCCATTTTTTAGGGGATTTTTTTTTTTTTGGAGGTCTGAGAATTTTTTCAAGGCAAGAGAAGGTTTCCAGTATTAAGTGCAGTCTTAAGGATCACAACGTGAATATTTTAATGCAATCTCACTGATATCATAAAGTACTAAAAATGTAGTACTTTTCCTTTAAAAATTAAGAGCTGGACTTTAGCAGTTATTTCTGAGATGAAGAAAGTTTATATAAGGCACTTCTGGAATAGAAACTAAACTGAGGGAGAATAAAGACAGCTGTGATGTGAAATGGTTAAAATGAGTTGGTGTAGGCAGAAAAATGCCTGTGTGTGCATGTAGTGGTGTGTGTGTGTATGAGATTCTTTTCCCAAGCGTAAATTTGCCTCAGTACACCTGTACAAATACCCGTGAATTATTTTTATGAGTACATAACTGTTCTGGATGGTGTATATTAAGCAAGAGAATGGAGAGCAGTAAAGCAGTGCTTGGTACAGAGTTAGCCCCAGGCACTATAGTAGTGTAGATAGTGGACATCTTTGCAGGTAATGCGGTTTTATTTTAATCTGGTCTCACTGCCTTGAAAGACCCTTTTCTTTTCCTCGGTGAATGGCTGTATATCTTTTAGGATCTAAGTGTCCATTTTTCTGCAAAGCCTATCTGACAGCTCCCCAACTCCCAGAGTAAAAAGAAAATTCTTCTCTGCCCTGGTCCACCAGAACACTTTGTAAGCATGCACTACCACTTAGGAAACTGCATTTAATGGTTTGTTTGCATGCCTATCTTTGCATGAACTTTGAGCTGGCATAGTGCAAGATCCACATCTTACAACCCCATCCACAGAGTACCTAAAAGAGTGTAGGTCCCAAATCAATGATTAGAAAATTAGATGAATTTAAACCCTGAAAATAATGATCTTTGTGGACTTCATTTTCCAGCAACCCAGCTGCATTTTTAAAGATTTTGTTTTTAGAACAGTTTTATTCAGATATACTTACATACAGTAAAATTCATACTTTTAAAGTGTAGAATTAGATAGTTTTTAGTACATTCAAAAGATTGTGGTACCACTACTATGACCTAATTTTATATTAATTTTATCACTTCTAAAAGAACCATCATATCCATTAACTCCCTATTCCTCCCCAACTCACTGCTAACCATTAATATAAATTCTATTTCAATGGATTTGCCAGTTCTCGACATTTTATAGAAGTGGAATCATACCATATATGATATATTCTGACTCATTTATTTCATTTAGTGTAATGTTTCCAAGGGTCATCCAGTGGTAGCATATCAGTACCTTATTTCTTTTTATTGCCAAATAGTATTCCATTGCATGGATAGGCCACTTTTTGTTGATTCATTCATCATTTGAGAGAAATTTGGGTTGTTTCCACTTTTTAACTACCATGAACAGTACTTGCTTTAAACATCCATATACAGGTTTTATGTGAACATGGGTTTTTTATTTCTCTTGGGTATATATCTAGGAAAGCAATTGCTTAGTGACTTGAAAACTCTACCTTTGACTTTTTGAGGAACTGCCAAAACTTTTTTCAAAGCAATTGTACCATTTTATGCTCCCACCAGTAATGTATAAGCAAGCACTCCATTTGACCTACGTCAACATCACCACTTGGTGATTGCTTGTCTTTTCATTTTAGCCATCCGGTTCCACTTTCCGACATGTGCAGTCATATTTTGTTGTGCATTTCTAAATATAGAGGGATTTGCATTTCTCTAAAAACTAATGTTGAGCATCTTTTTATGTGCTTGATGGCAATTTGTCTATCTGCTTTAGAGAAATGTCTATTCAGTGTCTCACATGCTCCCAAACTATTAAATTCATAATTAACTCTAATAGTTACTCTGTATGTGTGGATTCCTTGTATTAACAATCATATCATCTGCAAATAGAGATAGTTTTACCACTTCCTTTCCAATATGGATGGCCTTTAAACTTTTTCCTTAATTTTCCTGGCTAGAACCTCCAGTATCGTGTTCTATACAAGTAGCAACAGCAGACATCTTGTTCCTGATCTTAGGGACAAAGCATTCATTATCTGATCATTAAGTATGATGTTAGCTATGGGTTTGTTATAGATGCCTTTCATCGACTTGAGCAAGTTCTCTTTTATTCCTAGTCTGCTGTGTGTCTTTTATCAATAAAGAATGTTGAATTTTTTTAAAATTTTAATTCATGTGGTTAACATATAGGGTAATATTAATCTCTGGTTTATAGTATAGTGATTCAGCAATTTTATACATTACTCAGTGCTTATCACCATAAGTGTACTCTTAATCCCCTTCACTTATTTCATCCATCCCCGCATCCACCTCCCCAAAATCCCCCTGTAACCATATTTTGTTTTCTGTGGTCAAGAGTCTGTTTTCTAGTTTCTCTCTTTTTTATTTGTTCATTTGTTTCTTAAATTTCTCACATGAGTGAAATCGTTATGGTATTTGTCTTCCTCTGACTGACAGCATTTCACCTAGCATTTCACTTGACACTATACTCTCTAGATCCATTCACACTGTTGCAGATGGCAAGATTTCATCCTATTTTGTGGCTGAGTAATACTCCATTGTGTATACGTACCACATCTTTTTGTTCCATGTATCAGTCAATGGACACTTGGGCTGCTTCCACAATTTTGCTATTGTAAATAATGCTACCATACAGATAGGAGTGTATGTATCTTATTGAATTAGTGTTTTCATTTTCTTTGGGTAAATATCCAGTATGGAAATACTGGATAATACTGTAATTCTGTTTTTAATTTTTTGAGAAATCCCCATACTGTTTTTCAGAGTAGCTGCACCAGTTTACATTCACACCAACAGTGTGTGAGGTTTCCTTTTTCTCCACATCCTAGTCAGGACTTGCTGTTTCTCGCACTTTTTAAAACTTTAGCCATTCTGCCAGGTATAAGCTGATACTGCAGTTTTGATTTGCATTTCCCTGATAATTAGTAATGTTGTGCATATCTTCATGTGTCTGTTGGCCACCTGTGTGTCCTCTTTGGAGAAATGTCTGTTCATGTCTTCTTCCATTTTTTGTGTGTTTTATAAGTTCTTCATTTATTTTAGATACTAACCCTTATTAGATATATCACTCGTGAATACCATTTCAGTAGGTTGCCTTTAGTTTTGTTGATCACTTCATTTACCTTACAGAAGCTTTTTATTTTAATGTCATTCCAATAGTTTATTTTTGCTTGTGTTTCTCTTGCCTCAGAAGAGGTATCTAGAAAAATGTTGCTATGGCCAGGGTCAGAAAAATTATTGCCTGTGCACTTTTTTTTTTTAAGATTTTATGGTTTCAGGTCTTACACTTAGGTCCTTAATCTGTAATCTGTTTTTAGTTTCTTTTTGTGTATGGTGTAAGAAAGTGGACTATTATGCTTGGCTGTCCAGTTTATCCAACACCATTTGCTGAAGAGACTATTTTTCTCATTGCGTATTCTTTTCTCTTTTGTTGAAGATTAATTGACCATATAATTGTGGGTTACTTTCTGGGTTCTCTATTCTGTTTCATTGATCTGTGTGTCTGTCTTTATGCTAGTACCATACTGTTGTGATTAGTACAGCTTTATAATATATCCTGAAGTCTGGGATTGTGATACCTCCAGTTTTATTCTTCATTTTCAAGATTGCTTAGGCTGTTCAGGGTCTTTTCTGATTCCATACAAATTTTAGGATTGTCCTAGTTCTGTGAAAAATGCTGTAGGTATTTTGACAGGGATTGCATTAAATCTGTAGATTGTTTTGGGTAGTGTAGACATTTTAACAAGATTTGTTCTTCCAATGAATGAGCATGGACTGTCTTTTTTTTTTTTTTGTCTTCAATTTCTTTCATCATTTTTTTAATACTTTTCAGACTAAAGGTCTT
Source organism: Martes martes (assembly GCF_963455335.1). NCBI lineage: Eukaryota > Metazoa > Chordata > Mammalia > Carnivora > Mustelidae > Martes > Martes martes. Next base: position 111,575,908 of record NC_137896.1, read on the forward strand.
TCACCTCTTGGGTTAAATTTATTCCTAGGCTTTAAAAAACATTTATTCCTAAGTATTTTATTATTTTTGCTGTGATTATAAATGGAATGGTTCTCTTAATTTCTTTCTGATACTTCATTATTAGTGTATAGAAATGCAACTGATTTTTATGTATTGATTTTGTATCCTGTGACCTTACTAAATTCATTTTTCAGTTCTAGTAGTTTTTTGGGTGAAGTCTTCAGGGTTTTCTACACATAGTATCATGTCATCTGCAGATACTGACAATTTTTATTCTTCCTTACCAATCTGAATGCCTTTTAATTCTTTTTCTTGTCTGACTGCTATGGCTAGGACTTTTAGTACTATGTTGAATAAAGTTGTGAGAATGGACATCCTTGCCTTACTCCTGACCTTAGGAAAAAGGTCTCAGCTTTTTACCATTGTGTATATTGTTAGCTGTAAGGTTTTCATATAAAGCCTTTATTATGTTGAGGTATGTTCCCTTTAACCCTACTTTGTTGAGGCTTTTTATCATAAATTGATGTACTTTTGCCAAGTGACTTTTCTGTATCTATTGAAATGATCATATGGTTTTTATCCTTTCTCTTGTTGATATGATGTATCATGCTTATTGATTTGCAAAATTAAACTGCCTTTGCATCCCCAGAAATAAATCACACTTGATCATCGTGAGTAATTTTTTATTGTATTGTTGGATTAGAGGGGAAGGCTCCATAGCTCAGGAGTTAGAGCACTGGTCTTGTATTGTTGGATTAGGTTTGCTAATATTTTGTTGAGTATTTTTACATCTATGATCATCAGAGTTAATGTCTTATATTTCTTTTTTTTTTATTTTGTAGTGTCTTTTTAAAAAGATTTTATTTATTTATTTATTTGAGAGAGAAGTAGGGGCAGAGGAAGAGGGAGAAGAAGCAGGCTCCCCACTAAGTGGGAAGCCCAATATGGGGCTCAGTCCCAGAAGCCTAGAATCATGACCTGAGCCAAAGGCAGATGCTTAACAGACTGAGCCACTCACGTAACCCTGAAGTATCTTTATCTGGTTTTGGTATCAAGGTAATGCTGCTCTCATTATGAATTAGGAAACTTTTCTTCCTCTTCTTTTTTTTTTTTTTGGAATAGTTTGAGAAGAAAATGTTTTAACATTTCTTTAAGTATTTGGTAGAATTCACCTATGAGGATGTCTGGTCCTGGACTTTCATTTGTTTTATTTCTGATTTAATTTTGTTGCTGATAATTGTCTTCCTGATTTAATTTTTGAAGGTCATATGTTTCTCAGGATTTATCTGTTTCTTTTAGATGGTCCAGTTCATTGGCATTTATTTAATTGTTTATAATTTCTGTTATAATTCTATGTATTCCTGATGTTGGTTGTTATTTCTCCTCTTACTTCTGATTTTGTTTATTTGAGTCTTCTCTCCCTCTCTCTCTTTTGATGAGTCTGGCTAAAGGTTTATCAATTTTGTTGATCTTTTCAAAGAACCTGATTTCATTGATTTCTCTCTCTCTCTCTATTTTTTTTTTTTGTTTCTATGTCATTTATTCCTGCTATAATCTTTATTAATAATTTCTTCCGATGCTTTGGGGTTTTGTTTGTTCTTTTTCTAGTTCCTTTAAGTGTAAGATTAGGTTGTTTGTTTGCGGGGTTTTTTTGTTTTTGTTTTTTCCTCTTGAGGTAGACCTATATTGATATTAAGTTCCCACTTAAAATAACTTTTACTGCATCCCAAATATTTTGGACCATTGTGTTTTCATTTTTCATGTCTCCATGTATTTTTTGACTTCCCCTTTGATTTCGTGGTTGACCCATTCATTGTTTAGTAACATTTTGTTTAGTCTCCATTTATGTGTTCTTTCCAGATTTTTTCTTTTACTTGATTTCTAGTTTCATAGTGTTGTGGTCAGAATCTTTGCACCTCCTGTATTTGGATTTGTGTAAACTATATGTTTCTCTCTTTCTTTCTTCCTTTCTTTCTGTCTGTCTTTCTTTCTTTTGCTGTTGCAAACTTTAGAGAACTAGTTAAAATTTCAGTGAATCATTCTTCTATATTCTTTCTTCAAAATTCTTTAATCTTTGGGGTACCAGACTGGTTCATTTGATAGAGCATGAAACTTTATCTCAGGGTTGTGAGTTCAAGCCCCACATTCGGTATAGAAATTGACCTAAAAAAATTCTTTCATTTTTGACTGTTGGTACCATTCACCCTAATTTTATACCTTTTTTTAATTTTATAATTTTCAACATGAAATAAATCATTCTTGGAATCAAAATTGTCTTACAGAAAAGTTAATTATTGCATAGTTGGTGTCAGGGCATTGATCAACTTCAGAAGTAAAATTACTACATGTTCTAGTTACTGGCAGTCACAATCAACATCTAAATTAACCATTTGAAGAGTATACTCACCATTGGATCACACCCAGATATTGGAATTCCCTGAATGCTGGGGAAGGGGTTTGGTGTTACCTTATCAGTAACAAGGAGTTATAGAAAGTTTTCATAGGATAATCAATCTGTTGTAGACCGTATACAAGTGAAGTTTAAAGAAGTGGGTTTTTATTTATATATTAAATATTTTCTGTATGAGAAAAAAGACCCTAACATGTTCAAAAGATATGAAAAAAGAGAGGATAAAGTGGAAAGAACCTCTGAAGGAAATACCGAAGGAAAATGAAATCCTGAATGTGAAAGAGAGAAGAACCAAATTTTCATTTAGGTGCAACTGGAAATGACTCACACATCAGAATTAAGTTACTCAGATGAGTACTGAAATAACTGAAGTAATTAAAGAGACAAAATTTTTAGTGAAAGTAAGATCCAAGATGAAAATGCCTGGTACAGGGACGCCTGGGTGGCTCAGTTGGTTAAGCGGCTGCCTTCGGCTCAGGTCATGATCCCAGTGTCCTGGGATTGAGTCCCACATCCTGCTCCTTGCTCGGCGGGGAGCCTGCTTCTCCCTCTGCCTCTGCCTGCCACTCTGTCTGCCTGTGAGCTCTCTCTCTCTCTCTCTAACAAATAAATAAATAAATAATCTTTAAAAAAAAAAAAAAAAGAAAGAAAGAAAAAGAAAATGCCTGGTACATAGCCAGAAGCACATCAGTGGCTTTTTGTTTGGCCATCTTTCCTGATAGGTGGACAGTAGTGGAGCTAAGATTCTAACATGTATATAATGACTAGTATTTATCTGTTTTCTTTTTTTAAGATTTTATTTATTTATTTGACAGACAGAGATCACAAGTAGGCAGAGAGACAGGCAGAGAGAGAGGAAGAAGCAGGCTCCCTGCTGAGCAGAGAGCCCAATGTGGGGCTCAATCCCAGGACCCTGGGATCACGACCTGAGCTGAAGGCAGAGGCTTTAACCCACTGAGCCACCCAGGCACCCCTATCTCTGTTTTTTGAAAGTAGTCCCTACCTCCATAAGGCTGGGCATTTAGGAATTGTATTCTAATGCATTCTAATACAAACAAGACATCACTGAAAGTCCTTGGACACATTATCTAAGTATAGGAGAGAACTATGAGGAAGCCTAAGGAAAGAGGAGCATACACTGGGGATTCCTGAAACTTGATCCCCTGAAATACTTAGAGTAAGAGTTGCTGCTTAGGAGGTTGAGGCTGAATACTGTTGGAGAAGGACCATTTCAAGGGGACCATTGAGTTTTAGAAGGTGTCAACGAATTCCCAGAAGTCACGTAGAAATTGACTTCTTTATAATCTGGTATAGAACAAGCTCTCAGAACAATTGCATATTTATTTTTGTGATTCGTGTTGAGTTTGATAGAGATGATTGTATCTCTTGGCTCCACTATCCCTTTTTTCTATCACATGATCCTCCAGTCTGCCCAGAGGATGAACCTTACTATATCTGCCCTGTGCCTTCCTGAGTCATTGACATTCCAGCAGAAACTCAGTATGACAGAAATTTTGAATTATTCCCTGCTCCACTTGTGTTGATGGACATCTTTCCTGCTGTAGCCTAATATGATGGAGGAAGGACAGGGGAGGATCAGACTTCGAGCAAGATTTGTCGTTAGGCGTTCACACAAGTATAGTAGAGAAGGAATGAACTGAGGATCCTCAAAAACACTGAACTGACAAAGTGGTTGATAACACTGTTCCTTCTTAGAAAATAGAATCTTAGCCTCTTTTGTTTGCATTTGCTATACCCCAGATCAGATTAAGAGGAAATTGGTAGTTGAAATAACATTTATACTAATATACTTACAACTCCACAATTATATCCTCCTGGCAGTTTTCAGTGTGTAAATTGGAATAAATATCATTTTTTCCTTATATCAACGAATCACTTTGTTTTCAAACAAATATGTCTAAACCCAGTGAAAATCTTTTCACTTCCCTCCCATCCCTATTACCACCCCCATTTTTTCAACGGTAGCAAACATTATCTAATGCTCACCTGTTTGAGTCTATTTGTTACTTTTAAGAAACCGAGTGCTTTTAGCTATCACTACATTTGTCTGATCTATAATAGTATTAATGGATACAGTTTCTCTAACTCTCAGTTTTATGTTATTTTATCCATTTTTCTCCATGGAAATGTGGGTCAGTTCTTAAGGCTTAGTAAAAACACTGTAAGCCTTTAGTTTTATTTATTTTTTATTTCAAAAAGTAATTTTAGGAAGAGAAGCCATATATAAACACCATATAGCCATACACACGCATAACGTATACAAATACATATACATATACCAAAGACAGCATGAACACAAATGCATAAAGGCAATTGTTTGTTAAGACTCCAAACAGGTTATTGTCATGCAGTAAGACAAGTAGAGTTTTCTCCAAAATGTAACTGTCTTACTGCAAAGAGAACAGTCTTTGGAGGAAATGCCATTTCTACCAACTCCCTGTGCATCCATTTTTCAGACACATTTCAATTTGAATGACACTGAAAAATCCATACTTGTGATGGAAACTAGATAAACTTGAAATCTGGGTTGGCTCCAAAATCTGAGACAGCTCCAGCTGAGTGGCCTTGTTCATGGACAATTTGTCCATATTTTTAGATATATTAGTTTGATGGCAAGAAAAGCCAAAATTATCATGTGAAATGACAGAAATATTTGGCAAAATGCACCCTGTAATTTTATTTTGCCTTTATCCTCCAACATATTGAGGATGTTATACACTAGGAGTGGATAAATAAGTACTTACGGGAGCTTTTCTTCCCAGCTGGCTCAGGACTTGACGAGCCCTAGAATTTTGGCAAGGGATTTAACGCAAATAAAACCAACTATAACGAAAGTTAACAACAATGACGAAAAAGATAAACATTCCTCTATCTCATGTTGTTCTAGCTAAGACTGTCATTTAAGTATCCAAACAGCTGTGTCCATGCTACATGGCCAGCTGATCAAAAGTAAATCTGCTTATAAGAATTATTCCACCAGAAATCTAACTGGAGGCTTTCTGTGGTTAAGTTTGATAACTCATTTCCTTCTATCTCTATCTCATATGAAGCTCTCTATCTCTGTTATCTGTGAAAGATTAAATAATTTTACACTACCATAGTAGTAGTGGCCATAGTAGTAAAAATAATAATTGTGTATAATTTCTTGAACATGATGAAATGGGCCCTGTTCTAAATGATCTATAGGCATTATCATGTTTAATTATCATATCAATCCTTAGATGCTGGTACTATTAATAATTCTGTTTCAGAGGGAATTTATTATATTGCCCAAAGTCACACAGATAACAAGAACTGGAACCAAAATTGAAACCCAGCCAGTCTGATTAGATATTACACTTTCAAAGTAAACCATAGCAATAAGTATGTCTTGCAGTACTCTCAACCCTCAACCATAGGCTTGATAATTTGTTCCTTTAGGTGATGTAACTTACAACATTATTGACTATAGCTTTCCCCCTAGAGAGGAATATCCAACTTTCCTAATGCTAAGTGTAAATCTGCCCTCAAGTGTTCTCATGGATGTTGACATGATTTTTTGGCCTTTCCATAGTGGGAGGTGGGGTGGCTTGAGAATTCACAGAGCCAGAATCCACAATTATGCCACTAATAAGCATGAGGCAACGGGATTCACATAACTTCCCCCACCCATTTTTGAGTAATTTCCATCTCATTCTCCTATTGATGTTTCAATGTCAGGTCCAAGCGGGAGAACTGAAGGATTTCCCTGCAGTTCCTTGGAGGGTTGTAGGTTAGGTAAAAAGGTGAGAGAAAGTACTGAAAAGAGAAACAAAAAACATGGCACCAAAAATGAGCATCACTGCAGTAACACAGAACACATTTCCTAGATTTCACAGCCAAAAAATTCTGGCAAGCAAAGGAATCTCTATATTATTCCAATCAAGTGGCAGTAAATGGATAGCTAACTGTTTCTTGCCAAAAATGGCAATCCTGCTCTGGCCCTGAGAGATAATACACAGTCCTGAACTACACAGCCATTTCAGCTGTCTCACAATAATTGATGTACATTAAGCTATTATCATTGTAAAAGAAGTGATTACAATTTTTTCCCTGTGGCAAATCTAAAAACCCATAGAAGAAAACCATTGGCTTGTCTAGGTGTAAAAGCCATTACCTTTGTTGTCAGCATTTGAGACACAGACCAGCTGGTTTTCAAAATAGTTAAGACATTTAGGATACATGCAATAAGATTAGCCCTACTTGCTGGCAGTGTAATTACTCTGTTTATTCATTTTAATGATCCTATAAAAGAGAATGAGATATGATGCTAGTGCAGAACAAGGAACGGGGTCTGGAAAGGCAAGTATGCCACTCTTCAGGAGCAGAACATAAAGCTGGTGAGCACCAGATAAGCCAGGATTTGCTGGAGGCAGCTTCCTATTTTCTATGGAGTCAGGAAACCAAGCAGATCTGGAAGTGACCATTCCTCACAGGTGTCTTTTTTGTAGTCCTAAACCAGATTATATAGGACCCATCTTTGTTGGGGAAAACCTGTGATCACTGATTTTGGATATTACTTAATTCTGTCTGCTCTTGTTTTATAAATTGACCTATATAATGACGGAGATTTAGGTTATAAAGACTTACTTATTAATTTATTTGTTATTTAATTTAATTTAATTAATTCTAACTTCAACCCCAGGGCAGTAATCTTTGAGAATAATCCTTATCAGTGGTTATCCAGTATCTGGTTGAATGTTTTTGATTGTGAATCAGTTTTAGTTTTGGAAGCATTCTTTTTAATATTTGGATTTATCTAGAGGCTATAACATCTTCCCTTGAACAGCTGAAATTCATGTCACTGAATCATCTGTTCAGTCAGTTCTAATTTGTTACGCACATTCCATGTTAATTTTAGTTCTTTTTGCTCTACCTATTCCTATTTTGAATGTACCAAACTTATTATCCTTTAGATTTTTTTCCCCAAAAAAACAATATCCACCTGTGTAAGGAGAAAATTGTTGTACAATTAATATGTGATAGACACTAGGGATTCTACAGAGAATAAGACACATGATACAGAGTTTACAGTTCACTGTGGTTACAGGGGAAGTCAACAGTTCCGTAAATTAGGATGAAATGCTACAGGCGCCATGACAGTACTTGAGAGGGGCACCCAACCATCTAGCACTTCACATGTTTCTCATGGGTGATTTATGGATATATTCCAGATATTTTCTAAGTTGCCAACTGTCTGTTTTAAGAAGTAATTAAAAATAAACCTAATACTGCAATGCAGATGTACCATCTACTGTAACTGAACGCTGTAATATATTTTATTGAGGTAGCCTAAAAAATTACTTTCAGCAAAAACACTTGCTAGTCTTTTTTCACAGAAACTTTATCCAATTACCAAATTTAGGTAATAACATTTATCTGTTTAAATTTGTCTTATGGATTTTGACAAGAGATACAACCGACTTTACATTTTTCTCCTTTCATACTATGTATTACTTACATATTTCATTTTTAAATGACCAGTACCACTCCCAGAATCTATTGTAGGATTAAAGATCCATATTCCCCCAATTAATCTTTGCATCTTTTCTCCCCTTCCTGCCTTTTCTTTTTTCTTTTTTTTTTTTTTTTTTTTTTTTTAGTGTGATATTTATTTGAGAGCCGGTTAGGAGGGAGGAGCAGAGGGAGAGAGCCAAGTGGACTCCATGCTGAGTGCCAAGCCCAATGGATTCTGGCCTCAGGGCTCGATCCCATGACCCTGAGACCACACCCCTGCTGAAACCAAGAGTTGGATGCTCAAATAACTGAGCCACTCAGGAGCCCCCTTCCTGCTTTTTTAAAAAAAAATTTTATTTCTACCCAATGGATATGAATAGTACCATGAACATTTAAAGTTGCAAATATGGCCCAATCATTCCTACCTGAATATATATGCTAATATACAGACAGATTATTTTTAAAAGATCAAACTGATAGAGGCAATAACAGTGGCAAGTAACAATAGTAAAGCTGTTATATCCCCTATTTTGAAATTCTGATTCTGAAAGATTATTATTAATATTTAATGCTTTGCCTGCACTTTTATTTTATAAATAGAAGCTGAGTCAGGGGCACCTGGGTGGTACAATCAGTTAAACATCTGACTCTTGGTTTCAGTTCAGGTCATCATCTCAGAGTGGTGAGATGGTACCCCATGTCATGCTCTGTGTTCAGCCAGGAGCCTGCTTTGGACTCTTTCTCCTTCCTCTCCCCAACCTCTGTCTGTCTGTCTCTATCTCTCAAATAAATAAAAACTTAAAAAAAAAAAAGGAGTCATAAAATACCAAAAAGCCAAAGTCACAGAGTGGTAGATACAGGACTAAGAATCATACTCTTGACACCCTGTGGTATATAAATATATTACAGCATAACCAGAATTTAAGTATGTGTGAATGGTATGTACATGCATACAAGCAAAACTATTAATCTTAGATTTCTTAATATTGACAAGTTCATACCATTGGCTTATGAATAACAAACAGCTCAAAAGCAAACACTGACCACTGCTAAAATGTTATGTGACTGAGAGAGTATACAGTAAATTTGATTATGGTGGATTTTAAGCAAAACACAAAAATGCAGAAATGGGCAAAGTATGCAAAACTCAGTAGGTATAAATTCAGAAGTTTCAAGTTGGCTTGCATTGTAAAAATCATACTGAACTTTACATTTCTTGGCAAAATTACCATGTTTAATAAAAACTAATCATTCCTTAAACACAGCTATGTGAGCACTTCAGCAAGCCAAACCATTTCAATTGTCACACATTTCTTTTGCGCCTTTCTAATAGAACTATAAACTTGGACTTTTAGTACGATTAGAGCTTTGATGTGACCGTATATTTTTAAAAGGCATTCTATAGCATACCAATTGCTGAATCTAGAAGCTCTCCACTGATACTCCATTTAATAAACTAGCAAGCCAGACGCATTTATTTTAAAGTTCAGGTTTAATTAAAAGATAAGACTAGAGTGACAGAATGGCAAGGGAAAGAGGAATGCTGAAATTTTTTGTTTATTATTGCAGAGCAGCTGCTTTTATTTTTAACTAATCTCCATTAATGTCAAATCAAAAGGCAGCACTTCTTATAGGCTTTTGCATTTGCCTTGTTACCAGCTTCCCTTAGGAAATTACAATGCATTTCCTCATTCTGGGCTGAGCTCTAGTACAGGCCCATTCTTGTCGAGCTGAAAAGTGCTAAGAAATAATTGTCATAGAGTTTATTTTTGAAATTAAAACAGATTCATTTATTTAATCAGCAATATTTGCTAAACACCTAGTAAGTGTTAAACTCTGTTTTAGATCTTGAGTGGTTAAGCAGTAGATAAACAGTACGAAAAACAAAAAACAATAAACTTACAAACTAAGGAACAAATAAAAAACCTGCTGCTGGAACTTAAATTACAATGAATACACATTTTATTTTTTTTAAGATTTTATTTATTTATTTATTTATTTATTTGACAGAGAGAGAGAGAGCACAAGCTGGGGGAGCAACAGAGGGAGAGGGAGAAGCAGGCTTCCTCCTGCTGAGCAAGGGGCCCAACATGGGATTCGGTCCCAGGATGCTGAGATCATGACCTGAGCTGAAGCCAGTTGCTTAACCGACTCAGCCACCCAGGTGCCCTGAATACATGTTTTAGACTCAAGGAAAGCTATGTACAAATATTAGAAAAATAGGACAGAGCATTGCAGAAAAATGACTGATGACATTTTTCCAAGTAGCATATGTGCTCGGGCAAAATTATCCTGTCTTAGTCCTTATACAACAGAGCTACTATTACTGATGTTTACTGAGCCTCATAGGATCCTTGATAATTGCAGGGCTTCCCTGGCCATTTTGGTTGGCTGTTCTGTAATCATAAGGACCTGCAATGTAATATGGACTTGCTCTGCTTCTTAGCAACAAGCTCTTTACCAGAATTTTTTTTTTTTTAAAGATTTTATTTATTTATTTGACAGACAGATCACAAGTAGGCAGAGAGGCAGGCAGAGAGAGAAGGGAGGAAGCAGGCTCCCTGCTGAGCAGAGAGCCCGATGCGGGGCTCGATCCCAGGACGCTGGGATCATGACCTGAGCCAAAGGCAGCGGCTTTAACCCACTGAGCCACCCAGGCGCCCCTCTTTACCAGAATTTTAACTGGAAGCTGAAGCAGTAAAAATGTGAATGTAAGATGGTATATATTTCCTGTAATGAGGCTGGGAGGCATAGGTGTGGGGAAAAAGAACACAGGCTTTGAAGTTAAACTATGAGTTCCTATCTCTATTCTGGTAGCTGTGGGCATTCTGAGAATAAAAATTTTAATTACTCTCGCTACGCTGCAATTTCCTCTAATAATAATAATAATAATGCATAAATCATAATATTGTAGTGATTAAGTTATAAGCAAGTACACAGAATTAGATTAATTGCATGTTATTCAACATATTATTAACATTACAAATCCCCTTCTCTGCTACTTTAAGTTCTATGCATTCTCATTAATGGATGTTTCTTTTTAAATTTATCTGGGATCATAGATAATCTATGCTTACGTCACACGTAAAGAACAATGTGAGTTTATTTCTAAATCTAGAGTAAAAATTGGTGGAATTGTTATTCTTTGCATAGACTAAGTATTTATATGTAGCCTACTTCTTAAAGAACTTGAGATAGCTTAAACTTTTGTCATAAGGCTTACTAGTATAGTTGAGGTCCGAAAGAGAAAAAGAAGAATACATGACATGGGCTTTATTTCCAGACACTGAGATGAGATAGAGTCAGGCATTGCATATGACCCCAAGCTTTCTAGGTTTCAGGTCTTCTAGGATCTGCAGAAAGGGAAAATAGGATTCATTAAATAATTTTTGCATTCCGACAAAATCCGTAAATCAAAAATTCCCTTATAGAGCTAAGTGATTTCCTTGAAATAAAGTTAAGGAGAAATTTATGTCAAACAGCTTGGTTTAAGAGACACAGATTAACACAGTGGATAATCTATGGTTTAATAAAAGCCAGAACTGCTGTTCAAATGCATGCATCTACTCCTGAATCTTTATAAAGGAGAAGGCTGATTATTAAATGTAGCTCAGTGAGAGTCTGGGATAATTGTGCCTTTGGTTCTATTGTATTCTGGTGATCTGAATTAATGTAAGAATACTGTGTTAAAAGAGACTGATGGGCATGCAGTCTCTTCATCCAGCAAGCCCTCCTCTCAAATATCATATGTCTTTAGCAAGCGGGTGTTAAACTGTAGTAAATTCATTATTGAATTCTCTAGCAGGTACCTGTGTTGGTGATAATCTATTGCACTGGTTATGTGTTAGCCATCTACTTTAATCATTTCTGACATAGGCACTATATCCACAGAAAGGAAAGGCAGATGAGACAGATTTTTCCCACCTACTTATGGTAGCAGAACGGAGGTGGGCAAGCACCATTCCAAAGTCAAGTAATAATGATTCAACTGCATCTCCACCCTTCTAAGTTCCGCCCTCAGGAGGATTTCAAGGGAGCCCCGTGGACCTCTGCCCCTCCTGTAGTCTTAACCTCCTAGCACTCCCCCTAAATGACTGCTGTTAGAACTGATTGAGTACATTTCTTTAGACACTCTTAAAACTTACCCTCTCTATCAAAGTCACCACTAGAAGCCTGAGCTTTTTAGGTCATCCCATATCCCTGACTCTCACATCCATTAGATGGCATACAATCACCTGATTCAGGGCCTTATACTTTCCATTGTGCTCTCTGGACCCCAGTGCCTATTATCAGCAAAACATATCAACTGACTCTCTAGTATTTCTTTTTCTTTTTCTTTTTAATCTCTCTCTAATGAAAAGTAGATGTTAACTGAATGTACTCCTGAAGACACAGTGTTTTCTCCAGTAACCCACCCACAACTAGACTCGGAGGGGGAGATTTCTCCTCAATTCTCATTGCCTCTTCCCTAAAAAAAAACACAATAAAAAGACATACTAAATTATATGCCATCAGATACATCATCTGTGCTCTTTTGGAGTCCCCTCTCTGTTTCCTGGGCATATATTGTTTTGAATTTTGTTTTGTTTTGTTTGCACTTGGCTTACTGCTCTTTCTCCACTCTGATGTCTGCTATTGTTCTTGGTGCTTTTAAAAACTCATCCATGTCCCTGTTGTTCTCATCCTTATGTTCCTCAGTGCCAATGATTTTATCCTCCATCCCCTCCCCGTTGATCATTCCTAAGGTCATTGACTAGATGGTGTCTTTTCTAATTTCTGTTGTACCTCGTAATACTCATTTCATTATCCCATCTATGGTACAATCTCTCTTTCCAACTCACCATGCTAAAATCCCAGACCCCGGTTCTGTCGGTGCTCTGGATTCATTGACCCCACCAACTTTTCTCTGTCCATTATTCTCTTCATGTTCTTAATTCCCTCCATACCCACTTCACTTTCACAAGTCACCTTTATACTAATGTATTTTCAGACATATTTCACTCTCTTGGTTCCTTTCTTCCTCCATCATATTCTGCTGGCAAAGCCTCATTCTGGATACAGATTACTCTTTGCCCACTCCGCAGTCAAACCCAACAACCTCAAAAACAGAACAAAACAAAAACAAGAAAAAAGGGTGACCTCACTGGACTCATTACCAATCAATGTCTTAAATTTCAAATAAAGAGTCTGTGCTGCCTGGCACTCCTATTACATTTTTCTTGTCAGTCCATTCTCCTCCTGTCCCAGGCAACTATTTCACACTTCAGCTGATGACCTTTGTTTTCATTTTAGTGGGAAAGGAAAAGCAAACAGAAAAGAACTGAAATATAAATCTATTCCTACCTCCATAACATGTGAAGTCATCAACTCTATCTTCTCTCCAGTTGTGATGGATGTTCTTTGATCATGTCAGAAGAACCCTGACCTCGTACAACTGAATCCCATCCCCTTTTGCCCTTGTAAGGATGTAGATAATAAAATAATAAAATTATCTCTTATTTCTAAGAGATTTTTGGTTTTCCTCTATCGTATATCTTTCCCATCAAAATACATGTATTTTTTACATGTATTTTGATTCCCATATCTTCTTTCATATCCTGCTCCATTTCTCTTTCTCCCTCAAAGGAAGTGTTGATATTCATTGTCATCTTCATGCTCCTCCTGTTATATCTTGAACTCTCTCCAGTCAGCATTGTGTCTTCATTTGTCCTTTGAAACTGTGATTGCAGATGTTTACCAAAGGCGCATACATCACCACAGTCTCAGTCATCATTGTACTCATCTTCTCAGTAACATTTGACATAGTGCAGCATATTCTCTCCCTTGAATCACCTTCTCTTCTTCCCTTCTGAGATACTGCACTTTCCTGGTTTTCCACCTACTGCCTTCACCACTCCTTCCCAGTCTTCCTTTACTGAAATTTCTTTATTATCCAATCCATAAAACTCAGATATACCCAGAGTGCAGTCCTTGAACTTAATCTGTTTTGTGTCTACACTGTGCCCTTTGGTAGGTTCATTTAAGATTGTGACTTTAAGAGTACCATTTCCATATTGATAACTGAAATTCAGATGTTTAACCATGAGTTCTCCCCTGTATTTTCACGTTTTCATATAACTACTTGATTGACATATTCACTTGGATTTCTAGTAGGCATCTCAAATATAATATGATCTCTGCATTACTCCCCTAAATCTGTTCTTTTTGCTATCATCACCATCTCCATAAATGGCATAACCTGAGGTCACAGACCTTGAAGTTATTCTTGACTGTCCATTAGCAAATACTGTTGGCACTAGATATGTGTGTGTAACTGATACTCAGAATTTGAACTCTTACTATTATAGCCTCTTAACAGCTTTGCTTGTCAACATTTACAACTCTGTGCCAGTTAACTTACAACAGTGAAAAGAATCTTTTAAGGGATGATCAAGTCATAGTATTCCAAGTAAGTCAAATATCTCCAGTGGCTTCACATACACAGGGAGTAAAATCTAAAGTTTTTGCCACAGCTTGCAAAGGCTACAGATTCTGGCTTTTGATTTCTCTACAACTTCAAATTCTTTACATTCCTACCATACCCTGCTTTGCTCCCAATGTTCCAGTCACATTGTGTTCTTGGTTGTTCATCAAAGATCCCAACCACCTCCTGCCTCAGGACACCTGCACTTTCTACCACCTCTGTCCTGAACTCCTCCTCCAAATATCTGTCAAGTTTCTCCCTCATCCCATTCAGGTCTTTGTTCAAATTTCACCTCCCTAGAAGTACCTTCCCTGGCCACCTCAACAAATTAGTTGACTTGATAATCGCTCTGTCGTCTTCTACTCTTTAATTTTTTTTTCTTTAGAGCTCAAATCCCAACCTGACATTATATATCTACACCATTATTTTTATCTGCTTATCCCAATTAAATATAAGCTAAATGAAGGCAGTAACTTTGTCTTTTATTTATTTTTTTTAATTTTTTATAAACATATAATGTATTATTAGCCCCAGGGGTACAGGTCTATGAATCGCCAGGTTTACACACTTCACAGCACTTACCATAGTACATACCCTCCCCAATGTCCATAACCCCATCACCCTCTCCCTAGCCCCCTCCCCCTGACCCCCCTCAGTTTGTTTTGTGACATTAAGAGTCTCTTATAGTTTGAGTCCCTCCCGATCCCATCTTGTTTCATTTATTCTTTTCCTACCCCCCAGCCCCCCCCCACGTTGCATCTCCACTTCCTCATATCAGGGAGATCATATGATAGCAACTTTGTCTTTTAAAAAATATTATATCCATAGCAACTAAAAACATCCAGAAGCATTGGAATTTCTTAATAACTCTTTACTGACTACTGAATGAATAAATGAAAATTAAAGCAAGAGAAAGCAGAAAGTAGTTATTCTAATATACAGGTATCATCTAAGGGTCGAGCTGGGAAAGAGAAAACTGAGAAATTAAAAAGGGAATGGAGAGCGAATTAGGAAACTAGAGCAAGTACTTCAGAATCTAGGAATGTGGAAAATTTATCTAATATTAAACTGTATAGCTGTCAGTCCAGACCAGAGATACCTGCTCTTGGCTCTGGTTGTGAGTAGTTCCCTGACATGGAAAGACATAGGCTGGAACTATGGATTGAGAGTTTTAAAATACCTGTGATGACAGCAGAGATCTGGGACATTCTTGAACCCCTCACAGGCCTATTAAAAACAAACAAACAACAACAACAAAAAAAACTTACACTCTCAGTGCTAGAATTAAATTTATTTGAAGATTTGTGTTACATGAAGAGATGATGTGTGTACCTATGTGTGTATCTGACACTTGAATATGGATAACACAAGGCCCCAAATATAAGAAAAATCAGTTCTAATGGAATCATCTTTGATTTTAAATTAGTTATTTTCTGATTCAAGTATTTAACATGAAATTTAAAGTAAGTCATGTGGGTGGTATCCTTTAGTGCCTACTAAAATCTCCTAACTCTAACTCCGCAATTGGAAAGTGGGAGTAGACAAACAGTAAGCAATCAATGCAGTGTTACCCTATTCCAATGGATATACTTGTTGAAGAACCATAACCCATCGTACTGACAGATTCACTAGTGACACCTGCATTAATGTGTAATGAAAAGAGCATGGATTAGAGAAGAAGAGAGTTGTTCTATTTCTGGTCCTTCCTATCTTCATGATCTAGACCATATTGTTTAATTACTTTGACAGCTCTTTCTACATCAGTAAATGCAGATAGTAACATTCATTTATAAGGTTGTTGTGAAGATTAAGATGCTGTATGCAAATATCTAGTTCTGTTCATCATTGTAATATGTGCTCAAAAATTCTATTTGCATTCTCCACTTACTGTTATACCCAGTAATTTTTCATAGTCTGTGACATCATATTTGCAAATGACAAATAATTAAATAAAACTTCATAAGTTCTAGGACTATCCTCCCTAATAATCATAGCTCCTTGAAATTCCTATATTAACTTAGCACGCATAGAGGTAGTTAGTAATAACCTGGGGACTTTTACTACCCCAGCCAAACCAAGAGACTATATTGAAGAGTAAGGTGATGTTTTAAGCTGGCTAAAGAGGATATCCTGTGACTCAGATATATCTGGATCCCAGAAACCCATTCTTCCAAGTGTGTGCTGAAAGTGGAAACTACTGAGATACATCTTTGCCACAGTTACATATACATTATGACATCCTTAGAACCTCCCCATTTTTCTACCCCAGAATTTCTCAAGTCTCTCTCACTGTTGAAGTTAAAACTTTGGCTAACTTTACATATGAGAAGGATTATTTTTAGAGATATAAATATCAGTTAACAAAAAGTTAAACGCCACAGCCTTGTAAGAGGAGAAGATTGTCATTGTGTGTCCGTAGACTGCCCCTGAGAGACCAGGGAACACACAAACTGTACCTCTTTTCAGTGATCTATAAAAGTGTAAAAACATCCACATCTAGCACCAAACTCACTGACTGTCCAGAAAGAGTGAATAGTGATTATGCTGGGAAAAAGAATTGATCCACTTCCAAATAACCTTGTGTTGAAAACACTGTTACATCACTCCGGGACACTCAGCTGCTCAAGTCTTGGGAGAAGCGAAGCTGGACTCCTACTGAGATGTTGGAAGCCTCCTTTCTTTTTCTTTTTTTTTTCCTCTTTTTCTTTTTCTTTTTCTCTTTTTTCTTTTTTGAAAGCCTGCTTTCTACCTGAACAAACTCAAGACCCTCTCTTATGGGCTGAATTTTATTCCATAAAATTCATATATTATATTTAATATATGAATTTATATATACCTTAAAGCTTAATACCTCAAAATGTGACTGCATTTGGAGCTAGGCCTCCAAAGAGGTAATTAAGTTCAAATAAGGTCACTGGGGTGGGCTGTAATCAAATGCGGTAAGAAGAGAAATCTTGGACACAGACAGTTACAGAGAAAAGGCCATGTGAAGACACTGGTAGAAAATGGTCACCTACAACTGAAGAAGAGAGTTCTCAGAAGAAAAGGCCATGTGAAGACACTGGTAGAAAATGGCCATCTACAACCGAAGGAGAGAGTTCTCAGAAGAAATTAACCCGGCTAACAAATTGATCTTGGAGTTTGAGCCTTTAGGAATGTAAGAAAGTAAGTTTCTGTTATGTAAGCCACCTAGTCTGTGGCAATTTGTTATAGTAGCCCAAGCAAACTAATACACTGTCCAAAGTGGGCCAAAAATGTCCAATGCACTCTAATAACAATAACTCTTAAATAATGCATAGTGAATGGTGGGAGTTGAAAGAGAATTCTGAAATGTTCTGATTGGCCTGCATAGATTTCTCTGTTCTTTTATCTTTATAACCTCAAGACACATTATTCAACTCCTAGCTACATATTTTATATAGTTGGGTTTTTTGTTTGTATTTATATATTCTAAACTTGCGTGGTATATTTTATCAGCAGATAGAGTATGTACTTATTTGCAACTAATTTTCCCACACCCTGTAATAGAAAGAAAATGAAGTCTAATAAAATCCTAGGCAGAGACACTGACCACCATTTTGACAAGAAGTAACAGAACCACACCAGTAGGGAAGGCAGTGTTTTGTCTTTGGTTCAACCTTGTTAAAATTTTGTCTGTAGGTTCCTTTTCCCTTCAGAGGCTTGCAAGCTAAGGCCACTCTGTTGATCAGCCAAAGCAAAATCTAGTAAAAGCAGCCTTTGAAGGGACCTATGATATCAACTTCAGGGGCTCTGTCAGACAGTCCATATTCCACTTCAAAAAGCATCATGGTCCAAAGAGTGATTGATTTTATTTCATTTTGTTTATTTTTTTTCAGATGACACAATTACCAAGCAAAAGCTGAAACCATTCATGTTGCTTTCTATGTTCCCAACTGAATTATTAATCTTTCTGTCAAGTCTAATTCCTGACCCTCAATTTAATTCTATTTCAGCAGCTGATGCCTCTGTTAGCCTCACTGCACTTGAATTCTGTTGCTCCCTTGGCTATAGCCTGCTGAGAAACTGTTTTTCAAGTACTTAGCAAAAAAGCTCTATGCTTTATTGACTCACATTTTAATTTCAAATACTGTTCTTACTGACCAGGTACTTGGAAGCAAATGTTCTGAGAGGCTTTCCTCATGCACTGAAAGGCGATTGCCAAGTGTCATATATGTTCAAGGACGTAAATTGTAACAAAATCTCTCACTCTTTATGCCATTAATAAACCCCTGTAGGAATCATTGGTTCTGAAGGTGAAAACATATGGATTGGGAAAAAAAAATTGATACTAGGGCCAGATTTCACTCCTCCTAAATATTATCATCTATTCTAACAGAACAAACATAAGCAAATTAAACTATAAATTCAGCATTTCAGTGAGAATATGATGCAGTTCAGTAATTAACAAAACATGATCCCATGGTGAGAGATCAATATAACTGAATGAGATGACTTTGTACTTTGGGACTGCCCCATTTTAGCACACGCATAATTGATGACAGTGCGATCTATTGAACCAATCAGCTAAATTGTCCTGATTCTCAGTGTGTCAACACCCATAGTAACAGATTTCTAAAGTGTACAGAGCAGTGATGCTTTAGGAAAAAATGTTCTTCAGCAGTGCTGAGGATATGAATCAATAAAATGTATTGCTGTGTCCCTCAGTGGAAATTAAAGTAAAATGACCAGTGTCTTTTCCAGTCCAACCTCTTCCTGAATAGTACTGACATAAATCTCCTCAAAGTTATTTATACCACTCTCTCTTTCTCTAATGAGAGAATACACACCTCTTCACAAGAAAGGTCATTCCATTTTTGGATAAATCTATTAATTAGAGATTTCTTCTCACAAAGGAAATATATCTATCTATCTATATATATGCTATCAATGGGAAGCAGGAATAGATTTGAGATACATATATCTAGATAGATAGATAAATGTATTTACTGTATGTTTTCTAGTGTTTCCAATGTCACTATGCTATCAATGGGAAGCAGGAATAGATTTGATATCTATCTATCTATCTATCTATCTAGATATCTAGATATATATATTTGATATATATATCTACATATATATATTTGATATCTATCTAGATAGATAGATAGGTATCTAGATATCTATCTAGGTAGGTAGATATCTAGATATATATCTATTTGATATATATCTATCTAGATAGATATCTAGATATATATCTATTTGATATATATCTATCTAGATAGATATCTAGATATCTATATCTATATATATATTTGATATATATCTATCTAGATAGATAGATATCTAGATAGATAGATAGATATCAAATCTGTTCCTGCTTCCCATTGATAGCATAGTGACATTGGAAACACTGGAAAACATACAGTAAATACATTTCCTGCCTTCAGTATATGATTGCTTTTGAAATTACCTGAATGCTCCATCTTTGGCTTTGCCTTGCCCATTTCCTTCATTGTTCCTCACTTAAAATGCTTTATCTTTCCTTTATTTACCTGAAGACATTTATCTGGACATACTCTGATGTATTTATACATTTATAAGCTGTTTTCTCTTGATAATATCAATATAATACTTTCTAACATCAAGGGTTTCTTCTCTGGGATTTTCTGTGCATTATGTCTCAGTGATCTTCAGTTAAGTCATTCAACAAATATTTATTGAGTTGTCTCTAGATGCCTTTTGTTGCGGTAGTCAAGGGAATTGGAATGATACTAAGCTAATGCAAGTTCTCTATCCTTCAAGCCAGTCAGTTCAGAGAACAATGCAGAACAGACCAGTGATGATAATGCAGTGTAATGGTGAGATAAACACCAGATACTGTAAGAATCCACTGGAACTGGAACCTCACACATGTTGCCCAGAAAGACTTCCCAGTAGAAATAACATTAAAAATGAAGTATACTGGGGTGCCTGGGTGGCTGAGTCTGTTAAGTGGCCAGCTCTTGATTTTGGCTCATGATCTCAGGGTTGTGAGATTGAACCCCGGTTTGGGCTCCCTGCTTAGCAAGGAGTCTGCCTAGCATTCTCTCTAACCCTCTCCCTCTGCCTCTCCCCTCATGTGCTCGCTTACGTGCCCTCTCTGTCTCTCTCTCTCTCTCTTTCTCTCAAAAACAAACAAATAAGAATGAAGTAAACTGAAGGAAGTGGCCACAAAAGAAGGGCTGGTGATGTCTTTCAGGGATAATGGGCAAACAGAACAAACAATAAGGAATAAGGAGAGACATGATATATTGAGGAACTCGCAAGTAGTTTAGAGGATCTGGAGCACAGAGGATATGAAGTGTGAAATGAAGCTGTGGCGATAAACAGGGCCTGACCCTTGAAGACATTGGTGTGCCGTGGTGAGTGTATGTCTTACTCCATTCAGGCTACTTTAACAAAATACTGCAGACTGAAAGCTAATAAACCATAGGAATGTATTTCCCACACTTCTCAAGTCTGGTAGTTCAAGATCAGAATGTCAGCATGGTTGGGTTCTGGTGAGGGCCCTCCACCAGGCTGCAAGCTACTGACTTCTTACTGTGTCCTCCTCACATTGTGGAAGGGGCTGGGGAGCTGCATGGGTCCTCTTTTATAAGGGCCCTAATCTCAGTCATGAGCTTCCCAACCCCTTGACCTAATCACTTCTTAATGCCCCTACCACCCAACACCATTACTTTGTGGATTAGAATTTCAATATATAAATCTGGGGGGGATGGCACACAAACATCCACACCATAGTAGTGAATTATTTTCCTGGGTCTGCCATAGCAAATTACCACACATTGTGTAGTTTAAAACAGCAGAGATGTTTTCTTTCACTGTAACAAAGGACGGAAGTATAAAATCAAAGTAAAATCACTATTTGAAAATACGGCTACATTCTGAGATTCTGGATGGACATGAATTTTGAGGGGGTATTATGCAGTTCACTGCAGTAAGCAGTGATGTTTTATCATTATGCAATCAGAAAACATTGATAAGATTATGGCAGGTTTGTAAATTAGAACTGTCAGAAATATCTAAGAACTTTCTGTGAATAGAAGACTAATAAATTTAATTTGGGATAGACTGTGTTTCAAATATTTGGGCACATCAGCATGGAGATTTCTTAAAAATTTTGACTATAGACACACAGTTATGGAGACTTTAAAGGGCCACTAATATTCAAGTTTGAGTTTTAGTAGAGATACCTAAATTATATGTTGATTATACTGGCATGCAGTTCCATGGTGCTTTTTTTTTTCCTAATGTACCTAGTGTTGGGCCGGAGCCAGAACTTAACTGGCTCAGGAGAGCCAAATGTTAAATAGTAACATTTTGAGGTCCTGATAAACCTTTGGTAGATTGCGGTCAGCCAGGGCAGAACTGTTGAAATCATGGAGAGTTGGTGGTCACCAGAACATCACTGAATTTCACCCATTTTAAAAGGTGACTGACACCATGGACCCTCCCCAGAGAAATAACACACACAAGTTTTGTGATCATCACAATTTAGGGAATTCTGATATTATTGGTGTCTTAAGGCACGAAGTGTGGGGGAAACCTTTTTTTTTTTTTTTAAGACTATGGAAATGTGAGCTTGTTTAAATGCTAATGGGAAAGTGTCAGTAGAGAGAGAAGAGTTGAAGATAAAGATAGCAGGACTGGGTTTCTAATGAGGCAGGAGAGAATGGGATACAGAGCATCCTTAAAGGGCCCCCTTTCATTCTCTTTCTCTTCTGCTGACCATGGGCTTTTTCTAATTAGTTTCCTATTGCTGGTGTAGCAAATTACCACAAGCCCTGTGGCATAAAACAACATAAATTTGTTCTCTTATTATTCTGGGGGTCAGAAATCCAAATGGTTCTCACGTGACATCAAAGGGCTGTTAGGGTGGTGTCCCTTCCACAGGTTCTGGCAGAGAATCTGTTTCCTTGCCTTTTCCAGCTGCCGGAGACCACCCACACTCCTTGACAGCAACATCAGCCCCAGCCCTTCTCATACCACTCTCTCTCTGGCTCTCTTTCTTCTGCCTCTCATTTACTTATTAGAGTCTGTGTGCTTATATTGGGTTCCCCTGGATAATCCAGGCTAATCTCCCTTAATTCCACCTACCACTTTAAGCCCCCTGTGCTGTGTAGCCTAACACAGCCACAGGTTCTGGAGATTAGGACATAGACATCTTTGGGGGACATTATTCTGACTCCCACATGCTTGTGCCCCCCCCATTTTATTCCACTTTTAGTTTTCTATATTCCTCTGATTGGAGAGGATGAGGAAGGAACTGAGTCTTCCGTGTATATAAATGCGGTTGACACTGAGCTGAGTGCTTTTATGTATATGAACTCACTCAGCATTTACCACTCTGTGAGGGAAGGTTTTCTCTTTAACGTCAAGTTGACGAGCCTATAACTGATGCAGATTTATAAAATGACTTGCTTCAGGTTACCTAGGTAGTAAATGTTGGTCATGGGATGAAATCTAGAATTGTCTGATCTAATGCCATGTGAGTGATCAGCTCAGTTGATATAGATATGGGTGGTTATATGAAATAAAGACATTTAAACACACATATAAAGGGAGAGATAAAAACAGGGCACACAGATAATGGAAAATCGTTTACAAAACAATCATTCTATAATATAGTTTCTTCACTGCAATACCATCTCGATAGCCATCACTCCTAAAGTACAAAGTGCATCACGCAGATACGTTTTACTTATTTAGCAATGCCCAAACGATTGGAATTTAAATTGTTTCTAGTTTTTAAATGGGTTGTTACGTTAGGAAATAAAATTAAACACACACGCGCATACACACACACACACACACACACACACACACACACACTCTTTGCTCATTCCTCATTCCATTTCTCCTCTTAGCATCTCCTCTCCTTTCAGACTTTTTCTCTGCCAACCCAAGTTTATTCGACTTTTAAAAACTGGTCTTAAGTTCTTATTCTTCTGTGCATGAAAATTTTACTCTCTGGGCGTTTGGTTTCCTTTGTTCTCTGGACTCAAAGCATTCTTTGCCTTTGCAGTTTATAAAAATATCTTCTTAGTGTTATGTTTTGATCCTTATATATTGGCTGAGATTTAATGTTAATGGATACTTCTTAGTAAGAGTCTAGGGATAGGGCCCACGTCAAGTCTAAATTTTCATTCCCCAGCTCCATCTACTGCAGCGCAAACACAATCATACACAGGGCCTTGTTTGGTGTTGT
Source organism: Martes martes (assembly GCF_963455335.1). Taxonomy (NCBI): domain Eukaryota; kingdom Metazoa; phylum Chordata; class Mammalia; order Carnivora; family Mustelidae; genus Martes; species Martes martes. The sequence goes on from NC_137896.1 coordinate 111,599,485, forward strand.
GCTATCTGCCTTTCAGCCAATAACTGAAAATTAGCAGGCATTCGAGACATTTATTTTATTAAACATGTGTGTTCTCAGTTGTACATGAAATGACTATGCCATCTAGTTGAACACAATAAAATATTTTCAGCTAAATGAGTAACATCACATTCAAGTTTTGTTAGCCAATTCCCCGTCTTCCTTTTGAATAAAGAACATACAAAGCAGGAGCTTGCCTTCTTTACTATTTAATCTCCAGATTCTAGAAAAGTGTCAGTCACATGGTAGTCCTCAATGAATATTTGTTGGATGAATGCATGCTTATTTGAAAGATACTGAATATTCAAGAAAATTTAAGATACGCAATTGATACATTCACATAGCTCAGGTAGGAAAACAGGTTGTGTCTTTTTTTGTTTGTTTGTTGGAAAACAGATGTGTCTTTTTTTGTTTCTGCTTGTTTTTCAGATGTGTCTTTCTAAAATGAGTAATATGCCAATTTAAGCCCACATTCTTTCTTTTAATTTCATTTATTTTTTAAAAGATTTTATTTATTTGAGAGAGAAGGAGAGAGAATGAGCAGGAGGGAGGAACAGAAGGAGAGGGAGAAATAGACTCCCCCCTGAGCAGGGAGCCAGATGCCCCTGGGATCATGACCTAAGCTTAAGGCAGATGCTTAAGGGATTGAGTCACCCAGTTACCCCCGCCCCCTTTTTTTAATAGAAACTACATGTATTTATGTATTTGGTTTGTGTTTTTGTTTATGTATGTCTTTATACATAATTTTTAATTTTCTTATTTGTATAACCATTTGCACATTGTAGTGTATGGTTTACATGAAAAAAATGTATCCAGGTCTACCAATGCACTATGATCCGGTTTTACCCATTTACAGTGACCCAGTATCTGCTGGCTAGGTAGACTCCGTTTTCACAGCAGTACATTAGCACCCACCCTACGGAAGACATTCCAGAGAAATGGTAGGAGAGCAAAAAAGAGACCTAATGTAATCCTCAAATCTATCCTAGAAGCTGTTTTTTGGACAATGCCTGCTGTCCTTGGGATAAATACTAAGGTTCTCCAGTTCTGAACTTTGACTACCTTTGCAGTCCGTTCTCTCAGCCATTCCACGCTGCTGCTTCCCACCTTCCCCTCTTCCCTGTCCTCTCCAGCCCAGTCCCCTCCACTCTCCTTCGGATGGCATAGTAGCTCTCTTTCTCTCTTTCTTTGCCTGTCTCTCTCCCTCCCTTCCTCCCCTTATTTGTTTTCATGTAAGAGGTCAAAGGTGGAAAGCATCTCATAATGTCTTTCAAACCAGGAGGATTCCTCCCAACAATTAGACATTATATTTTCAATGTCTGGTCTGATGTATTGGCTAATTCAGATTAACTTCTTCATTAATGCCTGGAAATCCACAAAAATAATTATTTTATTTCTACCTCACCTTTGAGTGACTGATGAGCCCTTCTGGTGCCTTTCCCTAAACAAAGAAAATCTGAGGCCATGATGTGCTTTCTCTGTTCTCCAAAATCATATCAGTTGGGGGTGGGGGGACAAAAACAAAACCCTCTTTTAAATGTGTGTGTGTGTGGTTTTTTTAAGGCAGTGAAGGAAAGAAGGAAGTTAATGTTTTAAAATGTTCTTTATTTAATATATAACTTTGATGCAGAACTTCTGAATTTACTTTTTGAGGGACAGTAGGATTCAAAACTGTAGTAGAGTTCACACTCTTACTAGAATTGGCAAAGATACGTAATAATAAGGTGAAATAGGCGTATCCTAGGACTGAGAATAAAAATCCATCTTCATCAAAGTGGTAGAAATTATTTTTGTTTACTTTATTAAAATTTGGTTTAAGGGGCTCCTGGGTGGCTCAGTGGGTTAAGCCTCTGCCTTCGGCTCAGGTCGTGATCTCAGGGTCCTGGGATCGAGCCCCGCATCGGGCTCTCTGCTCAGCAGGGAGCCTGCTTCCTCCCTTCTCTCTCTCTGCCTGCTCCTCTGCCTAGTTGTGATCTCTCTGTCAAATAAATAAATAAAATCTTTAAAAAAATTTTTGGTTTAATTAAATCTTTCTTAGGACAGGTATTAAATATCATAGCATTCAGGTTTGATCTTTCTTCCCAAAATGACCTGTAACACACTAAAGGAGTTATTAATTCAACAGGTTTCTTTGATCCTTGTGAAGAAATACAAAATAAGATGTGTTTTCTTTTAAATTTACCAGTTTTGACAGCATCTGCTGGTACCAAATGATGGAAAGATGAATCACCCATTCAGTACAGTAACAGGATTAGGTTGAAGAGAGCTACTCACCCTGGGTATAAAACTTAAGAGAATGCCCCCCAAAAAAGTTAATTAGAAAAAAAAATCCACGATAAACAAAAATATTAAAAATAAAGACTGGATCTGCAGTGCCAGACCATGTTAATCCTGAGGCAAAAAGAAAACTGTATGCCCCTATATACATGTTTTTACGTATTTTTTAAATGGTTAATTTTTCCTGAATATTAAAGTAGTTGAAAAATATTTTTAAGTGGAAACTAGATGTACTAAAACTCACATTATTTTAAGTTTAATATTTTATTTATACTAAAAATATTAAGATAATAATACATATATTTTAATGGTTATTTTTTTTCCAAAAATAGATTTTGAAAATATTGTTAATGAGTGTTCTTCCATTAAAGCCAGGAAACTGGCTAAAATCACGTATATATAAAAATAACATCATTTCTTTTGCCTCAAGATCCAAAGTTCATCACAGGAATGTCTTTATTGAAGATGTTTATATTTTGAAAATTTAAAATATTATAGTAAAATGCTATTTATCTGGATTGCTGACTTTTTTGACACCCCTGAAAAATTTGCATTCAAAGTGAATGCCTCACACACCTAACCTACTCTTGACTGTGAAGGGAGAGAGCATTAGTACACTGAACAAACATGTCAGTAATCACTAATTTTTTGAATGCTTAATGTTTGAAGCAAACTCAACCACTTTATAAGAAATGTTTATGATTATAGACCTTTAAAAAGAAATATTTTCTTTGACCTAAAGTCAGAAAGCACATAATTAACCTGTGGTGATTATTGAGTCTCCCATAGCTCACAAATGTGTTGTTCTGTGATAATTTTAGCTCAGACAAGATTTTCCTGTAAAATCACCAAAGACTCACTCTAATTCATCCACAGACATACACACACATACACAGAAGTCTGACGATATTTCATCATTTTCTTCACCTGTGCTGAATACTTCTGATGCACATGGTACTGGTTCCTATGGGGGATACAAAATAATAAAATACACTTTTATGTTAAATAAAATATTCGCTTTTAACAGAGAAAATCAAGCTTCTTATTCATAATGTGGAGTCCTCGCTTCCGATTGTGACAAGTAATGTATGACACAAGGATTGTCTTCATCCCTATTCCCATCAGTGATAAGAGTCCAGGAATATTTCTTAATCTGTCCCTTCAGGTAGAAGTTCCTTTTTTTTTTTTTTTTAATCCCCTGAAGTTGTTCTATAAAAGACAAATGTTTTGCTCTCTGTACCTCTTAGAGTAAGTAGGTAGTGTCATGGGTGAAGGTGTGCTTTTCACCAAATCAATTAAAATATTCATTAAACACATGTGTAGCAAAGATAGTGGGAGTTTTTTTGTTGCTGAATTTAACCTTCACATAGCTATTGGAAAAGGGAATGTACTTGAAAATTTCTCTAAACCTAGAGATAAACTTTTTGGAGATTTAACCACCTCTCTGTGGGGAGACCAACTCTATGGAAGCTGTAAATAAGTTTTAGTTATAAACCTGGCACTGTATTCATTAAACATTTCTACAGTATCTCATCTCTTTAAAAAAAAGAAAGGCAAAAACAAAAAAACCTAACAAGTGCTCTTGTCTTTAATGGAATTTTCATTACACGTTTCCCCTTTGATCATTTCTGATGGCTTATTAATGATCTCAGTATTCATTATCTTTTAAATGTATAATTTTATTGAAATGCTATCTATATAGGGTATCTGGGTGGCTCAGTCAGTTAAGTATCTGCCTTCTGCTCAGGTCATCGTCTCAGGGTCCTGGGATCGAGTCCTGCATCAGGCTCCCTGCTGAGCGGGAAGTCTGCTTCTCCCTCTCCTGTTCTCCCTGCTTGTGCTCTCTCTCTCTGTCAAATACATAAATAAAATCTTCAAAAAATACTATCTATATTATTATTATGGCATCTAAAATTATTATGTTTATCTCAGGAATATATATCTATATACTATAGATATATATATATCTATATATATACTATATATATATAAGTTATATTTCAATAGCCCTGAGTTCTAATACAGGACTAAAAAGACAATTCATGTGGAGATATATATATATATCTATGTGTATATATATATATACATAGATATATATCTATCTGGTATCTGGGTGGCTCAGTCAGTTAAGTATCTGCCTTCTGCTCAGGTCATCGTCTCAGGGTCCTGGGATCGAGTCCTGCATCAGGCTCCCTGCTGAGCGGGAAGTCTGCTTCTCCCTCTCCTGTTCTCCCTGCTTGTGCTCTCTCTCTCTGTCAAATACATAAATAAAATCTTCAAAAAATACTATCTATATTATTATTATGGCATCTAAAATTATTATGTTTATCTCAGGAATATATATCTATATACTATAGATATATATATATCTATCTATATACTATATATAGTATATATATATATATACTATATATATACTATATATACTATATATATATATACTATACTATATATATATACTATATATATACTATACTATCTATATATATACTATATATATACTATATATATATACTATATATATATAGTATATATATATAGTATATATATATAGTATATATATATAGTATAGTATATATAGTATATATATATAGTATATATATACTATATATATATACTATATAGTATATATATAGTATATATATAGTATATATATACTATATATATATAGTATATATATATATAGTATATATATATATATATAGTATATATATATATATATATACTGAGACGATGACCTGAGCAGAGGGCAGATACTTAACTGACTGAGCCACCCAGATACCAGATAGATATATATCTATGTATATATATATACACATAGATATATATATATATCTCCGTATATATATATACACATAGATATATATATATATCTCCACATGAATTGTCTTTTTAGTCCTGTATTAGAACTCAGGGCTATTGAAATATAACTTATATATCTATAGTATATATATATATATATATATATATATATATATATAATCGAGTCCTGCATCAGGCTCCCTGCTGAGCGGGAAGTCTGCTTCTCCCTCTCCTGTTCTCCCTGCTTGTGCTCTCTCTCTCTGTCAAATACATAAATAAAATCTTCAAAAAATACTATCTATATTATTATTATGGCATCTAAAATTATTATGTTTATCTCAGGAATATATATCTATATACTATAGATATATATATATATCTATATATATACTATATATATATAAGTTATATTTCAATAGCCCTGAGTTCTAATACAGGACTAAAAAGACAATTCATGTGGAGATATATATATATATCTATGTGTATATATATATACACATAGATATATATCTATCTGGTATCTGGGTGGCTCAGTCAGTTAAGTATCTGCCTTCTGCTCAGGTCATCGTCTCAGGGTCCTGGGATCGAGTCCTGCATCAGGCTCCCTGCTGAGCGGGAAGTCTGCTTCTCCCTCTCCTGTTCTCCCTGCTTGTGCTCTCTCTCTCTGTCAAATACATAAATAAAATCTTCAAAAAATACTATCTATATTATTATTATGGCATCTAAAATTATTATGTTTATCTCAGGAATATATATCTATATACTATAGATATATATATATCTATCTATATACTATATATAGTATATATATATATACTATATATATACTATATATACTATACTATATATATACTATACTATATATATATACTATATATATACTATACTATATATATATATACTATATATATACTATATATATACTATATATATACTATATATATAGTATAGTATATATATATAGTATAGTATATATAGTATATATATATAGTATATATATATATAGTATAGTATATATAGTATATATATATAGTATAGTATATATATATACTATATATATATATAGTATATATATATAGTATATATATAGTATATATATATAGTATATATATATACTATATATATATAGTATATATATATAGTATATATATATATATAGTATATATATAGTATATATATAGTATATATATATAGTATATATATACTATATATATATAGTATATATATATATATAGTATATATATATATATAGTATATATATATATATATATACTGAGACGATGACCTGAGCAGAGGGCAGATACTTAACTGACTGAGCCACCCAGATACCAGATAGATATATATCTATGTATATATATATACACATAGATATATATATATATCTCCGTATATATATATACACATAGATATATATATATATCTCCACATGAATTGTCTTTTTAGTCCTGTATTAGAACTCAGGGCTATTGAAATATAACTTATATATCTATAGTATATATATAGATATATGTATATATCTATAGTATATACATAGATATATATCTATCTGGTATCTGGGTGGCTCAGTCAGTTAAGTATCTGCCCTCTGCTCAGGTCATCGTCTCAGTATATATATATATATATACTATATATATATATATACTATATATATATATACTATATATATATAGTATATATATATATACTATATATATATACACTATATATATATAGTATATATATATACTATATATATATACTATATATATAGTATATATATATACTATATATATATAGTATATATATATAGTATATATATATACTATATATATATAGTATATATATATACTATACTATATATATATACTATATATACTATACTATATATATACTATATATATATACTATATATACTATACTATATATATACTATATATATAGTATATATATAGTATATATATAGTATATATATAGTATATATATAGTATATATATATATATAGTATAGTATATATATAGTATATATATATAGTATAGTATATATATATAGTATAGTATATATAGTATATATATAGTATATATATATATACTATATATAGTATATAGATAGATATATATATATCTATAGTATATAGATATATATTCCTGAGATAAACATAATAATTTTAGATGCCATAATAATAATATAGATAGTATTTTTTGAAGATTTTATTTATGTATTTGACAGAGAGAGAGAGCACAAGCAGGGAGAACAGGAGAGGGAGAAGCAGACTTCCCGCTCAGCAGGGAGCCTGATGCAGGACTCGATCCCAGGACCCTGAGACGATGACCTGAGCAGAAGGCAGATACTTAACTGACTGAGCCACCCAGATACCAGATAGATATATATCTATGTATATATATATATACACATAGATATATATATATATCTCCACATGAATTGTCTTTTTAGTCCTGTATTAGAACTCAGGGCTATTGAAATATAACTTATATATATATAGTATATATATAGATATATATATATATCTATAGTATATAGATATATATTCCTGAGATAAACATAATAATTTTAGATGCCATAATAATAATATAGATAGTATTTTTTGAAGATTTTATTTATGTATTTGACAGAGAGAGAGAGCACAAGCAGGGAGAACAGGAGAGGGAGAAGCAGACTTCCCGCTCAGCAGGGAGCCTGATGCAGGACTCGATCCCAGGACCCTGAGACGATGACCTGAGCAGAAGGCAGATACTTAACTGACTGAGCCACCCAGATACCAGATAGATATATATCTATGTATATATATATACACATAGATATATATATATATCTCCACATGAATTGTCTTTTTAGTCCTGTATTAGAACTCAGGGCTATTGAAATATAACTTATGGTGACTCACATTTTCCAAGAACACATCCATTTCTTTTCTGTTTGAACATAACCAGCCCAACCGATTATTTGTGCTGCTGTACTTGCCCCCTGTATTTAGATGTTTTCCAAAGCCCCAACTTGAAAAACATCTTTCTTAATGCATGGCCAAACCCATAAAATTCTACCTTCTGAGGCTGTCCCATGCTCTTGGATTAGTACATTTAATCCTTATCAAGAGATTCACCTCACTTGGGTATTACTTTCCATAAACATGAGAGGCCACAAATAGATGAAATGGACATAGAATTGGACAAAATCTTGGAGACATAATATTCTATTAAAATTGCAGCAATGGGCAGCTTATTGCTGGCACCAAATTTAGAGAATCAGGTCACTATCTTTTGTGCCCAACACGTTTCCCTGGGTATTCCACTGAATTTGCCAGGCCAGCTTGATTGCCAAACCAGGCATCTGCTGAGACTGCCTTAATTTGGGTTCTTGGCTTAGAATTTGAACACCTGGTTGTGGGTGATTCTGCACCCAGTGCTTATTTTCCTGGCACCTGTGGGAGGCTGATAAGACAAGATGACCCTGGAACAGAATCTGGATAACAAAACTTGAATTCCAAGCCTTTCGGTTTGAGTCTGGGGTTCTGTGTTAATGGTCTGAAATCTTTACCTGATACTGTTGCCTCTCCATGGTTTTTTTTTTTTTTTTAAGAAAAAAAAGAGACTTTATTATGTTCATTTTATGGAATCTTCAGAGGATTAGAACAACCTGAGCTAGTATTCTACACTGTCTAATGATACTAATGATAACAATAATAATGACTATGTAAGCTGAGCACAGATGGTTGGGGAGTAATATAGTTTTTAAAAGGGTGGGCTATGAAGCAGGGCGTCTGTGGATCCTGACATGGGATTCAAATCTCCCATATTATCACCTATTAACTGTATATCTCCAGTAGGTTATTTAACCTCTATATGCCTCAGTCACTTCTCTATAAAATGTTAATAAAAATAGTAGCTACTTCACAGAGTTGATTCAGAGATTAAATGAGTTAAGATCTATATCATGTCTAACATGTATTAGGCTGTCCATAAATACTAGCCATGGTCCTGCAATGGTGCTAAAGAATTCATCCATTTCATACTTCCAGTAATGCAATTATGAAGATACCAGTAACTCAAAATTTGGTATAATTCACTGTAGTGATGAAGAAAACATGGTTTGGGAGGTTAAAATCACTTTGGTAACCTAAATAAGGCATTTGGCTAGTAATTGGAAGACCTGCTTTGGAATCTAGTATTTGTTCAGGTTGACCCCAGAACTGTAGAGAATTCTAGAATCATAATCATCATTATCATAAATCCCTACAAACGTACCCTGCTTCTCAGTTTACAGACTTCTTTACACATACAATCTCATTTCACTTTCATAGCCGCCTAACAAGGTAGGCAGAACAAATATTGTTGCCCTTGTTTCAAATATTGGAAAGATTCTGAGATTCAAAAATTTCACACAATAGTGAGAACCAGAACAGACCTCTTTGAATTCTCCAAGACTTCACTCATGCTCCATTCTCTTAAGGGATGCTAATCAAAAGAGAATAAATGTAATTATTAATACTGTTGATTACTGGTGACATTGGCTTTGATTCTCAGCAAAAATAATACTTCCTAACGCACTCTCTGATAAATTTATAGATAGACCCTACCATAGTCAGCTTGTACCTTGGAAAATCAGAGTGGAAGGTCACTAAGATTGTCTCCTGTGCTTTCTTCTACGGTGTTTATAATTTAAGCTTTACACATGTAGAGCTCTGATACATTTCAAGTTTATTTTTATCTATATTATGAGGTTTAAGGTCACGGTATTCATTTTTTTTTTTATGTTGCATATGACGAATTGTTCCAGCACCATTTCGTTTTTGAAGACTATCCTCCCCACAGTGAATTTACTTGGCAACTTTTTCAAACCTCAGTTGGCTTGTGTGCACATGTGCATGTGCTCTCACACACTCTGTAGGGCTCTTTTTGGCTCTATTCTGTTACATTATCTTAATCACGATAGCTTTATGGTATGCCTTCACATAAGGTAGCATATATCCTTCAGCTTTGTTCCTCCCTTTCAAAGTTACTATTGCCTCTCCCAGGTCCTTTGTCCTTTCGTTGAAATACAGACTCACTATGTTAATTAAAAAAAAAAATCTGCAAGTTTTTTTCATTTTATACTTTGAATGAGGTTACCATATGATTTTCCCTTTTAGTTTTAATGTGGTGGATTACATAGATATATGAGTTCTAAAGTGTCCTTGCATTCCTAGGATAAACCTCAGTTATTCACAATATATTATTCTATTTCATCTATTTTATTGAATTAAATTTGCTAAAATTCTATTAAGAATTTGTGCATCTCTCATTGAGATCATTTGGCAATCTTATTAATCTCCTGGTGTTTTTTCATTTCTGTTTTGTTTTTGTTTTGTTTTAAGTTTTTATTTATTTGCCAGAGAGAGAGGGAAAAAAAAGAGCACAAGCAAGGGGAGCTGCAGGTAGAGGGAGAAGCAGACTCCCTGCTGAGCAAGGATCTCAAGGTGGGACTCAGTCCCAGAAATCTGGGATTATGACCTGGGCTGAAGGCAGATGCTTAACTGACTGAGACACCCAGGCATCCCTCTCCTGGGTCCTGGGTTGGTTGGTTGGTTTGTCTGCTTTAAGTCTTGCTGTCTATTAGTATAATGCTATCTATTAGTATAATGCTAGCTTCACAGAGTAAGCTGGGCAGTATGCCTTGCTCTTTAATTTTCTGGAAGAGTTTTTATATCAGTCGTGTCATTTCTTCCTTAAATGTTTGATAGAATTCTTTGGGTAAACCACATGGGACTGAAATTCTATTTTGGGAATGTTTTAAAACAATTTTTAAAGATATATGGAGTGATTTCCGTTACCAGTTTTTTCTTGAGGGAGTCTTCTTAATTTGTGTCATTTAAGGAATTTGTCCATATCATCTAAGTTGTCAAATTCATTACATAAAGTTCATTATGTTCTCTTGATACCTGTATGCCCTGTAGTGTTGTTCTTTCTCTCATTCTTCATATTGGTGATTTGTGTCCTCTTTTTTTTTCCTACCCAGCCTCACTAGAGATTAATCTATTTTATTTATCATCTAAAAAAGCCACTACTGATTTTGTTAATTTTTCTTTTTTGTTTCTATATGACGTCCTGTGTTTATTTCTACTTCTAGCTTTATTTGCTTTCTTCTGCTCACTTCGGTTTAGCTGGCTCTTCTTTGTTTCCTTAGAGTGAAATTTTAGGCTCTCTAATCTCCTGATTCGTCTTTGTTTTTTCTCTAATGGCATACACCACAGACGTAGTTGTCAAATGTGCATTTTACTCAAACTCAAGAAATTTTTGCTAAAAAAAATTAAAAACAAATTTTTTTGCAATATCTGGCCAATGGGAGAAGGGATGTGAATACTACAATTGTGTTCTCTTAGCTGCACCCTTAATAGCAGCCTCTGGAGTCTGTTAAGCACATAAGGCTACAAATGCTCTGATATAGCCTCATCTCCTAGCATCTAAGAAATCCTAAATTTCCAAAACACATAATTTGAATTTATATTACCACCCTTGTAGTAGGTTATATAGATATAGCTGGTGTTCGTGTGATCTGGTCCATTATTCTTTCATTAATCCAGCGAGAAGTATTTTCTGGAATCATGGAATAAGATCCCAAGGTGATAAAGAGAATTTGGGTCTTATACCTTGTTCTGAAACCTCACGGATATTTATTAGCTTTGTGGCTACAGGGAGTCAGCGACCACCTGTATCTATTTCCTGAATGAAACATAACTGTATTAGAAGATTTCTAAGTTGCCTTATAGCTTTGAATTCTATGGTTCACTTTACTGTAATCACAGGGCTTTAATAAAGTTACCAGAATTACAAAATAAATGAGTCATATTCCTGTGGTACAGACATATCCATTCTAGTTAGGGTGATAATAAATGATATGTCTGAAATTAGATAACTGTGTAAATCCACATGGATCCAAAATCAGTGCGGCCCATTGTAGGATAGAAGGAAAAATCAGTGTGGAAATGGACTGGGAAGTACTGGTTGAAGAGAAGGAAATTTACCCAAGTTTTTGAAAACAGGAAGATTATCCTATATCATAAGGCTTAGTGAAAGAACTCTAAGCAGGAGAAATGGCTTGAAGGAAGACATGGTTTAGGAATATTTGGGAGCTAGTGAAGCAGTTGTTTTTGGTTTTCATTTGTGTAGTCCAGTTGAAGATAAAGTTAGAGAGAAAAGATGCCCTTCATTGCTGGTTGGAGGCATTGACTTTATCTTTACATCTATGCCCAGTGGTGAATATTTATGCATTGCATTTATAAACTAAGGACCGACCTCTCCACTAAAAATAAATGCAGGGCTTTCAGGTAACTAGGCGAGAATGAGAGAAAGAGGCATATGCAAATAAAGAAATGATAACCTTCAGAAAACTGTCTAAAATCAGTAGGTAGTAAAGGCCCATCCCTTAAAAGCTCAGGAAAACCAGCCTCGTGTCCTGTTCAGCGGAATTAGAATACAGAATAATACATAGAATGTACTGAATGTGTGAATATGTGGCCAGCAGAAGTTCATATTTTAAAAAGATTTGGGAATAGCTAAAGCTAAGAAAAAAATAGAAATTTTAAGTATAAAGAGTATAAAATAGCAATAAATCTGTTTCTCAAACACAGCATACCTAAAATATTCTGTGGTGTATGGATTAACTGAATGTGGCAAAAGCTGTTTTTATTTACAGGCTTGATTCATATTTTATTTAGTATTTTGATGAATATTTATTATCTTAAAAATACTGGATAGATTTATATGCCTTGCCCTCAATGTCATACCTCCTACATAAATACTATTGCCAAGCATATGGCATGGGATAAGTAGGCAGACACTTCTGAAACAGAGATAATTTTTTTTAATTAATAGACCTTATCTTTCATGATGATTTTAGATGTTCAAAAGAACTGAGCCAGTAGTATAGAGTTTCCAATATAAAGCTTCCCCTACTACTAACATCCTACATTAATATGGTACATTTGTCACAATTGATGAACCAATACTGATATATCGTAATCTTAAGGTTATTTCTATTTCCTTAGTTTTTACCTAATACCCTTTTTCTGTTTCAGGATCCCATTCAGGATGCCACACTACATTTCTTCCTCATGTCTCCTTATCCTTCTTATAGTTGTGACAATTTCTTGGGCTTTCCTTGTTTTGTTGACCTTGACAGTTTTGAGGACTATTGTCATAGTTTTTATATAAGTTGTCACTCTGTTGGAATTAGTCTTATGTTTTCTCATGTATAGACTGAGGTTATGGATTTGGGGGAGGGAGAACATAGAAGGAAAGTACATTTTTTCTTCTTATATCATATAAAAATTACATACTACCAACATGACTTATCACTGTTGATGTTGCTCTTGATTACCTGGACGAAGTATCCGTCAGATTTCTACATTATAGTTAGTCTTTTTCCCCTTCTCATTCTGCACTCATTGGAAGGAAGTAGCTATGACTAATCCACACTTAAGGAGAATGGGTTATGCTCACCTCATTTAGGGTAGAGTAGCTACGTAATTTATTTTTAACTCATATGCATTTGAGTTTTGTCTCCTCTCTGCCATTGACAAAACAAAGGAATGAATGTTTGTACATACTAAAACAAATATATACACATACCTTAAATATTTCTATCTACAAGCATCTGTATCTATGTTAAGTTAAACATGAGTTGTTACTGGTATCACCAACTTTTATCCATTACAACATGAATTATCCTAGCCTCTGCCCTGGATGATCTCTAAATTTCTCACTGTTAGGGTGAGAAATCTGGCTCCTACTATCCACCGTATACATTGACCTAACTCTTCTTCTCTAGTAAGCATGAACAACAGTTATCAGAATTATTAACCCATGGCCCGTGGAAACAACCCTTATCACGAAAGTACTTATATGTACTTCCTTTTGTCTTAATTTTATGGATTCCATTCTGTTTCAAAGTTACTTAGGCCACCCCTTTCTTTCACCGATTTTAGTAATGCCATTTCATTTTAAATGCAGTTAGATTTTCTTGTTATGACCTACATTCTTCCCTGGAATTCTAGATGATTTTTTAAATGGCACACATAAGGTTCACTTGCATTATAAATTTCTATAGATTTTAATAGAAGTACAATGTCATGTTTCCACCATAACAGTATCATACAGAATATTTTCACCACCCTGAAAACATTGTACTTCACACCTGATCCTTCCCATCTTCCTCCATCTCCATCCCTCAGTCCTCAGGTAAATCTTTTTTTTTTTTTTTTTAAACTACAGTTTTTGTGAGGTTTTTTGTTTCTACAGTTTTGTCATTTCCAGAATGTTACACAGTTGAAATCATACAGTTTGTAGCCTTTCAGATGGGGTTCTTTCCCTTAGTGGTAAGCATTTAAGTTTACTCAATGTCTTTTTATAGCTTAACATCTCATTACTTTTGAGCAGTAAATAATACTCCATTGTATGGCTGTATCACCATGCTTATCCATTTACCTTAAAAAAAATATAGACTAATGTTGTATTTATTCAGAAGATAGCACATTTTGCATTGGATAATAGATAACCATTATTTTTTGTCTGTCACCATTTTTTTTCTTTTGTTTTTAAGTTTTCATTTAAATTTTGGTCAGTTAATGTATAGTGTAATATTGGTTTCAAGAGTAGAATTTAGTGATTCATCACGTATACATACCCACTGCTCTGTCCATTCATGTATTGAATAAAGTTGCTATAAACATTAAGTATGGAGGTTTCATATGGATATAAGTTTTTAGCACACACGCCTAGGAGTGTGATTGCTGTATTATATGGCAATACTGGGTTTTGCTTTGTAAGAAACTGCCAACTGACTTCTGAAGTGAATCATTCCCACAAACAGTGAATAAGAGTTCCTGTTACTTCACATGCTCATGAGCACTTGGTTGTATCAGCTTTTCGGATTTTAGCTGTTTTAATAGATGTGTAGTGGTAATCTTTGCTGTTTTCATTTGTGATTCCTTAATGAAAAATGACCTGGAGCATCTGTTCCTAAGTTCTTTTGCCATTAGAATATCTTCACTAGTGAGTTATCTGTTCAGCTCTTTTATTCATTTATATATTGGATTATTTGCTTTCTTATGGCTGAGTTTTAAGAGTTCTTTGTCTGTGTTGGATACATGTCTTTTATTGGATCTGTGTTTTGCGAACAAATTCTAATTCTGTGGCTTGTCTTTTTTTTTATCTTATGGGTGTCTTTTGTAGAGCAGAAGTTTTTATTTTAATGAAATCCAACTTACCAAATATTTTATTCATGGATCATGTTTTTGTTGTACTAAAAGGTCATCACTAAACCAAAGACTACCTAGATTTTCTCTAGTGTTGTTTTCTAGAAATTTTATAATTGTGTTTTTCATTTAAATCTATGATCCATTTTGAGTTACTTTTGTGAAAGGTTTAAGATCTGTGTCTGGACTCATTTTTTAAAAATACACTATGTTCAGCCATTTGAACACCAGTTTTTGAAAAGACTCTTCTTTATTGAATTGCCTAGCTTCTTTGTGACCAAATGTGTGTGGATCTTTCTTTTCTTTTCTTTTTTCTTTCTTCAGATTCTGTCTTCTGCTCCGCTGATCTGTGTGTCCATTCTTTTGACAATACCATGCTGTGTTGATCATTGTAGCTTTATAGTAGGTCTTGAAATTGGATAATGTCACACCTCCAACTTTGTTCTTCTTCAGGCTGTTCTGGGGTTTTTAACTTCCCCTGTTAACTTTAGAATCATTTCTCCTTTTTTATTCTTTTTAACTGTGGTTAGAGGTTTGTTTTATTGGTATCTTTATTGGTGAGTTTTGAGTTTTACTGATTTCTCTGTTTCTTGTTTCCAGTTTCACTTATTTCTGCTCTAATTTTTATTTTTTTTTCTCCTCTTTTTAGGCTTAATTGTGGGTTTTTTCCTCTAGTTTTCTAAGGTAGAATATAATATTATTAATTTTAGGACTTCTTGTCTAATATATGCCTTTAGTGATAATGAATTTCACTCAAACCTGGCTTTTACTTCAGTCCATGAATTTTGATGGAAAAAAAAAGGAATTTTGATAGCTTAAAATAAATTTTTTATTCAATCAAATAATTTATAGTTGCTCTTGAAATTTATTCTTTGACTCATGCTTTTTTTAGATGCATGTTGTAAGTCTTGGTTTTTGGCAGGGTGGGACAGTGATTTACAATTATATTTCAGTTACTGACTTCTATTTTAAATCCATTATTTTCTTGGATAACTTGAAAGATTTCTACTCTTTTCAACTTGTTGAGTATGTTTATGGCACAGGATGTGGTCTATTTTGGTGAATAAACATTTATGTGAGCTTGAGAAGAATATGTATTTTTCTGTTGTTGGATGAAGTATTCTAAAGATGTCAGTAAGATTCACTTGATTGATGGTGCTGGTGAGTGCATCTATACCCCTATTAATTTTGTCCTGCTAGGCAAATATAAATACAAATACTAGATAGAAGAGTGTTCAAGTCTTCAGCTGTAGTAGGGAACTGGTTATTTCTCCTTGCAATTCTTGTCTAAAATTAATATAGTTACTCCAGCTTCTCTTACCTAGTTGCCCCACAGTTATATTGAACAGTCTGCTCTTTTTTTTTTTTTTAATTCTTTTTCCTCTTTGCAGTTTAACTGTGTAAGTTTCCATTGGTATATCTTCGGGTTCACTGATCCTCAATTATGTCCGGTCTGCTGGTGAGACTATCAAAGGCATTCCTCATTTCTGTTGCAGTGATAATTAATTTCTAGCATTAACTTTTTATTATTTTCAGAGTTTCCAGTTACATCTTTGCTTATATCACCTATCTATTCTTGCATGTGGTCTACTTTATCCATTATAGTCATTAACATACTAATCATAGTTATTTTTAATTTTCTAACTGATCATTACAAATCTGTGTCATATTTGAATCTGGGGTTCTGATGCTTGCTTTATCTCTGCAGTCCGTGTTTTTTTCTTGCTTTTACAGTATACCTTCTGATTATTTGTTGAAAGTGGACCTGATATATAGGGTAATAGGAACTGAGGTAAAAAGAGCTCAGTGTATAATTTTATGTTCATCTGACTAGCAGCTGGTCTCTATTTGATGGTTGCTTGAGCTCTAGGGACCAGAGGCTTCAGTTTCCATTAGTACTGTTTTGTTTGGTTTTGTTTTGTTATTCCCTCTTACCTTTGGTTTCTTTAAGAAAACCCTCTTAATAGAACCCAGGTCTGGGGCGCCTGGGTGGCTCAGTGGGTTAAGCCGCTGCCTTCGGCTGGGGTCATGATCTCAGGGTCCTGGGATCGAGTCCCGCATCGGGCTCTCTGCTCGGCAGGGAGTCTGCTTCCCTCTCTCTCTCTCTGTCTGCCTCTCTGCCTACTTGTGATCTGTGTCTGTCAAATAAATAAGTAAAATCTTTAAAAAAAAAAAAAAAAAGAATCCAGGTCTATCAGCTCTTTTAGTTGTTATCCACCATTATACTGGAGCCTTGTTAATGTGGTGTTAGAGTAGGGGCAGATAGTACCTTATGATTTAATGATTAAATTTCAGTCATGTATTGGGCCTAGGTCCCTGAGCTGTGGCTTTCAGCACTATTTCTTAGCTTCATTTTTCTCCTTTATATGAAACAGGAAGGCTAGACTGGATTGAACTTGCCTTTCCTTCAGGTAGATAATTGCCCCTTCTTCAGGAAGATAAGGCTCAGTAAAGTCACTTCCCACTGAGAGTGCAGGCTCTATGTTCAAGAATGCTATAGTTGTATTTCAAAATAGTTACTTCCCTGCCCACTTCCTGCCACCTCCCCTCCCCCCCCCCAAATCAGCAGGGACTCTTCTAGGATCTTTCCCACGAACCTACGTGGAGTGATTTCTGTGGAGGTAAAACTGACAAAAGTGTAATCTTCCCCCTCACCAAAGCCAGGAACCCCAGGAGCTTCTCAGTTTCAAACTAATCCATACTTGTCTTCCAGCAGTTCAGCAGAATTCCCATTTATGTGTTCTTACTAGTTAATGGCTCTAGGAATTTCTCCACTAGTTAAGCTGATCTCAGGTATAGCTCTTTGTGTTTACCTTTCTCCAGATGATGAAGTAGCAAAGTCTTGTGACCTCAGTTCTCTGATAAACCTAGTAAAAATAGTTATAGTTTGCTTAGCTCTTTTCTTGTAATGACAGGCGTGATGACTTCCAAACTCTTCATATATTGGAACTGAAACAAAATCCTGTTCCCAAGATAAGTAACCTTAAAAAATGTTTCATGGCTATATAACATTGATCCCATTGATCTTGACTTTTAGGGGCCTGATAACTGGTAGATTTGAGACTTTTTTTTTTAAGTTTTATTTGAGAGAGAGAGAAAGAGCAAAGAGTGAGAGAGAGCATGAGCTGGAGAGAGGCAGACTCCCTGCTGAGCAGGACTCAGTGACTCAAGCTAAAGGCAGATGCTTAACCTACTGAGCCCCCCAAGTGTCCCAGATTTGAGACTTTTACTCAACTTTAAAAAAAATGTTTTTTTTAAATTTTTTAGAAAGAGAGTGTGTACATGGAGGAGAGGGAGAGGAAGGGAGGGAGTCTTAAGTAGGGTCCATGCTCTGCTTGGAGCCTGAGATGGGGCTCAATCTCACAACTCTGAGATCATTACCTGAGCCTAAATCAAGAATCAGATGCTTAACTGACTGAGCCAGCAAGATGCCCAAGACTTTTACTTAACTTCTAACTGAAGTCCACATTCTTCTTCCTCATAGTTCCCAAAGACAGTTATCTTTAAAATAATTCTGAATGGATTTTGAATGTAGACAGTCTTAAGAGCAGTAGTAGATGATAGGTAGACAGATAGTTGATAATTAATTAAATGGATCTATCAATTTATTTCCTAATTGAATTGATTTTAGAGCTCAATCAAGTCGAATCCTCCATTATATAGATAGGAAACAGGTCTCTTGAGAGCAAACAATTTCTCTTAGTCCCTACCAAGCAGCTCAGCCTGGACTAGAAGTTAAATTTCTTCTTTTCCAATTTAGTTCTTGCTCCACTACCCTGTGCTGTCACCCAAGATTGTCTGGATATCTTTTACTACTTTTAAAATTTTGTTTCTGGCTTAATGTACGCACAAAGCACTTATAGGTAGTCTTACCTTATCATTGTGAATACCTCAATAGTTCTCAAAATTTAGAGAATATAATATCAAAATAAGCTTTTCCTTAAAACAATGAACATTTAAATTCCCCTTCTGCTTTAGAAAGTCATAAAAACTAAAGCATTTGGCAATAAATGGGAACCTATTACATAGCTTTTTGAAAGGACAAACATAAAGAATTAAACCTAAAAGAGTGTTAAAATCCTTTCTGAAGCCTCATTTATATAATGTACAAAATCTTATTTCCCATTAAAACATTTATTTTATTGCAAACTTATTTGCATTAATGAGGACTAGGGATTTTTTAAAAAAATAGAGACATTTTCTCTTTATTATTCTTTATAAATGTGTATATGTGATATTATACGCACATATACACAAAATAAACACATGTAATTCGTATCATAGAATGCTTCCTGGAAACTTTTGATTTGAATAATGGGATACCTCTCCCTTCTAACAATTACTTTTTTTTTCTTGATACCTTAAAAACCTTAAACATCAGTGAAAAATTAAGTTGTATTTCCTTACTTCTGCAAATTGCCATACTATCAGTCTGGTGTCTTGGAGCTTTATCTGAACTGGGACTTCCAAAACTGAAAGTGGGTCCAGATGTACAGCAGGTCTCTCACGGGCTGCAGACTGTGAAAGAAAAAGAGAATGAAATGTGGGTTCAGGAGCAAAGATAGTCACAAAAATCATAAAACAACAGGGAAGAAAAGTTAATCAGAGGAATCGAGGAAAGGAAGAAAACGGGGATCTGCAAACAGAAAAGGCTAGTTTAGAAAGAAAAGCTTAAGAAATTTCCTGAGGCTTCATAGCATTGCGTTATGCTTCCTTTATGGATTGTTTGAATCACAGGAACTATCTTTAAAAAAAAAAAAAAAAAAAGAATTGTTAAAGAAATGGGATTCTGCAATTCAATTTCCAATTATTTTTAGCTATACCCCATCCCCAGAGTAGCAAGAGTCTACTATAATTTCGCACCTACCTCCCCAGTTTGACTTTGGGTATTTTTAGATAAAGGAGATGATTTTGTTTATTTTTGTTTTATATATTTATTTTATTTTATTCTAAGATCCCCACTACACCATACAGAATACCAAAGATATAGTAGAAACCATGGTGAATGTTAAATAAATGAATCTTTACAACCTTGTCTTTCGATCCTAAAAATTCCTGTTCCATTACAATAAACATAAAGATGCCTTTGTGTACACGTACTATCAGATTTGAAAGCTTCCCATGTCCCTCATCCATACTGTCCAGAATTGTAACCTTCTATGTCTATTTTATATTGCTACCCTATTAACAAAATAATATATTCAGAGTAATTTTATTACATCATCTCCTGCTTTAAGGTATGCAATGGCTTCCCTTTGTTCTTAAGAAAAACTTATTTTTTGCCCATGTATGGTGCCTGCCTTGCTAGTACTATCTGGCCTCACATTCCCTTATGCTTAGCATTCTATTTTTAATAGTAAAAATGAAAAAAAAAGTATCTGACATAATCAGTAAATATCTATTGAATTAATATTATTGAAGCAAATAACAATCCTCACAGGAATATCTCCTTTTGAAATACTTCTGTCACTTAAATTCAAGTAACCAACTTAGAGAAAAAAACAAACAAAAAGCAGAATTTCTAAATAAATGTACCTCAACATGAGATGAAAATTTCTTATCAGACCTACATTTGAGCAAAGAGAAAACCCCCATGAACCTTCTCATCCCAGGGCCTTCCTTTATTAACTTAAATGTCACTGTGAGTCAAAATACCTGGGATAGAAGCCTCTGTCCTTTGTTTACATGCTGAGTGACCTTGGACTCTACTAAACCTCTCTCTATTTCTAATTATTTTATCTTTAAAATAATTACAACTAATTACCTTTACAAAAATACCATTGTATCATATGACTATGCTAAAATACGAATCATTCAGTACAATGGTTGCTACAGTATTCCATTTACTCAGTATATGATAAGTACAATTATTTTCCTCTTTTTTACTGTTTACTGTTTAATCCTTTTCAAGTGACTCTATTTCCACATTTAATGAATACCTATTTCATTTATGTATTATATATATACCTAAAGGCATAAAGGCCCTATCTGCAAATATAGTCACACAGCGTCTTCTCTTTGGCCATCTTCAGTTGGACTCTTTCACCATGTCTTTGACCATATTTTATATCCTTTGCTACCTTTTTGCAGTTCATGTAATCTTTTCTCATCTTCTAAGCCATATACTCTTTCTTCATTTAGCTCCTGAATTTATATCTACCTTGATTTTCTTCTCCTGGACTTCCCTTCTGTCTTCTGAATTTCCTGTAAGAAACTGAATGGGAGGGGAGCCTGGGTAACTCAGTTGGTCAAGCATCTGCCTTAGACCCAGGTCATGATTTCAGGGTCCTGGGATCAAGCTCCACATCAGGCTCTCTACCGTGCAGGGAGTCTGCTTGTCTCTCTCTCTTCTGCCCCTCCCCCTGCCCATGCTCTCTCTTTCTCTCTCTGTCAGATAAATGCATAAAATAATTTTTTAAAAAATTTTAAAAACTGAGTGGGAGCAAAAATTGAAATTGGGTGAAGAAATAGAAATTGAGGGAGTTGAAAATGTTAATTTTCCTTAATACTGATTTCTGAGAACTCTAGACCAACTTAAATCATCTTTGCCATTCTTTTATTAGATGGTCTAAATAATTACCTGGAATCTCCAGAAATTAAAAAAACAACAACAACAACAACACTGATGCACCTGAAGATTGAAACTTTCTGATACTAACATGAAGTCAAAGCTTGTTTATTTACGTGTGGATCATTGGAAACAATTATCTCCTTGCCTCAGCAGTGAGCTAGTTCAGTAGCTATGGCTTATTCAGGAATTTATCTTGCTTTGTTAACAAGCCATTAGCACCATTACTAGTTCATTAGTTCTGACTTTGAAAAATACTTCCTCAAACCTCAATGTTGCTTAAAAGGATTGTAATAACAATAGGGTATTTGAGAATATCTAGGGACAAAATTCACCCCAATCAGGTACTGTGGGGAATATGATTCCCATATATGAATAATACACCATCAAAATGATCTAAGATAAGGTTACATATACAAATAGGAATGTTATAATTTTTTTTTCTTTTTCTTTCCATTCCAGCTCATTTCTCATATTCTGTGCTTTGGTTAATGGTGATGGTGGTGGTGGTGGTGGTGGTGATGATGATGATGATGATGATGATGATAGTAATGTTAGAGGCTGCTTGGTCTTCTTTCATTTAAGATAAATATTTGAAATAATCCTTTTCTAAGTGACTCTAACTGCCATTGACCTTTCATGTTGCTACCTCCTTGTCCTCCTCCTATTCCTTCTCCTCCTCCTCCCCCTTCTTTTCCTTTCCTTTCTTCTTCTCTTTCTCCTCTTCTACCTGCTTCTACATAGTCCTCCTCACACAACTATATAGTAATACATGCACACCATTCATGTTAGTTTTCTTATGTACATTGCTCTTCTTTGAATAGAATTGGTGCTTCCGAGTCCAGCCAGCCAGCCATGGATTAAGAATACAAGGCTAAAAGAGGGATATGATAAATTGGGGCTTATCACTGTTTCAATTAGGATATCACTTTCTCATTGGATCATTCGTGCCTCCTTTGCATTTCCACATTTTCCATAAGGCCACTGTGATTTAGTCTGATGCCTGGCTTCATAGGTTGACAATGTGATGCTTATTTATCTCTGCTTAGCTGGGTTATCAGCACTCGCTTTCCTTTCTTCCAACTTGCCTCCTCTTGATATCATTTCTCTTGCTTAGAACTCTGGATTAGAGAAGATAAAGATGCCCAATTTGTGCAGTTTATCCTCTAGTCCAACTTCCCATAGTATTCGTTAGAGCACAGTAATTACTATAAGGATATTCCTGACTTTGCTTAATTCCTATAGATGTCTTTAGACCTATTGATTAAAGCAAAGGTTAATTGTAAGGTCTTTCAGGAGACATCTGTTCTCTACTCTGCTGTTCAAATTAATCAGCTCTGATTGTCCTCTTCAAACTGGACTAATTAACACTCTGCTGGGCCCATATCCCACATTTTGCTGTGTTTTGAAGTTTTTATCATTTCTTGTTTCATTAGAGATATTATTTATTTTCTATGTGGCTTGTCTTATATTTTTAACTAGATTTCTATGTGGTGACTTTAACCCACTCATTTTTACATAAAGCCCACCCAACTCAAGTTAACTATTGAATGCTTAAAACCTTATAAGCAGGCTAGACATGGTAGATTTTCAATAAGTGGATAATAATAAATTTAAAAAATGAGAAGACGGCAAATTTTTTAGGGTCACTATGTCATAGAATTTTAACCACACTGGCAGTCTCTTTTTCTTCTTTATTTTGTACCCAAAGTATGATTTCCAAATATTAGCAGTGACATTAAGAACCTGGGGTTGCATTCACATGGGATCAAGCTACATTCATCCAAAAAGAAGCAAGTTCTATTAACTGTCACTGGTAAGTAATTAAGAATATCTCACCAATATTCCTGGTAATAACTTGATTATATGTTCATTATTTATATATTCAAAATTTTCTTATCATTTTGACATTTGGTTCAATATTGCTCCAAGACAGGTAAAGGTAGTGTACTTGTTGCTATCTATAAGTCAGAAAACAGATTCAAGTATTGTTTAAGTGATATACATAGGATCACAGTAACTGATAGCCAAAATAAGCATTTAGTATATTCTTTTTGAGAACAATTAAGAACCATCCATAAATAGAAATGACTTTTCTTTGTATTTTCTCACAAGGATCTGTTACTAGAAAACTAATAAAATATTAGAAAAGGAATTACAAAGATCCCATGGAAATGCCCAGTATTTGAAATCACATCATTGTCATTTGTAAATATCATCTTTAGTCTACGTGCTAATAAATCTGTATCTAGACAACTTTAGTAATCATACTTAAGAAATTGCATTATTCATTATCATATGTAGGGAGGAGATTTCTAGTAATGATTCAATAGTGAATTGTGTAAAAGATAATACATTAAAATAGTCCATATAGATAATTACATAGTGCAGTATTTTACATGAAATATCTTATTCTCTGGCTTTATGTGTCGCTGACAAAATACCTATACTATTTTCCTAAGGCATATTTTTTATACTTTACCTATTTTGTTGATATATTGTTATAGATGGTACAGAAAATGTCCTGATTAACTTTAACAATTGCTTCCAGGTTGGTTAGTGTTATCTGTTACTCTAATTGCAAAACAAACTTTTTTCATCTTACCTTTGATACTATCTAGTTTCTCATCAGGAGGAATAAATTTGCATGAAAATATTACCCATGTAAATGCTTCCAAATTATTGCAAGTAAAAAATAAACCACTGAATTATTATTGAGCTCATTAGAAGAAAGATGGTGCACAATATTATCATTTTATCTGACAAATACCATTAGTTCATTATGAATTATAGCATTCAATTACCTACAACATGCAACAGAAATGAGAAGCTTTGTTAGGTGCTGCGAAAGTGTTATTCTGAAATTGCTTTTTAAATTTATCTGGTACTACACTTTTGTTATTAAAGAAAGAATGTGCATCACTTTATTCAGAAAATTCATTGTTTCCTTTCAGAATTAGGTGATTAGAAGGCATAAACAGCATAGAAAATAGCAGCGTCCTTGAATATAACTTGTGTAGCTTTGTAATATTACAGTTAGGAAAAAAGTCAGGAGTCATGGTATGCTTTATATGAAATGATACATTATTAATAATAAGTGGACTATAAAATGTTAAGGATGGAAGGATGTTTATTGCTATTACTAAGGGAACCATTATTTTTAAAAAAGGAAAAACAGCTAAAAAAAACAAAAAATAAAATGGAATTCTAAAAAAATAAAAATCAAATAATAAAAAGCACAAAATAAGAGAAGATGAGTAGAAAAAATAGATATTAATAATTACATTAAATATCAAGAGACAAAACTCACCAATTAAAAGGAAGAGATATCAGAATAGAAAACTTGAAAAATTCACATGCTGTTCATAAATGCATATTAGTTGAAGGTAAATGAATAGAAAATATGCCAAGCAAAGATTAAACAAAAGCAGTTATATTAAAATTAGGTGAAAAAAACCTTACCATATCATTAGTCAGTTAAATTCAGTGATCTATAGAAAGGTATATCATGATTAAATGGAATTTTTCCCAGGAATACAAGGATGGTTTAACATCCAAAAATCAGATGAATATATTAATGGAATAAAGGAGAAAAATCTAAGATAATACAATTGATATAGAATAAACATTTGGGATAATTACTCTTTTATGATTTAAGAAAATATATTAAACCAAGGAATAGATGTAAACTTTCACAGCCTGAATAAGGACATCTACAAAAATCCTATAGCTAACATTATATTCAGTTCTGAAAGACTCCATGCCTAGTACCTATGATCAGGAATAAGCAAGAGTAACCTTTCCACAACTTGTATGAAATGTCATAGTGAACGTTGTAACAAACCCAGTAAGGAAAGAAAAGTCATAAAAGACATACAAATTGGAAAGGAATAAGTAAAACTCTTATTTACAGTTGACTGATCTTACATATAGAAAATACTAAGAGATTCAAAAGAAGCTATTAGAACTAATAAATGAAATTAGCAAGGTTTCATAGTATAATGTCAATATGTAAAACCGTTTATTTATATATTTTTATACTAGGACCAACTAGCAAAATAAAGATTCACAATAACATCAAAAATACTTAGAAATAAATTTTAATAAGAGATAACCAGAAGTTAAGATTTGAAGTGGAAAACTACAAAATAATTGCAAAGAGACATTAAGTAAAACAAATAAATAGTATGTTATTAAGATGAAAATACTCTCCAAATTGTCTTACAGATCCAATATAGTCTAAAGGGGGGACATATGGAGAACCTATTCTTTTTTATAAAATTTTATTTATTTATTTGACAGAGAGAGACAGGGAGAGAGGGATCACAGGCAGGGGGAGTGGGAGACTGAGACGCAGGCTTCCAGCCGAGCAGGGAGCCCAATGCAGGGATTGATCCCAGGACTCCAGGATCATGACCCGAGCCGAAGGCAGACACCCAACAACTGAGCCACCCAGGCACCCCTGGAGAACTTATTCTTGAGACCATCTCAGAACCTCTTGTAGATACTGCCCTCCCAGTCATCCACAGATGAACTGTTCTGTGGTAGAACTGAGACTTTGAGGGTAGCAGCAGCTCCAGTGTCCTCTGAAACACTGATAAAAAGCTCTAAAAGAAGTGATAACTTTTTGATTTCCTTGGCTAATCCTCACTTACCATCCATAAGTAGTTGTGGTAATCATAATTATAAAAAATATTTGAATATCTTTTTCTAACTTACAGATCACATACATAGGCAGCATTTTATTTGATGGTTGCATACACCACTTGCCATGATTCTTCTGAGTAGTTACCCCGGAGCTCTGTGAATATGTAGCCTACCTGCATTAATGTACATAACAGGAGATCATAAAAACACACAAAAGTATGAGAATTGTCAAGACAAATATTTCTTTTGTATTTATTACTTATTTAAGCAGTAGGCTCTGTGCTAGAAATAGTGATGGGCAAACCTAACTTTCTTCTTCTTTCAAGGAGATCATAGTCTTCCTAGAAAAACCAATATAATTCAAATAACACTAAAAATATGTGATTACTAATTAAATATATTTCTAAAGGAATTAGAATAGTAAAAGAAGCATTTTCTGAGAAAATAAACCTCTGAGATTTAAAGATGGTTAGAAATTAATTGGACAAAGAGAACAGGGGACGTATAATCTGCCCAGAGAGAACATGTACAAAAGCTCTGCAGTGTAAGTGGTCAACATAGTGTTGTGAAATTGATAGAAGACCACAGTGGCTGAAGCATAAGGCAGAGGAGCATAGCCAAAAATGAGAATTATGTTCATAACAATGCACATAGGAATTTATATTACAAAGATTCCTTCCCCTTTATCCAGGAGTGATGATAGAATCTTAAAGATTTTAAATATGAGAAATACTTGACTGGAGTTGTGTTTCAGAAAAAAAATCAATTCTAGATGGGTTGTAGAGAAGAAAATCAATGGGGAGAGAAGTGGGTAGAAGTATAGAACTATAAGAAGGATTTTATTAACCCAATAATTTGAGCATAGTGGTCCTAAGATAGAGAGAATAGCTAATGAAGAGATATTTAGAAGTGGTCAAGCCAAGAGATGGAAGTGTTTTTAGGAGACAGAATGAATAGGAATTAACATAGGCCTGGATTTGAGTGACGTGATGGAGATTGACAATGGTGAGAGGCACTGAACTGAGAAGAGAGATGTCTCAAAGTAATCATTCAACAGAGACAGTGGGACTGTTTCACTGAGCAAGATAACCTAAACAGTATCAGAATATCAATACTACTCCTAAGCAAACTTCAAAATAAGGATCACTTCATTATATTCATCTTGCACTAGCCTCGTCTATTTTGTTGACCTTGATAGGTGATTATCAAGTCAAAAGCACTGAACTTATTTCCTACCAGTAAAAGTGTATTCTCTACACTTTTCCTCAGCAGAAAGTCAGTTTAATGAAGACAAACAATTTTTCTGTCTTGTTTGCTTAACTATCCTCAACCTCTAAACCAAAGCCTGCCCTATAACAGGTCCTCAGTAAAAATCTATTGAAGAAAAGACAACTACTTCTTGAATGTGTCCTCAGTTACTTCCCTTCTTATTTGCTCCCAGATAAAAAGGAAAGTGAGACAGTAAGCTCACTAAAATTGGGGTTTCTTATATAGACAATTCATTGTGTATGTAAACATAACTAATTTTTTGTATGTTTATTTGCATCTTGCAACTTCACTGAATTTGTTTATTCTAGTGGTTTTGTCTGTCTTAATCTTTAGAGTTTTTTATATATAGGATCACATTATCTGCAAATCAGGGACAATTTTACTTCTTCCTTTTCAGTTTGGATACTTTTATTTTTTTTTTTCCTTGCCTAGCTACTCTGGCTAGTACTTCCAGTACGATGCTGAATACAGGTGGCGAGAGTAGGCATCCTTGCCTTGTTCCTGACCTTAGAGGAAAAGCTTTCAGAGCATACAATGGGGAAAGATAGTCTTCAACAAATGGTGCTGGGAAATTTGAATATCCACATATAAAGAACGAAATTAGAAAAAAATAATAAAAATAATAATAATGAAAGAATGAAAAAAGAATGAAATTGGACCCTCATCTTACTCCATATACAAAAATCAACTCAAAATGGATTACTTAATATTGACTTAAATATAAAACCTGGAACAATGAAACTCCTAAAAGAAAATAGCACATGGGAGAATCTTCCTGATATTGGGTCGCAATGGATGGCACAGATATGACACCAAAGTACAGAAAACAAAAGAAAATACACAAGTGGGATTATATCAAACTGAATAGTTTTGGCACTTCAAAGGCAGCAACCAACAGAGTGAAAAGACAAACTACAGAATAGAAGAAAATATTTTATACGATAAGGATTCAATCTCCAAAATACATAAGACATTCCTACCACTTGATATCAAGGGGGAAGAAAAAGAATAACCTGATTTAAAAATGGGCTAAGGACTAGAATAGACATTTCTCCGCAAAGAAGATATGCAAACGTCCGTCAGGTATACTGACATCACTAATCATCGTGGAAATATTAATCAAAACCACAATGAGATATCACCTCACAGCTATAAGAATGGCTATTAACAACAACAACAACAAAAAGGACAGAGGACAGTAAGTATTGGTGAGGATGTGGACAAATTGGGACCTTTGCACTTTGTTGGTTGGAATATAAAATGGTACAGCTGCTACGGAAAAAAAATACAGAGATTCCTGAAAAAGTTAGAACTACCATATGATCTAACAATCCCATTTCTGGGCATTTATCCAAAATAATTGAAATCAGGATCTCTAGAGATATGAGCCCTTCTATGTTCATTGCAGCACTATTCACAGTAGCCAAGACATGGAATAACTCAAGTCTCCATTCACAGATGAATAAATAAAGAAAATGTGGCATATACATACAATGAATTAGTATTTGGCTTTGAAAAAGGAGAAAACTCTGCATTTTGCAACAACATGAATGAACTTTGAAGATATGCTCCATGATTTGCTAGTCACACAAATACTACATGACTCCACTTATATGAGGCTTCTAAACTAGTCAAATTCATTGAATCAAAGAGTGGAATGATGGGTACCAGAGGCTGGAGAAGGGGAAAGGAACAGTTACTGATCAGTGGGCATGAAGCTTCAGTTAAACAAGATGAGTAAGTTCTAGAGATCTGTATAGCAGTGTACCTACAGTCAAAAATATGGTATGGTATTGCAGACTTTATTTTTAAATATAAAAATATGGTATGGTATTGCAGACTTACAGTAAAAAATATGGTATGGTATTGCCATACCTACAGTCAAAAATATGGTATGGTATTGCAGACTTAATTTTTAAATATAAAAATATGGCATGGTATTGCAGACTTAATTTTTAAAGAGGATAGATCTATCTAAGTTAAGTGTTTTTACCACAATCAATCAACTTTTCAAAAAAAGAGAAAGAAAGACTCTTAATAGCAGCATGGACTTAGGAAAGTAGAACCCTATTTTTATGCCAGTCAGGAATTAAGTTTTCTCTTTTTCTCAAAAATACGAGCAAAGACTTCTGTGCATAATATGAAAGAAAATGCTACGTGTCTTCTTCAAGCAATGTAGATTTTATAATTTTTGTCCTAAGCAAAATGGATTTCAAAGGTATAAGATTTCCTAGATGATGAACATAAAAAGAAATTCTGGTTGAGTCTAAGTTGGGCTGACTGATAATGTAAGAGCCAACTTATTAAGGACTGATAGGCCCATAAGATGTATTACCTTGGCTAGGCTCAGGGTCTAACTACATTTTTCTACACTCCTCTTTTCTATTGTTTGGGTATATATACATCATCAACTTCTCAGTCAACCCACTAAGACCATTCCGGTAAAACAGCAGTACAATTATTTTTCTAAATGATTTCATCGATTTATTTTGACAAAGAATGACTTTTTAACTAAAATGCAATTCTTAGTTTCTGAAATCTCCATGTCAGAGTAAAATATCCAGAGGGGAAGGAAATAGGCTTCCCATAGAGAAAGAATGAAGAGCAGTTCACATTCATTTTCCCAAATGCCATATGCTCTGTGGATTTGGTCTGCAATCTGGAGCTGAGGGCTATAATGGCCCCTGCTGGGTAAAACATCCGTTAAGAACAGACATTTGTTGGTGTGCAACTGAGGAATGCAGACACTTGGCACTCACAGATCATAGTCTGAAATAACGTGTTTTAGCAGGGGGAAAAAAAAAAAGATATCTTGGCAACTCTGCAGCATTATGCAAAAAGTAGTTTCAGCCTTTGGAATTATGTTATCAGTAAGTTGAGTTCAAGTGATTTTTTTTTTTTTTTTTTTTTTTTTTTACTGAGCATCCCTCTACCCTTCTCTCTCGTGGAACTTTTTGTTATGAAAATGGTTCCATTTGTGATTATAAGTATAAGAAGTATGAAAATTACTTGATGCTATAAATTGAAAAATAAATTGGTGTGTAATCATTCATATTCAAGAGCACCTATTACTGGAATTCCAACTATATGTAAATATGTAGATAATTATAATTATATAATTTATATATAATAGTTATAATTACATAATTATAGGTATAAGATATAAGTAGCTAGATAAATAGATACATGATAGATAATTTTTACATGTTAGGTTTAAAGATATTTCTGTGACATTTTATTTACGTACCCAACAGACTTGACTATCTGTGTCAACTACTGATGTGAGTTTTTTGGAGGGGGTGCTAGATGAGGACTCCTCTGATGATAAAGTGAATACTGACAGAATACCAATATGCATTAAAGTGTTCTTCTGATTAAGGCTCTTAAATTCATAAGAAAATATAATTATGCTACTGAGAATTGTTGGTGGCACATGAAATACCTATCATGGACAAGTGGTTTTCAAGGTGTGGCCCCTCTCTAGGGTTTGCAAAGTCAGAAATACTTTCATAATAGTATTAAGACACTATTTTCACTCTTAGTCTCTCACAAGTGTACAATGGAATTTTCCACAAGCTGTGTGATGTGTGATACTGTAACAGACTAAATGCAAAAGTTTGTGTCTCTACTGTTTTCTCTCTCCCCTGCCCTCCGCTCCCCCTCTCAATCTCATTCAGGGCAGGAGTGCTCCTTACTTTGGCTTGCCTTTGATTCTGGAGTGCTCTTGGGATCAGAGTGGAGTGCAAGGAAATGCAGCATTTCTCTGTACTGGTTCTTCTCTGTCTTCAGTCTAACAAAGGGGCCAGGGACTCGGGAAAGAACTCTTTCCAGGAATGGTGCATATCCCAGAGGCAGAGATCCCTTACATTCTGACTCAGAAACCTCAGCATGCAGTTTTAAGCTCGGGAGAACAAGATACCTTAATGAAAAGCACAGCACAATACACTGTTACTAACTTTCAGTGTTTCATAAGGAGTTTCTTACCAAAATGGTTAAGCAAACATGGCCTCAAACACAAATGCAAGAAACAGATTGTGAAAGAGACCAAGAGAGTCAAAAAAAAAAAAAAAAAGAGAGAGAGAGAGAGAGATTGAGGAATTAGAGATACTTTGGTGAAATCATGGTCACCCAGAGAAAACTGCCACAATAGAACTCTAGGTAGCGTTGGGTAACAAGGGGAAGAAGGAGGGAAATGGGACAGGGGATATAAAACAATTTAAAACAAACACCATTCTGCTTAAAATTCACATGAGTTTACATAGGGTTACACACATTTAGAAATAGTTACGAAATTGTTTTTATGATCCCATAAAGGGATATTCTAGGGAGATGTATTTATAAATTCATTATGTGAGTTAACCACTAACATATTATAGGAAATTGAGCCAATGACATATCCTCTCTAGACTTCACTGTTCTGTTTGGAGTAAGGACAAAACTATTTGTTCTGACTAGCTCATAGAATGGGTATAGACACAAAAATAGAAATATCGGCATGCTTGCTTATGCCTTAGAGCATTGTATAAATGTAAGATACTATTACCTTCCCTTTCCTTTTTACCAGAAGTGCGTTCCATGTTTCATACCATTACATTATTAAATATTTTCTTACTAGAAGCTACATACACAGTCACATTTAGTTTTATTTTAGATCTTTACTCAATGATTATAAGGTGCTTCCAAAGCCATAGTAATGGCAATTCTGACTTAAGTAATAGAATGGTTTATAGTTGTCATTTCTACAGTATTAAAGAATGTAAAATCTTTACCACAAATGTATGTTTTAAATTAATCTAATTTTTCCATACATATTCACCTATATAGTAACTACTCAGATCAAGATTTAGAACTAGGGAGACAGAAGGCTTTTTTTCTGCCCTCTCCTATCCAGCAGCCTCAAAGATAAACAGTATCTAATCGAAAATAAACACTATCTAATCAAAGACAGTGTTTCTAAATATCAAGTTTATGGTAAAAATATGGACTGACATGTAGGTCAGATTCCTTGATGAAAAGTTGTGTGTACTACATGTGTTCATTAACAAACCACTCAACAGGCACCTGTAATTGGCTCTATTTTAGATTCAATCTGTGATTTTTTTTGAAGTATGAATATAGCTATCTATCTAGTTATGAAGAAAGTGGCATAACCCATTCTTTGCAAGTTAACAGTGTAAAAAGTGTAAGAAGGCAAACACATATTACACCAAAAGAATGATGCGTTTTCACATTAACTATTCATTTAGGTACACAAATACATTTTTAGTGTATTCAGGTGCCAGTATTTGAATGCTATTTTTTTTTTCTTTTACCAGTAGTAGATGCTGGTTTAGAGGGGATAGAGATAAATAAAACTTTGAGGAAGAGGGAACTGTCTTATCACCCATGGACAAAAATGAGTGTGGCACACTGAGATTTGAAAATGTGCTCAAATTCAGGGAGACAGAGAATAGAGCACTTAGTAGTAAAGGAGAATTAAAATAGAGAGGTAGTATGAGTTTATGAAACAGCATAAAAGCGTATATGAAATAAAATGGACTAGGCAGAAGTGGGAGACATACGCTGAGCACTCATGAAAATTAATGTTATATATGTAGAAACAGATAGCCTTTAGAAGACCTTGAAAAGGGGCGTCTGGGTGGCTCAGTGGGTTAAAGCCTCTGCCTTCGGGTCAGGTCATGATCTCAGGGTCCTGGGATGGAGCCCCACATCGGGCTCTCTGCTCAGCAGGGAGCCTGCTTCCCCCTCTCTCTCTGCCTGCCTCTCTGCCTACTTGTGATCTCTGTCTCTGTCAAATAAATAAATAAAATCTTAAAAAAAAAAAAAAAAAAGAAGAAGAAGAAGACCTTGAAAGTATGGCAGAGATTTTGAATGGTGGAAAACTGAGCTGCTGGGAGGTTTTGAGATGAGAATGGATGTTATAAGAGCAGCATTTAAAGAAGCTGGATGTGCAGAGGGCAAAGGAAAATGGAGGCTCGAGCAGAGGACACTTACTCTGAGATGGGTGTGCTGGCCCTAAAAGGGAGAGGAAGGTATGGAAGAACAATTAGCAGTGTGATGTGTTGATAGCTACTAACAAGACCATCACAAAGAAGGCTGAGGGGAAGGTGATGCCAAGATACTGTGTCTCGCTCTCTAGAATCATGAACTTTCCTCAGAAGAAAGGAAGGTAGGGAAGGCAAACTAGTCTGTGTACATTCTGAGCTGATTGAACACAAACTTGCACATCCAGACATCTCTCCATCATTTTGAAGTCATAGAACCAGAGGCGCTGTGAGAGGATAAGGCTAGTAGAGCATGTGGGGTGAATGACTCTAGGACAGAGTTCACCATGAAAGGACATTGGAGCAACACAGAGTCAGAGATGGTGCTCGCACGTGCTTTATGTTAAAGGGACAGACTGGACTGAGGGATGGTGAATCCACCTACGTAAAAGGTTTTACCTCAAAGAAAGTCACATGATTCAGAGCAGGCAGGCTCAGAACACATCTTTCTTAGTCAATAAGACAAGTTAAATGTGCCCCTCCCCGCCCGCAAACAGAGAGCTCTTTTAATCCTAAGACAGTTTGTTCCTTGTCCTTTATTTTCCTTTCTGTGGAAAAGTGTCAAAGGCTTGAGGTATGCAAGAGACCAAAGATGGGGGGAAAAGTATCCAGTCAGATCGGTTTGCATCCGGTTAAATCAGAGGGAGAGGGAGAGAGGAAGGAACTTCTCTTTATTGAATGCATTCTCCAAATGGAGGAGCAAACAAGAGACAAAACCATGAGACTAAGCACATTCTTGGTCAAGAAACTCTTGACTTGAGTGATAGCCACAACTGGGTGTGTTAAGAAACAAAGTTAAAGAATGGCTGGAAATAGAAGAAAATTGCTGGGAGTATGATGTTATGGATAAAATGTTATGGGAATATGATGTTATGGATAAAAATGACAACAGGAATTAATATATCACACTTGTTATATGTCAGGCACTCTTCCAGAATTTTATATAAAGTTAATTATCCCAATAATAGGAAATATTGCTACTTTAACTTCACAGGTGGGAAAAATTAAGCACAAGAAAGGCAAGTGATGTGGCAGAGTTACATAGCTGAGAAGTTGAAGAACCAGGGTATGAATCAGATAGCAGGACTCTATACAGAACAGAAATTGCAAAATGGAATAGCTAACAAGCCAAAGCTCAGATGATACGGAGAACATGTTATAATATTCCCACTAACATGAGGACCACATTTATTAATTACATATTGCTATTAGGTTTGTCGATAAACAGATCTTGAAGAGGATCAAAGAAAGAGTTTCAAAGAACCAAGAACAGAAGTTAGTTATGAAAGGGCAAGCAAGAGGGTTGCTGGGCAAAAAAAAAAAAAGAAAGAAAGGCAACCAAGAAATTATGGAAATACATTCTCAGTCTGTGAAGGAAAATACTCCCTACTGGACACTCCACAACTCAGCAGGCCAAACCATCCATAAGTTGGCTACTCCATAAATCTATGTTAAAGCCCAGGCCAGAATTGAGAACTGGCTATGGACCCTACCTGCGAGCAGCTCATTGACTGAGATGTGGGTGGAACCAGCTGCTCCTCAAAGTTAAACCCTAAGAAAGTAACATAAAATTATCCCCACGTGCTAGAACCTGCTAGCTTCTAATTCACTATATATTAATTCCTTATTCTTTACCAAAGAGGCCGGAATATTCCCTGCCCTCTAGGGAAAACATTTTTTTTTAATTTTTAAAAATTATTGTAAAATACACATAACATAAATGACCATCTTAACCATTTTAAGTGTACAGTTAAGTGGCATTAAGTACATTCATATGGTTGGGCAACTGTGACCACCGTGTCCAGAATTCTTCTCATCTTGCATGACTGAAATGCTATCCATTTAACAGCAACTCTCCTCCCCATCCCCCTGGATCCCAGTCCCTGGGATTCAGCATTCTGGTTTCTGTCATTATAAATTGATATATATAATATATTGTTGTATATATATGTTTTCTGTCATTATAAATTTGACTAGGGACCTCATACAAGTGGAATCATGTAGAATTTATCTTTTTGTGACTGGCTTACTTCGCTTAGCATCATATCTTCAGTGTTTATCCATGTCATACATATGACATATACACAGACACACACACCACTTAGTGTATCCATGGGCCCTTGGGTTCTTTCTACCTTTTGGCTACTGCAAATAACATTGCTATCAACGTGGGTGTACAAATGTCTCTTTAAGATCCTGCTTTCAATTCTTTTGGATCCATACCCAAAAGTAGAATTGTTGGATTAGATGGTAATTCTATTTTTAATTTTGCGAGTAACTGCCATACTGTTTTCAAAGGGATCCAATTTTGTTTGAAATTGCAGTGGAGCCAGGGAGAAAAGCAGGGACATTATTAACATGAGATTTAGGGCAATGTTTACTTTGGCAGAGACAAGAACATGATAATACTCTAGTTCATATATTGGGTTTAGTTCATTCATTATCACGTTATATATTTTATATTTATTTTACAATATTTTAGTTTTCTTATGTGATTCATATATTCTTATGCATACATCAAATATTATGATTTTTTTTTAGAAGTACTTGCTAAAAAGATACTTGTAGAAAGAAACAAAAACAAGGGTGGAAAAAAATCCATGGAAAGCCTGAAAGCTAAGGCCTTTCTTGGTTCTGGCTTTCCAGTAGTTTCAGTTTCTAGGTGATCTCAGTATATCTTATCTCTGTTCATGAAGAATATGAGATTAGCTCTTATATTTAAACAAATTCCCTTTCTTAATCTAGTTTGAGTGATTTTCTGTTCTTTTCTATTTCTTGCTCACTTATGTATGATACTTAATCCTTTGGATATATCACACTGAATTATTTCACATCATTGTTCAAGAGAGAGATTGATCTAAAATTTTACCAAGTTGTTCTTAGATTTTGCTAGTGAGGTTATGCTGTTCTCCTAGAAGAAATTAGCATATCCCCCCACCCTTTTTTATTCCCTGAAGAGTTTGGGAAAGTATATTTGGAAAAATCAGTGAAGACATTTAAATGTGTCAAGAAATTTATAAATTTTAATTATAGATTCAAATTATTTAATAGATATGACTATTTAGAGTTCCTGTTTCTTTTGACATATTTGATGTTAGCTTTTCTTAAAAGCAAATTTTCCATTCTGTATAATTTATCAACTTTTTTGAATATAAAGCTATACATTATGTCTCAGTATCTTTCTTTTCAACATTGGGGAAATCTATGGTAATGGTCTCATTTTTTTTTAATACCTCATACTAGCAAACTTGGTTTTACTGTTTCTTTTTTGAGTATTGGTTTTCTTTGCTGGGATTTATCAGTTTTCTTACTGCTTTTATAAGACCTCTTCCTTAATTAGTATTTGCATGGAATAATGTTTTCCTTTATTTCACTTTCAAGCTTTCAGCATCCTTTTATTTAATGTTTCTTATATGCAGCACATAGTATTTTTAAAAATCTGTATCTAATCAGATTATATTTCATTTCACTTGCAATTATAGCTAATATAGCTAAGATGTAGTTGTGTTTTTATTTTTGATCTTACTATTTTAAACACCTGCCTTCTTTTCCTTTCTATTCTTTTCTTTTTTAATTTTTTAACTAATCAAAAAAATTTCTTCGATCCATCCTCTGTAGCCTTCTAAGAAATATATTCTTTACTATTCATTTCGTGTTTTTTTCCAGGAAATGACAATATCTGGTACTGACGTATTAGGATTTTTGCGGGGCTCCTGGATGGCTCAGTGGGTTAAAGCTTCTGCCTTCAGCTCAGGCCATGATCCCAAGGTCCTGGGATCCGCTCTCTGCTCAGCAGGGAGCCTGCCTCCCCCTCTCTCTGTGCCTGCCTCTCTGCCTACTTGTGATTTCTTTCTGTCAAATAAATAAATAAAATCTTTTTAAAAAATAGGATTTTTGCTATTTCTCATTCAGTGGGAAGATTTCACAAAAATTTTAACTTTGCCACCTCCCTGCTTTGTGTACTACTGCTATCAGTTATTTTTATTTTTTTTAAAGATTTTATTTTTTTTATTTGACAGAGAGAGAGAGAGACAGACAGACTCCCTGCTGAGTAGGGAGACTGATGTGGGGCTCGATCCCAGGATGCTGGGATCGTGACCTGAGCCAAAAGCAGATGCTCAACCGACTGAGCCACGCAGACACCCCAGTTATTTTTATTTTTAAGTGATTTTTATTAGAGCTGCAAATAGTAATTATTTAGAGTTACCCACATATTTGCTTTTTCTAGTGCTCTTTATTCCTCCCAGCTATAAATTGACCTTTTACCAATGTTACCGATGCTAGGAAGACAGGCCAGTTCCAGCCCCTTTGTGGTAGACAAGAGTAGTACTGGTGCAGTGAGGGGGTTGCTTTTACGTATATCTTCTATCAAATGAATGGAATCCCTCAGGTTTACAAGCTTGTGGACAATTTTAATTATAAATGGGAGTCTAATTTTATCACTGCTTGGTGCATCTATTGGGATGCTCAAAGGGTGTTTTCTAATCTCTGTTCTGCTCAGGTACAAACTTATGCTCAAAGCTTCACTAGTATTAAACCAGTTACATTTTTAGAATGCTACTAAATTATCATGGAGTATCTTTTTCTGTACATGGCTAATTTCAGATTTTTTTTTAAAGGAGTATATCCATATGCATGAATGAGATCAACTGGTAATTTTCCTTCCCGTGTCTGGCATAGTTATTGTCAAGCAGTGGTATTATTGTCATTATGAAACTTTGAAACCTGCTGTTTCCATTCCGTGGTGTACTGACTGTTGCCTGCCTTCCCCTACCAGAATGAAATAGGATCTTTACAATAATTTAACTTTTTCAAGGGGCGCCTGAGTGGCTGAGTGGGTTAAAGCCTCTGTTTTCAGCTCAGGTCATGATTCCAGGGTCCTGGGATCGAGCCCCACATCGGGCTCTCTGCTTGGCGGGGAGCCTGCTTCCCCCTCTCCTCTCTCTGCCTGCCTCTCTGCCTACTTGTGATCTCTCTCTCTGTCAAATAAATAAATAAAGTCTTTTAAAAAATAATTTAACTTTTTCATTTCCTCTGTTTCCTGCAACCTTTGATGAAAATGTTGGATTTTTTTAAAATACCTCTCTGGCCTCCAAACTCTGATCCTACTTCTAGCGAAGATGGATTAGTACTTACTGGAAATTTCCTTATAATATATGCCTCATATAAGTGTCTTTTCTATTAATACATTGCTACTAATTTTCAGAAATTGCTAGCAGTTGGCAGAGGGGGCTTGAAAGTAGTCCCAACTGACTCCAACACTGGGATTCTTCTCCATATCCAACAGCTTCTATACAATAAGGGTAGTAAGATTTATGTCACAGAGTTCTTTGGAAGATTTATTAAGATAGAGCACATGAAATATCTGTCTCATGATCATAAATCAAAATTTTCAAAGCAGTTCTGGGAGATAAGTATTCTGATTAGACACATGGAGAAAAAAGGCTCAGTAAAGTGTTATGTGTTATGGCATAATAAAAGAAATAAAAGGATTGTGGAGTTTGCACAAATAAGTAGGTATCAGTTTCTTCATCTATAAATTGTATCTATAAAGTCCAAATATTCTTTGAAATTTCTTCCTTATATTTGTCATTCTCTGTATTCTTTTCTACAAAAAGAGGACAGTAGTATTTATAATTATTACTATAGTATAACAATTTAAAAGGGTTATACAAAGGAAAACACTTGGAACAGCTTCTAGGTCATAGAATTTTTCCTTTAAAAAAAAGTATCTGAGAGAGCAAGCAAGCATGAGTTGGGGGTGGAGGGGGAAGCAGAGGGACAGGCAGACTCCCTGCTGAACACGGATCACCCCCCCGCCATGTGGGGCTCAATCCCAGGACCGTGAGATCATGACCTGCGCCAAAGTCAGATGCTTAACTGACTGAGCCACCCAGGCTCATGAGGAACCAGGGTGAATCATGAGGGTACTGAAAGCCTGAGAAGCAATGCCTTCACCTAAGACTGTCTTGGGACTAGGGAGAGGCACACTCTGATGAGTGTGCAGGGGGGGGGGCTGGGGTAAAGTGGGATCCTCAGCTTTGTGATCTTCAGCTCCTAGGCTGTATACTCATTGTTCTAAGACAATTAATATATATATGTGTGTGTGTGTGTGTGTGTGTGTGTGTGTGTGTGTATATATACACACATATACATATATATGTATATGTATATATATGATATTATATACTTACCTATTATGCATTAAATAATTATTTAAATATATAAAAATATGTATGTGTATATTTATATTTTACAAAAACATGAAAAAATTTCAGCCTGATGAAATTCTAAAGCATGTTTAGAAAAAAAAACCCTTGCTGTCTACAGCTGTATATTACATCCCAACAAAGTCAGTATCCACCCTCTTGAAAACACAACGCTCAAATTAACTGTTCCCTTTATTTGGTTTCATAAAGCTAACCGTAAGTTAAAAAGTAGGTTCATTAGCCCCTAAACCAACAATGTATGTTGGCAGCTCTTTCTCCAAATATCATTCTTTCTGATTTATTTGATCTGAAAGACAGTCCAGGTTCCCTGGGAAATGTCTCTAGCAAAACTAGAGAAGTATTGTTTTCTAGGGCTTCAGATACCTCTATCTTCAGTTCTACTTTTTAGTAGAAACAAGCTTGCACAGGTCAAATGCTTTTTCAAATCAGTGAAGGCAAGAGGTCGAGATGGTCATTGGAAACAATAGCATTACACCTGCACTTAAAATCCAAAAGCTTATGTGAACCTGAGAAAAAGGATGCTTTCCTCTCCCTGCCTTGCCCCTTGTCCTCCTGCCGTTCCATTCTCAGTTTGCTGACTCCAAGAGAAATCTTTATAGTTTTTCGCAGGAA
The DNA here is from genome assembly GCF_963455335.1 of Martes martes. Classification (NCBI taxonomy): domain Eukaryota; kingdom Metazoa; phylum Chordata; class Mammalia; order Carnivora; family Mustelidae; genus Martes; species Martes martes. The sequence goes on from NC_137896.1 coordinate 111,640,177, forward strand.
CTGTTATGGCTTCCTTATTTTTATTTGCTGGGAATCCATTCCCCTAGCTGCTACTATCCCTCTTCCTGCATTATTTTTCTACATAGCACTTTTATACGTATCTAACTTACTGTGGCATTACTGTCTCTCCTGCTAGAACGTAAGCTCTACAAGAGTGGTGATTGTTTGGTCTTTCTTTAGTTGTTGTTCTTTGATATCCAGCATTTGGAAAGGAAAAGTGCCCATGCATAATAGGTTCTTTAAACATTTGAATGAATGAATAGATAAATGCATTTTTTAAAGATTTTTATTTATTTATTTGACACAGAGAGAGATCACTAGTAGGCAGAGAGGCAGGCAGAGAGAGAGGGGGAAGCAGGCTCCCTGCTGAGCAGAGAGCCCGATGCGGGACTCGATCCCAGGCCCCTGAGATTGTGACCTGAGCCGAAGGCAGAGGTTTAACCCACTGAGCCATTCAGGCGCCCAATAAATGCTATTTTGTACGTGAAGGGGTTTTCACTCTCTGCTTAGTGTGGGAGAAACTAGCAGCTTACATCAGAGTGTTTCTCTTCATTCTTTTTCATTTGTTGTATATGTTTATGTTTAAATCCATGAAGAAAATTACATGGTTCTCATTTTATGAATGCATTCAGCTATTCGTTTGGTAAACTGAACACCACTGGGCAGTAATCATCCTGTCATAAGACTCTTCGCTGTCTTCATAGAAAGTTGAGCAAGAAACAAGTTCAAATGCTATTATAGAAAAATACAGTCTCCTCTAGTTAAGATCCTCGTGTACCAAAGTGGGAAATCCAGCTAAGTAGTCCCCCTCGGTGAATGTCATTTTGCAAGCGTTGTGTCTTAGGTTGCAACATGGGGTGCAGGCTTGCTTAGTGGTCATCTGCTTAGTTAGTAGTGGATCATCTGGCCAATGACAGCCCCTGGAGTATAAGCATAAAGGTTACTAGTCAGCTTCCTGGGACTTTCCTTAGGAGACATCTGGAGTTTATCTTTTGTCCTTTCATAGTCTGTTCTCTCCTTCAGTCCGGCTCCCAAGAACGTTCATGCCACCTGGCATGCAAGGACCACTGTACCTGGAGATAAGAGAGAGTTGCCGATGACTGGAGCCTGGAGCTCTGAGGATGATTCGAGCACCCTCCTCGTCCTAATTCTGAACTCCGGAGTTCTAGAATTTGACAGTAAAAAAGAAATAAACCTGTATCTCATTTAAAACTTTATCACTTGAGGATTTTGTAATAACCATAAACAAAATTACTCCTAACAAATATAGATTCAAATCCAGGCTCTGTCATTTGTTAACTTGATGAACACGCACATGAATTTAACATAGGGTCCTTAGTTTTCTCATCTTTCAAATAAAAATGGAATACCCAATATACAAGTTTATTGTGAGGATTAAATAAGATAATTGATCTTAAAAAGCATTTACCATTGTGTCTGAAGATGCCAAGTAAATAGTCAGTAAAAGTAGATGTTATTTCTATTGTAGACATAATAATCCTTTTATCGCATGGTTTGAATAAAGACTCAGGGGATTTTTTTAAAGGTTTCCAGTAAAATATATACTATTATTTTGCTTTTAAAACATACATGCTATCTTTATATCTTAGAGGATCATGGTATCCATTTTACTGGAAGAAGATTTAAATTTTCTGTATCTCATAGCAGAAGTGACTTTCTCTAGCAAGTTACCAATCTTATTCACACAAGTCTTATGGTCAGGAAATGAACCAAATATCTCAAACCAACACAGTTATTTCAGTTTGTGTGCATTAAAGCACAAATACGTGTCTTGAGATCCAATGTCGTTAACACAGAAAAATGAGGGACATAGCCTTGGTTGTTTATTACAACTACAATATTCCCAAACAAAATAGAGTGAGTTAAGCATATTATCAGAACATTGAAAATATAGCTAGAATAAAAGATAAAACCCAACAGGGAAAGTTAACATGTAGGCCATGAGATTCAATTCAAGAACTGGTATTGGGCAGCAGATATGTTTCCAAGTTTCGTAGCAGACAAATTATAAGGGGAAACCATACCAGTCCATGAGAAAAAGTGTATCAGTTTCTTTGGAGGAAAAAAAAAAGTTCTATCACATAAGAAATTCATTTCACACTAAGAATTAAGAAAAAAAAATCTTGTCTCTAGAGAGTTATAATATTGTGAGCTATCACCAAACTCAGAAGAATAAAGAATTAGGACTCAACCTGAGGGAGGGGGGCACCTGGGTGATACAGTCAGTTAAGCCTCCGACTCTTTGTTTCCACTCAGGTGGTGATCTCAGAGTTGTGAGATCAAGCCCCGACTGGGGCTCCATGTTCACTGTGGAGTCCACTTGGGACTTTCTCTCCCTCTGCTCCACCCCGCACCTCAAATAAATAAATAAATCTTTTAAAAATATTTAGGACTTAACTTGGGTTCTCTTTATCACCTGACACTACTAACTAACCTCAGCTATCCCTGCAGAAAACCTTTTTTCCCTTTTTAACTAGTGACAGCTTTAATAGATACCTGTGCTCCAGGGGATGTTTACGTGGGGTGTGTGAATGTGAGTGTGCGTGTGTGTGTGTGTGTGTGCACGCACGTGTGCAAATGCACGTGTGTAGTATGAAAAGTAATGTATAGGAGAACTTCAGTTACATTAAATGATGTCGCATGTGTTAAGAATCCCTTTGCCAATACTACTTCTGACCACACACCACATATCACACCCTAACACCGGAAACAAACAAATCAACCCTCTTTTTTTCTGTGATGATCAGGAAAATTGAATTCAGGATAATCATGAATTTTAATTTATGTTACATTTAAATTACAAGAATTGAGCCTTCCTTGTCTCCAAGACATAGGCGATATAGTCCATGAAACTATAGGTAAAAAGTAGTCCAGGCTTCAAGATTCTGTCTGTATTCATGTAAACAGAAATTTGGAGATTGTGTTTAAAAAGCTCATAAGGGTTCTTCACAGATTGGGGAATATTTGAATATATATTATTTATTAATATTCATCCATGCTATGTGAAAATGGCATACACAGGAGGACAGCTTATTTCCAAAAGTCATTTTGGTTAACAGTCGTAAAGGAAAGGAAACCAAACTCAGTTATTTTGTTTGAATTAGAATTACATATTATAGTTATTTGGACCTTTGTTTTTCTTCTGGGACTTATTAAAATGCTCAGGATAAAATATATATGTCAGTTCCTATATTCTTACATTCAAAACTGGAAAACCAATTGGTTAGGGGAGTGCTACTTTTCATCACATTCAAAAGGAAGAGACACTCCACAAACCAGCATAAAATAATAAATCTGATGCAAATCTTCTCTATTTACTCTCCCCCCCCCATCGGCAATTTTGGAAAAGCTTTCCACTGTCTTTTCCATTTGGTTTTGGCATGAGGAGCCAAAAAAATTGTTGCTTGGGGAGGAGTCACAGATGTAAATCCAGAAACTTCTATTTACCTAATAAGGGAAACACATCACACATACAAATACACACACACACACAGACAATAAATAAGAGAAGGGAGCCTTTTCTCCTTGAGGTTGTCATGTTTACCAGTATCGGGTAAACCTAAAAATTTAAATTTTCAATGAATTTTCCTTTTTAAAGTGCCTAGTTCATCCACTGAAAGACCTAGGAAGCCATCTTTCCAGACTGTATAATTGAAGGACTTATCATTTGCTGAGCTATTTAAATTCTGAAATTTCTCAAGAGATACTAAAGACACTGATGCTTTCAGACAATCTTTATGTTTTATAAGTGTTATCTTGGCTCATCTTTACCTTTACACCGAATCACAGCTCAAGACACAGTGGCAGTGTAATTCTGGAAGAACTGAGATCTCTCCCAAGCATCCAAAGACCATGTAGAAGATCATGTACATCTAAGTACAAGCAACCAGAATTATGCCTGTAGTCTCTTCTGTAGTTTTGGTACAAGGGTACCTGACCTTTTTTTTTTTAAGATTTTATTTATTTATTTGACAGACAGAGATCACAAGTAGGCAGAGAGGCAGGGAGAAGCAGGGTCCCCACTGAGCAGAGAGCCCGATGGGTACCTGGCCATTTTTAAAAATGAAACAAAATAGGTTTGTCTATGGTCCTTCGGGGTTCTGCTTCTGCCAGAATGCTTGGCTGGCCAGCAGAAGATTTGGATACATGATGGCATGTTCAACTCGGGAGTGTATACTTCTCCATGCATTCCAGCCCAAGTGTTATATAACAAGGGACTTGTGTGCTGCTAGAAAAAAAAGGAGATGAGGGCACCCTGAGCAGCATCTCCTAAAATGGAACTCGGTCAGTCCTTCTTCACATTTGGGTGATTGCATGAGAATGTTCTTAACCCAAAGTCTAACAAGCTGACCGAGTCCACTGAACACCATGGATATACTCAAAGCACAAACAGAGGAAGAAAAGAAGTGTGATGATCTAATGAGTGAAGACCTAATTTCAAACCACATAGTAGTGATGACTAGCTGTGGAATCTTAGAGAAAGCGTGATTCCTCTAAATCCAATTATTCTTTGTCTATAAAATGGGTGAAATGATACTTGCCTTATTGCTATAACTCAGTTGAGGACAAATATTATTTATCTTTTTAAAAAGATTTTATTTGAGAGAGAGCGAGAGAGCACAAGTGGGAGGTGAGGCAGAGGGGAAGGGGGAGAATCTCAGGCAGAATCCATGCTGAGAAACCCAGGCACCGCAAAGACAGATAGTATTTAAAAATGGGTAAAACAGGCGCCTGGGTGGCTCAGCTGGTTAAGCATCTGCCTTTGGCTCAGGTCATGATCCCGGGGTCCTGGGATCGAGTCCCACACCCTGCTCCCTGCTCAGCAGGGAACCTGCTTCTCCCTCTCCCTCTTCTCCTCTCTCCCCATCCCCGCTCATGTGCGCTCTCACTCTCTCTCAAATAAATAATAAAAATCTTAAAAAATAAAGTGAAAGTGGGTAATATATGGCCCAAGACTGTAGCTATTATAGAGATGGTATATTTTGGACATGGTAAGTCTCTAAATATTTGCTAACTTGAACAGGAAGATGGATGTCATGTAAAGCCTAAATTTAAAGCCCTATATTAATGTGCTGCCTTGACATCTGGTAAACGTCAGGGGGCTACAAATATCCTAATGATAAATTCCCTTCCCTACTCTGCTCTGCTTGGCCCTAGCCAAACAGCCCTCCTCTCATGGGGGATAGGTATGGCTCCTGCTTATCTCTGAGTGGCAGGTTTCTGTTCATTGCCAGCACTTGGAATTATTCAAACAAGTTAATTACATCCTCCTGCGGGGATCAGGAGTCACCTCACCCTCGTGATACTGCAAAGCCTGCCTCCCAAAGTGCTTGTTCACTTTGTTCCCAAATGCAACCCCACGTGGCCCTGCATGGTATGTGGTGTCCTCTGCCCTAGAATGAGAGTATATGTGATTAATAAATTGGTGATATGTAGTGATTATGGTGATTTATAATTGGTGTTGTATGTGTGACCATAGCCATCCCCCTAGCCATAAGATGGGAATCCCTCCCTCATCAACGAGGTGAGTAGGAAGAGATTTTCGGGGTGGGGGGGGAGGGGTGAATTAAAGAAAGGGAGCAAATAGGGAGAAAAGGAAGGAAAAGTAAGAGAATGCAAATAATGGGAGATAAAATAAAGTTAGACTCTAGGTGGAGTGGTATTAAATGGCCAGCCAAAAGTGACTTGGAAGTCGCCACATCTGGAACACCTGGCTTGTTCAAATGGAGAGAGACCTAACAATATTTTTCAACATAGGTCTCTCTATAGACTGATGAGAACATTTGCTCAAATACAAAATTGAAAATTGGCAATTTGGTTTCTTCATAGATGAAAAGAAAAGTAATAGAAGTAAGATCTTGCATGCATTTATTTTAAGACAGATTTCATAAGATCAGCAATATAACTGGTGTCATTTGGTGTATCAGTGTGGGTTGAGGAATGTGGGCAGAGAGCCTGGTTCTCATGAAGAAATCTCACTTCTCTGGAGGCTGACATTTAGCGATTTTGTATTAGTTATGTCTTCTTTGAATTGCTCAGAGGACAGGAGGGCTTCATAAATACAAACTTAATTAAATGTGAAAACTTGGTGGTGGATTTGAGATGAAGAGGTGGGGAGAGCTCACACTGCCATGTTCATCAAAGAATCAGTATGGTTAAATAAATGGGAAAGTCATGATAAATCCCCTGTTGAAGTTCACTCTATTTTAGGAAGGTGCTGCATATAATTAAAGTTCTTATGAAACAGTCCTCTCTTTATCTACAAGGAATAATCAGGACAGGAGCAGCAGAATTTTCTTTACTCTAGCTTCCTTAGAACTGAATTAAAGTAAATAACTTGTGACTTACAAAATTTTAGATTATTGCATTAGTGAAATAACTGTCCTCTGAGCCAAAACCCCTTGCATTTATATCCCTATCTGCCATTATGCCAGAATATGACCTTGGGCAAGTAGCAATCTCCTTCATGTAACTGAAGAAATGGGCAGCTTGTGGGAAGTCTCTGAATCCCCCTTAACCCAAGTGTGCAATCACAACTCTATAGTTAATTATTTTTCTGTTTTAGATCATATGTATATCTATGTGTGTATTCCTCTGTGTCCTCCAGAATGTCCAACACTCACTAAGTACTACTACTTTTCCCTTCCTACCATTGATTTCATCTTTAAAGGATTCCAATAAGAACAAATATTGAGGTGTCCTATTTACAACAGATCACCCTGCTCTCCCCATACTAATCCCTTTCTCATTCTCCAAGCTTTCCCAGGATATGGGATGTTCATCCTCATTTCAGGAGGTCAGAGATCCTACTTCTGTAAATGGCATCTCTTCAATCTGGGCTGTAGAGTGATAGGGCTGAATGCTGAGTTGATCTTTTAACTGCTTCTGTGCTGAGTTAAGTTTAAAGGAAGCATTCCCCAAACTCATTCCACTGCTCTTGGATTGCTTATGCATTTTTTTTTTTTAAGTTTAAAGAGATATTCCTCAAACAGCCCAATGGAAAGCAAGGCCTTGTGAGGAAACAGAAAGTAAGCCAAGTGAGTTTTTGTTATAATCATCAATTGTGTGTATGGTGTGTGTTTGTGTGTGCATGTGTGCACGTTCATCTGTCTGTCTGTATTGGGGTAGGGCTGAGTACAGTCTTGAAAGAAAAGATAGAGAAAGCAGGATGGAAAGGCATCAAAAGTCATACCAAGTACAATGCTGTTTTGCAGAGGAAGAGTTCTGGCTTTGAATTTTCTTGTATGTAGTTTATTTCTAGACATTCTCCAGTGGTTATATCAACACTCTTAGCATTCTCTCTGTGTCTGTCAGACTGTTCCTTGCCCCTCCCAGAAACCTCCAGCAGCATATACTCCAGTGCTTATTTGTTTATCAGTATGGATGAAATCTGTTAAAGACAAAACAGCAACAAGAACAAAATGCATGACACACCCGCACTGCTGCCCAACTTAAAACCAGTTCCTAGTCCGTTTGAAGCAGTTCTACTTGTTTTTTTTTTTAAACTGGTCATGTGTACATTATAGATTTTAGAGAAACCAGAAATTAGCACCTGATCTCAAGTGGCCCTAACGTAAGCTTATGATAGAGATGGAAGAAAATAGGATAATGAAAGTTTTGTTGGGAGACTCAGAAACGGGGACAATCCTTGTTTGATCTTTTTTGACTTTGCTGTTGAACAGAAAGAAAACAATTTCCTTGAGAATAGTATTTTTTTTTTTTTTATTGACCGAAGTTTCTTAAATTTGCATATAACTATAGTGGAACAGGGATTTTGTATTCTTTGGGAGTGTTGTGCTGAAGTTTCTTGAATTGGCATATAACTGTAGTGGAACAGGGATATTGTCTTCTTTGGGAGTGTCATGCTGAGGGAGGGGAGAGTGGAGGCCATTATTACTTGAAACCAGATTGGAAGCTTGACAAAGACCTTTTTGTTTCATTTGGTTGACATGTATATCAGTGTTTCCATTTTTGAAAAGGTAACTAATTCTCCTAGGGGATAACTCACACCTCCAAAGACCCATGTAGCCAAGATACTAAGGTCAGATTTTTAGGATTCCAAGGCCTATACTCCATTTGCTACCCCGCAAATGCCCCATTCTGAGACATTGCAAAGTCTTTGTTTACGTCACTATCCAGCCCCATCCATCCGTTCTGATTAGCTTACTTCCAAAAGTAGATTTTCCTGAGCATTTGCAAAGGAATTAAGCACTTCCTTCTACTGCAGTATGACTGTAAGCAGAGCATGAAGCTAATCAATTTTCCCTTGAACTGGATTCTTCCCCAACTGGAGGCTGATTATTTAGGGATCTGGGTGGGCTCCTAAAAAAGACCTAAGTAAGAACAGCTGACTGTTTGGTAGATGGCCTTGTTCTTGCCTATGCCTATGCTTGGGCATCATCATTTTCAAGATGCTCTTAAGCAGTCTTTCCATAGAAAAATTTTCATCTTTTTAATGCTTCTGCCGATTGAAATTACTTCTTAAGTTCTATATTGAAATAGATGTATTGCACTCTAATGAGGAAAATGGAGCATATAAAAATAAATAGGATTAGGGCTTTGCCTTCGAAGAGTTACAGTGTGGGGGAAGAGTTGTCCTGTACACAAACCCTGAACATAATTTCCTGGCAATTCTGTTTTACATCATCTACATCCTTATTCCTTCCCCAATGTAAAACCTAACGAACCTCATAAATAATTTATTGTAATGAATCTACCCTCTTTTGCAAGCTAACAATTGCTTTTTAATAAGAACTCTCTAGAGAAAATAATAACCCAAATGAATAATTCCAGAAAAAGGAAATTCAGGAAATCTAGGACATCGTTTAAGGAGGTTTGGTTTGGATAGCTAACAACACAGCATCCCTCAAGTGATGTCCACCTGCTTTTGTCTGTGTGTGACTAACTCTGATACGGAGTATGTCATTCTCACAGGCAGTCAACTAAATTTTGATCCAGAAAACTTGACACACTTCCTGAGTGAGAGAGTGACATTATTTTTGATACTCACCTTTCACATATAACTTACTCTGTTTGGTATTTTTACAAAGTGGTGTTTCAGGGGAGGGAAAAAAAAAAAAAGCAGTCTTTATGTAGCCTGAATAACGTCAGACTTTTCACATTAGTATGCAGGCTCTGGGTTAGGGAACAAGGTTGCCAGCCAACTTGAAGATGTGTTTAGAATACATGCAGTGGTAAGAGCCCTGTCTGTGATTCACGGCAGTTACAATTTTTGCTTTTATTAAGCTAGAGCAATTGAAGAGGAAAGATGCCTGGCTTTTTCTTCAGGGAGGAGTGGGTGAGGGGATGCCTAATATCTTAACCCCAAACCAAAATACTGAGTATATGCAAATTTGCCCTTTTAAAATATGAACCAGAATTGTTCATCTCCACACAAAGAGAAGAGAAAAGGACTCCCAAGGTCATGTTTCCTGAATGCTTTATTGTACAATGACAATTCAATGACCTTTTTGAAATACAGGTGTATTAAGATCAACCTGATTTCTTTAGTCACTGGTAATGTTATGGTGACACATACAAATCAATGAAATAAAAAGAAAAAAAATTAGATACCAGTTCAGCTACTTAAAATAAACTATCCTCTCCATTTTAGTAAACTTCACATAAATGTCTGAATAATAGGGTTTTCCTTCAATCGTTCCTTAGAAGTTAATGATTAAAATCTGATTATCTTCTGAAAATAAAATCATAAGATGAGGAAAACAGAAGTTTTCATGTCTACTTTAGAAAGTTAGTAATTTGGGAGGCACTCTAAGGATAAAGGGAAAAGGAATATGATATATAGAAATGTGAATAAATATTGCTGTGAATATTTTGAGAAAATTGGAAATAAATAAAATATGTATAATAGACTAAGACTACTTAAGTTTCATGCTTAGATACGGTTGAACTATAATTCTGAGAAAATGTCAAAAATATTTTTTTAATTACCTTAATAAAGCTTTCAGAAACAAGAGTATTTATGCTACAAACATAGCCTTTAAATATTAAAATCTAGCATTTACATATCGTGAGGTTTCAGGAGTGTTTCCCTTTTGAGAGGGTATCTGGGAATCCCTTTGCTTCAGAAATCACTCAAAACTCAAGAGTCTGTAGCAAGGAGAGAGCAACTCCTGAAAATGTGTGATATCAGAATTTTTTCCTTGATTATAAGAACAAAAATAACCACTTTGGAACATTTATGTATAGATATAGTTAAATATATTTCCTTCAACTAAAGATCGCCACTATTAATAGTTTGATTTTACCTTTTAAGATCTTAGAACACAGTTAAAATATAGAAAATATTAACGTATTTTTATCTAAATGTAAACAATAGGTATTTCTTTATAAATGAAGGTTGTAATACAAAGAGATCTCAAATTGTATTTTCTGTAAAGAACTCAAGAACAAAAACTCCCTCTCCATTTTGGTTTAGACTCAAGTAGTATCTTTGATCCTGGTCAGCTTATGCTTAGAGGAAACCATTACCATGTCTAAATTTTGTTTAATACGTAGAAATGAAAGATTTGAGGAAACTAAGAAAGAAAGGGGGATAAATCCAAAAGTATGGCATATTAATATAAATCCTTGTAGTAAAGGGGATATTTTGGTCTATAGTTCAGCTCTCAGAAACAGTTTAAAAACTATTCAACACAATAAAATAAAAATAAATCTCACACTGTGCTTATAAATGGAAGGCCATTTCAGTGGATGCATCTGCCATGGACTGTGACAGAAAATTTCTCAAATATAACTTAATTGAATCCTCAACCCATGTAAATAAAAATATCATTCCTGATACTAACACTGCCCCTCAATAACTAAGAAGAAGAAGAAGAAGAGGAGCAACCATTTTCGTACCTGCCTTTCAACGACTATATCAGGTACTTAACTATGTGTTTAAAATGTATTATCTAATTTAAATTTTAATCTCAAAACAGTATCATGGACATACTCCTATTTTATAGAGCACTGATTCTTTGAAAGATTAAATAATTTGTCTAAGGCCAAACAACCATTAGATGTAATTGTCAGAATTCAAACTTGGTCTGTCTGGTATCAACACCTGTACTTTTTCCTTCAAAGCATCATAGTGCATAAGTATCCTGAAATGTCAGTAGAGTAGGCAGGCTTTCGATGTGCTATGAGACTTCTGCCAGGAAAATAAAGATCAATATACCTCCCTGAAATCCCACTCTCCTAGCACAATCTCTTTTGTTGTTTCTTGGCATAGAAACCTCTAATTTTAATACAATTACTTTAGAACATGAAAAATCTTTTTTTCAAGATTTTATTTATTCATTTGACAGACAGCACAAGCAGGGGGAGAGGCAGAGGGAGAAGCAGACTCCACAATGGGCAGGGAGCCCAATGTGGGTCTCGATCCCAGGACTAGGATCATGACCTGAGCTGAAGGCAGGCGCTTAACTGACTGAGCCACCCAGGTGCCCCTAGAACATGAAAAATCTGAACAAGCAACACTTAAGGTTGTAGAGGAGCAGAGGATTGCAGCTAGCAACAGGACAAAACCCAGTCCCCCTGAAATGACACCAGCAAAAGGCATTAATAGTGCATATGAGATCGAAGAACATTTAGATACCACTATGCACCTCTTGGAATAGTCAAAATCCAGAACTCTGGCAACACCAAATGCTGGCAAGGATGTAGAGCAACAGGGTCTCTCGTTTGCTGCTGGTGGGAGTACAGAACGGTACAGCCACTTCAGAAAGGCAGTCTGGTGGTTTCTTACAGAAAACCAAAGGTACTCTTAACCATCTCATCTAGGAGCCTCACTCCTTGCTTATTCATCCAGAGGAGCTGGAAACACATCCACCCAAAAACCTGCACATGGATGTTTATAGCAGATTGATTCACAACTCCTTCAGTAAATGAATGGATAAACCATGGCATATCCAGATATTGAATATTATTCAGTTCTAAAAAGAAATGAGCTCTCAAGCCATAAAAAGACATGAAGGAAATTTAAACATGTATTCCTAAATGGAGGAAGCCAGTATGAAAAGGCTGCATACCATATGATTCCAACCATATAACATTCTTGTAAAGGTGAAAGTATGAAGACAGTGAAAAGATCAGGGTGGCCATAAGTTGGCATGGTGGAGGGTTGAAAAAAAAGGCATGTGGGTGCCAGAAAAGAGGAAGATGTCAGAAATGCACTCGTCCACTCTGTCTTGGCTTGGTCATATGGATGGTATGTACAGATAGATGAAGGAACATACAGACCATAAGCATTATTTAGCTATTCAAAATTTGCCCAGTACATAAAACATTTATTTTGACTTGAGAATTTTCCAAGAGGCCATTTGCATGACTCTCATTTATTGGTTAATCATTCAGTCACATCTTTCCTGTTTGCCTGAGTGAGCACAGTCTGCAGCACAGGGACTGATATGCCATCTGAAAACAGAGCCAGTAATAAGAAACCACTGCGTGAGATTCTTTTATAGCGCTGTTCATGCTACAGAGGCACCAGCAGAGGTTGATTTTTTTTTTTAATTTCTAAGTTAACATCTTTCTTTTCTTGCCATCACATTTTTGTCAGTCTTGCCTTACAATTCTCTGTATCTGCCAACATTTGGCTGCATGAAATTTATTGTTTTCCCTGTTACTTATTTTGTTGTCGACTTTCTTGATATTTCCAGGCCAAAAATGTTATTTTTCCCTCAAAAAAAAATTATACTAATGGGTTTCTCCTCTGTTGATTCTAAAGGTAGGTGCTGTACATGTACCCTCAAACTTACAGAACTGGATACATCAGTGATTTTGAAAGTTAGTCTCACATAAAAGCTTCCACACATTTCTTTTTCTCTGAGTAGAGTTGAGCATGTATATGTAGAACATGAAAAATCTGTCTGTCCATCTATCTGTGATGGTTAATTTTATGTGTCAACTTGACTGGACTAAGGAATGCCCACATAGCTCATAAAGCATTGTTCCTGGGTGTGTCTGTGAGAGTATTTCTAGAAGAGATAAGCACCAGTGGCTTTCCGGTCCTCAGGACTTCAGATTTGGGCTGAATTATATTCCTGGCTTTCTTTGTTCTCCAGCTTTCAGCAGAGCATAGGTCTTCTCTGCTTTCATAAGCACATGAGCCAGTGCCTGTGATAAATCTCTTCATATATCATATATATATATATATATATAAATAAATAAAATCTCCTATTGGTTCTGTTTCTCTGGAGAACTCTAACACACTGTCTACCTATTTATATCCACAAGTGTATTATTTCATATACATGTAAATATATGTATATATAGTATATATATGTCATAATAACTATGTTGGAAATTAAAAAGAAAAGTTCAGTGAGAGTTTGTATACAAAGCCCAAATAAGATATTAGGTAGTTATTTTTAATGAAGCACATAGTATAAAATAGTATGTCTATTTTAGTATAAAATAGTGTATCTATTCTAGAAAAGACAAATGAAGTTTGAAGGAAAGAAAGAAACAACATCAAAAATATTATTTGAAGCATAGAAGATTTGTTGTTATTGCTACTTTGGGTTGTTTCAAGCTCAATCTCCATTAAAATAGCCTAGGTGTATAGATTAGGGTTCTCCAAAAGGGAGATGATTATATAAGTAAACATAAATATAACTATAAATAATCGAAGGGGAGAGATTTATGCTAAGGAATTGGCTCATGTAGTCACAGAGGCAGAGCAGTCCCATGGTCTGTGTGTAGCAAGCGAGACGCTTGGTGGAGTGAATGGTGTGATTTCAGTTGTCTTCCAAAGTCTTGATAACCAGGAGACCCAGTGGTGTAAAGTTCAGTCTGAGTGCAGAAGAAGGTCAGTGTCCCAGCTCAAGAAGCTAAGCAGGAGGTGTTCCCTCTCAATCATCCTTTTTGTTCTTTTCAGGTCTTCACTTGATTGTGAAGTCCAACAGCATTTAGGAAGGCAATGTGCTCTGCCCAGTTTATTCAGATATTGATCTCATCCAAAAATACCTTCACTGAGACACACTGAGAATAAATAATGTTTGATCAAATATCTGGGCACTCCATGGCCCAGTCAAGTTGACACATAAAGTTAGCTATTATAGTGGGCAAAGTTTTTCCGGAGTTAACGAAATTTTATGAAGAAAGGAAATAATCTAAACTATATTGTCTTGATAGCGTGACAGTCACTATTAAATATATTTTAATTCATTCTTGTCAAACAAATCAATGGCTAATTTTTTATCCCTCAAAAACATTTATTGTGTACTTACTACATTCTTGGTATTTATGCGTGTGTTAGAGGGATAATGGTAGGAGAAAAATAAATATGGTGTAGCTCTAACTTTCAGGGAGTTCAAAACCTAATGTAACTGGGAAAACGTGGTTCCTGAAGCCACCTGTGTCAAAGTTCCTGAGTCCTGGTTAAAATACAGATTTCTGGCCATCAGTATAGAAAGTGGGAAGTGTGCATGGAAAAGGAATTTGAACAATTTGGTTTTAGGAATCCCTGGTGTGAGTAAAGAAATCATATAGACAAATAACTACCATATCACATGTTAGTTATGTGCTGTAGTGACCCAGAAGAACAGGTGACTGACTGTTTAAAACAAGCAGAAGATACCCCAAATTAGGATGTACCCTGTATGTGGGAAAAAAAAAAAAGACAGCTAATATCTGTTGTACTGATGAACTCACTATGATTAAATCTCTCTCAAAGACTAAATGTCCCCCATATTATGCAGATTATGTGTTCAGAAGAGTCAAGCCTTACTGTATACTCAGATTAAGACAAATTCAATCCCATTTTTTTCTAGTACTCATATACTCTCATTTTTTTAAATTAAATCTCTAAACCATTTGGACTTGAACTTTATCTTGGTATATGGTGTGAGGGACGAACATTTTTCTTTCAGTACTATTTGATATTTTGAAATACTGATAACCTTCTAATGTTCAAACTAGGAGATTAGTTGAACCAATTCTTACACATAGACACAATAAAGCATGCTGAAGCCATAAAAATAATGAAGTTCTCACCTGGGTGGCTCAGTGGGTTAAAGCCTCTGCCTTCGGCTCGGGTCATGATCCCAGGGTCCTGGGATCGAGCCCCACATCTGGCTCTCTGCTCAGCAGGGAGCCTGCTTCCTCCTCTCTCTCTGCCTGCCTCTCTGCCTACTTGTGATCTCTGTCAAATAAATAAATAAAATCTTTAAAAAAAAATAAGGATGTTCTCTATGAACTGATATGAAGTGGTATTTTAAAGATACAAAGTAAAAAAAAAAGCAAACTTCAGAAAAATATATGTATATATGCATATTTATTTATATACACATACATCTACATACATACATATACATATAATGACTGGAGTAAAACGCAGAGAATGGTTCACCTTAGAGGTAAAATACATCAAGCATTTATTTTACTGTTGAAGTAACTGAGACTCAGAGATAGTGGACTGACTCCAAGGACACAGATCAAGTCAGAAGCAATACCTTCTACAACCCAACATAGACAGGCTCGGAATGAACTGGGAGAATGCTAGCATGAATCCTCCTGGAGTAAGTATTAACTAGGATCTTTATTATGCTAATTTTCTAGGTGAAGGTGCTCTGCCATACAATGCCTGGTGGCGGCTGCCTTACCAAGAGAGTGACTTACCCCATGAGTTACCTCATCACATCATGCTTCAGAGAATAGATCAGGTTAGTGACTCTCAAAAAGGTAAGTGGGAATGATGACTACGGGCCACTTCTCCTCCAAACCATGAAGAACCGAATCCTCAAGACAAGCGACGTTCCTCTCCAGCAGGTCATTTATTATTCTGTACACTGTGTCCACTTATGAGATTTTGCTTCTTATTTGAATTCAGAGATAAAATTGGAAATTACAGAACTGTGGGAGTTGCTGAACACAGCTTTCAATTTAAAAGGAAGGTATATTGATTACTCCCTTGGATGCACATAGAAAATTATTCAGAATACATCATAAGTTTTTAAAAAACCCTCAACAATACTCAACATAATGCAATTCACAAAACAAAGGTAGACCTTGTCTCATTTTTCACTGTGTAGTAAAGGAGGACAAATAGATGAAGCCTCACAAAAGATTAAGAGATAATATTAATTCACTCAACTGTGGATGTGATTATAGTAATTTTTCAGAATTTTTCATCCCAACATGTCTGCGGTGTCTTTCCTACTGACACTATATTTCCAAATCCAAAACTAATTTCCCATTAAGTAAAAACACAAAGTCGATGTATTGATTTTAAGGCATCCAGGTGGATAAAACTCATTTAATATATGGAGCGTGAAGTTAGGTCAGTAACACATTGTGTTTTTGTGCATGTGCACACATTTTGTGTGTGTGTGTGTGTGTGTGTGTGCATGCGCGTGTGTGTGTGTGTAAGAGAGAGTGAGAGACAGAGGGACATACTTCCTGTGTTCTTTCCTCTTCTACCCTCACGATATCCCACATAGGGAAGAATGAGGGCCTAAGTATAATTAGGGAAGTATTTGTGTCTCCATTACTCCACATATTTCTATGAATACATAGTTCATTAGTGGGATTCCAGCTTCTACTCTGTCCAACCAGGTTTATAGACCTCAGTTCTCCAGTCTGTGGAGCTGAGCCTTTTTCACCATTTCTTCCTCTGGATTCAGGGTAGGTCACATGGTTTCAGCCATTCCTGCCCTACTTCTGCCCTTCAGAAGACAGGATCTTGCAACTCATTACTTGTTAAAAAAAAAAATATGTAGTTATCTTGCCATCACCTCAAGATTTAAGAATCCTGTAAGTGAACCTACCTGAGTGTTCTGATCTCCAAGTGAGAACATATAGTATAAGTAGAAGGAGTCCTTGCTTTTTAAGCATGGTAGTGCAGGACTCTAAAATGACCATGCAGGCTGAAACTGTAGGAACTGATCTCAATAATCAATGAGCAAAATTTAAAATGTCTTGTGACCTTTATAGATACTTTTCTCCAAACATCAAAACTCATACTTTGGTTATAAATGTACGGGAATTTTAAAAAATAGTAAAATTCATATTTATTTAGTACATTGTATTTTTAAAAATTAGTAACATTGAGAACTGAATATCTCATCTCTTTTTTTTTTTTTTAAGAGTTATTTGTTACAGAGTGAGGGGAAGGGGCAAAGCGAGATGGAGTGAGAATCTAGCACAGAGCCTGAGGTGGGGCTCGATCCCATGGAGACACCTGGGTGGCTCAGTAGGTTGAGCGTCTGACTCTTGGTTTTGCTCAGGTCATGATCTCAGGGTTGTGGGATTGAACCCCATAGGGCTCTGTGCTCAGTGGGGAGCCTGCTAGAGATTGTTTTCCTCTCCTTCTGCCCCCCCTCCACTAAAATAAATAAATGAATCTTTTAAAAAATAAAGAAATGAGCCATCAGGGATGCTTTGAATAGTGTTTGCCTTCTTGTTACACAGTTACAGTACAAAGCAAGCATCTTTTCTAAGACTTGGTAAATTATCATGTTCTTTTCTAAGTTGGGATCAACTTCTAACACTTTATCTCTTTGTGTATTCAACATTGTAAGAGATCTCTGAGAGGTCTTCTACTGTAAAGTATTTTTCTAGTGTTTCTTACACTAGGATATTTTCATCCTTATCACAACTATATTCCTCATTTGTGTGGGTAAGTCTGTCTTCAGTAATTTCTACCAGCTACCTCTAGAATCAGAGCAGTAGAAACATTCCCACAGCCAGCATTTCTTCTCCAAATCCATTTATGTTCTGTTTGAGTTTCACTTTTGGTATTATGTTTCATTTCTTGGTTGCACTTCCATTGTTGTTGGCTGGTACCCTTTTCTAGTTACCTGTTTTTGTAAAAACTATATGTGGGTTTATCACTGGAAGACACAGAGGCAACCCAACGATGCATTTTGTTGGGTGTGTAAACAGAATAACAAGAAAATGGGCAGTAAATAATTATTGACAGATCTGGAAGGAAGTGGTGTGATTAGTCACTGATCATCATATATGTCTGTCATTCACGTAATGATTTGTGCACTTTAAGAGCCAGCCGTGAAGTTTGAGCTTTATGTAATGACTCACAGTTAATATATGTTGGTAACTGAAATTTGGACCGTACTGTTAAGAGAGTGGTATTATTTCACTAAACTGTGGTAACTGAAATGCATGCATATTAAAACATGCAAAGCAAGGATTTTCTATATATTTTTATATATCAATATGCATGTATTTATGTATGCAAGTTTCTTTAAATATGACAAAACTCGTTTTAAAATAATTTAAGGCAGATGGTCCTAAAAATTAGTTTTGATCTTTCAGAGTCCTTATCCATTCCCCCTTGAAAACTGCCATAACAGGTGTGGTGAGACAGCAATCTGGAACTTCGGAGCATATGACAGGAACCACCTTTCCTGGCCAACTGCTCCTTGGCCACTATCAACATCAAATAAAGATGTTCTGCATGAGCTAAGGCTAAGGTATCTTTTTTTTTTCCTTCTGTAAATAAATAGATGTCAGTGGCCTATAAATCTGCAAAATTCCATTTGACTTGCTAAATTTACTTCACATAAAAATGGTGTTAAGGACCATCAATGCACGTACCACAGCTGTCATTAAAATAATTAAATGTTAACTATATCGCGCTGAACCTCATGTTCTTACCACAGCAACATATAATAAGATGATTGCTTGCTATTCAGTAACATCCTCACAGGTCTCTGTAATTAATCATCAGAGCAACTACAGAGTATTGGGGAAAACTCAGAGATATGCTCTGAGATACCCCTTGTTCAGAGGTAAGGGGGTCATCAATGTACAATTTTTCAACAGCGCTGAAAAGTGTTGCTACTTGTTCATTGTCCTTTCATTCTTGTCCTCTTCCCCTCTGATGTCACTAAAGTGTCCCTGAATCACGAAGCAATTATCTCTTAGCTGAGCTCTATCAACAATAGGTGCTGATGAAAAGATCATCTGTGTCAGAGAGTGGCACTGTTGGCCACTCTAGGAAAGGTGAGCCTCAGCTAGGAGTTTGGGAGGAAACAGAAGGTTACCAACAGGTCTGATTCGGCTGGGAATCTGTGTAAGAGAATAACAGAAGGACATTGCCACTACAAGTTCAGTTCTTAGAGTCTGAGGCTGGAGGTGACAGAGCTTCTAAGGTCAGTAAAGGTGACCTAACAGAGAATGAATGCCAGTTTCTACAGATTAGTTAATAATGGTCAATAACTTGACCGATGGCAGACTTGAAATGGGAGATGAGTTTAGCGCTGGTAATAGCCAGCACTGGGATCCAGAGACAACCCTCAAAGAACACAATGGAAAACGACCGGAGGACTGGCAAGTGCAGCGAGGTCACCTGAGAGCCAGCCACAAAAATAGGATGTGCTTGAGAACAACTGACACATAGTTCCCCACTTCCTAATGTTGTGGATTAAGTCTTAGATTTGAAGGTGGAGAGAAATCCACCAAGGAAAATAGACTACATCTGGAGCGCACATTGGGAGCAAATGGTCGTAGTTGTTAGTTGTCTATTTGCTGTAATGAAAATGGTTAAGTGGCTGTGCGCCCTCTTGAGTAGAAAATTGAACTGTGATAGATTTAGACAGAAATTGCACTCTGATGGGGAATACCCATTGTAGGCATGAGAAGCATGAGTTGCCCCACATATAGGCTATACTTCCTAATCCTGGGCTCACCTTGTAGTGGGGCATGGTGGGAAGGCTTCACTTTCAAGGTCAGACAGTTAGGGGGTAGAAATCAGGGAAGCTTTTATAATTAATTTTAATCAAAGATCTCACTCTCTGCCAATTCTTCCTTTGGCCTTTCTTTCCCAGTGGGGCATTATAACAACTTTAGTTATAAGTGGAGGACTTTAGAAATACTATGTCTGGGGTGAATTGGAAGCTATTCCTAGGGTATACCAAAATTACCCCAAAAAGTAGCATTTGCATATAAGAAAATCCTATTTGCTTTTCTCTCTAGACTTAGAATAACAGGGTGCCAGTGCCCTGGGTGGGTTTAATTATTTATATCATGGTTATTAGTGTGGTTAGTGAGTCCTTATTGAAAGTTACACATGCCAGCAACCTGCAGTGAAGCTTTGTAAGGCAGTGTTCTTGCTAAATTATTAAGATACAAAATGAATAATGAAGGGCATTTTAGTGGAAACGTACCTGAAAAAATAGCTGCTCAAGGTAGGAAAGGAAAGTGAGAGAGGAGGGATGATGAGTCATTCTGTCCCTTATGGGAAAGGAAAGCAATCTTTCTCATAAATTACTGGATGATGGATATATCCATAGCTGATGGCATGAAAAACAGCAATATTGGGGCTTTGCGCACCTCCCAAACTCCTAGCTCAGGCTCTTGCTTGTCTTCCATACTCACACACCTTACTTTATTCCAGCATATCTAGTGCCTTCCCCCTGTCTTATCAATGGGAAGGGAAGATATAGGCAGTTCTTGCCACAAATAAGAGGACAGATCATTTTTTATTGACTTCTCACTGACCTGCTGTCCAGGCCGTACTTGTACCTAGATTCCTATATTATTATCTCTTTGCAAATAAGTGATTTCCAACCTTTATTACCTGTGTCTCCCTGCCTGGGTCTCTGATTCATGTCACACCATTCCTGTTGTATGAGTTTCTAATTGTTGCAGTAATAAATCACCACAAAAAGCTGTGAAGCAACACAGTGTTTGATTTTTCTGTTCTAGAGATTGGAAGTCTAAAATGGTTTGGCAGAGCTACATTCCTTCTGGAGTTGCTGGAAGCAATATGCTTATTTGCCCTTTTTAGCTTCCAGAAGCTCCCCATATTCCTTGGCTTATGACCCTTCATCATTCTGACTCTTGCCTCTATGTATATCTTTCCCTCCCTCTCCTCCCATGGTCACATCATCTCCTCTGCCATTGATCCTCCACTGCCTTCTTATTAAGACTCCTGATTACCCAGAACAATCCAGGATAATCTCCCCTCTCAAAATCCTTAATTTAAGTCACATCTTCAATGTACCTTTTACCAGAAAATTTACTGACAGATTCTAGGAATTAGGATTTGGATAGCTTTGAATATCATTTTCAGACTCCCACGCCTATGAACCTATAGATACTGTCGTTTGATATATCCTGGCCCATGTCTGGGATCTTGTTATTTCAAGTAACCGTTATACCTGAATTTCTCTCACTTGGTATCTCATGTTTCCCACAGTTGAGTTTGGTTCACCAGTTTGATCTTCTTTGCCTTCATTGTTTAGCTTGAGGTCCTTAAAATCTTTAGGCTGGAAACATTTTTAAAAAAATTTTTTGGGTTGAACTTTGAGCCTTAGAACCAGCCAGTCTACTTAAAACCAAGCATCCTCCTCAGAATAAAATGTAGAAATTCTTTATCAACTCACAGCTTCTGAGTCCTTGGTCTTCCCCTCCCCCATGCTCCCCATCTGTAATCTTCCACATTCCTATGGGAAAAACATATCCCTGTACTGTAACCATAACTTAATCTAAGCCTTGAGCCCATAAATGTTCTATGGTGGTCCCAGCATTTACAGCCTGGACCTGGCCCATGGCTGAAAGCCTGTCAGAGATGCTTTGAGTTGACACTGTGGACAAGTGGAATTTCTCAGATGCTTCTGGTGCAATGTAAACCAATCAGGCTACCAAAAAAAGTAGAATAGGGAAGGGAAGGAAAAAGAGAAAAGAAAAACCTCTGCCTTATTTGATCTGGATGCTTTGTTTAGTTCTTCTCCATTTTTGTTCTTCCTATTTTGTACTTGTGCCTGTAGTACCTGAGGTAGCACCTAGAGGTGCTCTGTAAATGTTTCATTTGCTCTTTGTCCCTGTTGATTTCATATGATTTCATATAAGCTAGTGACTATTAGCTGACTGCTTGACTACTGATATGAAGAAAGTCTTAGATAGGTATAAAATATGCATTCAACAGTAAAAATTAGATTTATAGGGGCACCTGGGTGGCTCACTCAGTTAAGTGTCTGCCTTTGGCTCATGTCATGACCCCAGGTCCTGGGATGGAGCCCTACATTGGGTTCCCTGCTCAGCGGGGAGTCTGCTGCTTCTCTCTGCCCTTTCCCCAACTTGTGCTCTCTCTCACACACACACACTTTCTCTCTCTTTCTAATAAATAAATAAAATCTTTAAAAAAGTAAAAATAGGGGCACCTGGGTGGCTCAGTCAGTTAAGTGTCTGCCTATGGCTCAAGTCATGATCTCAGGGTCCTGAAATCGAGCCCCACATCGGGCTCCCTGCTCAGCTGGGAGCCTACTTCTCCCTCTCCCTCTGTCACTCCCCCTGCTTGTGTGCTCTCTCTCCCAAATAAATAAAAACGTTAAAAATAAATACATAAATAAATAAAATATGAAGGGGCAGGGGGTGGGAGGTTGGGGGAACCAGGTGGTGGGTATTAGGGAGGGCACAGATTGCATGGAGCACTGGGTGTGGTGAAAAAACACTGAATACTGTTACGCTGAAAAGAAATAAAAAATTAAAAATTTAAAAATAAAAATTTAGGTTTATAATACTTGTTTTAATTATACCACATAAAATGTATCCTGAAATACTAACATTAAAGAAAGATAACTCTGGAAAACAGTATAGACTTTCCTCAAGATGTTAAGAATAGAGCTACCCTATTACCCAGCAATTGCACTACTGGGTATTTGCCCCAAAGATACAGATGTAGTGAAAAGAAGGGGCATATGCACACCAATGTTCATAGCAGCCATATCTACAATAAACAAATGGTGGAAGGAGCAAGATTCCCTTCAACAGATGAATGGATAAAGAAGAGGCAATAGATATACACAATGGAATATTATTCAGCCATCAAAAATGATGAATACCCACCCTTTGCATCGACATAGATGGAACTGGAGGGGACTATGCTAAGTGAAATAAGCCAAGCAGAGAAAGAAAATTATCATATGGTTTCACTCATACGTGAAACATAAGCAGTAGCACAGAGGACCATAGGGGAAGGGAGGTAATCCAAAGGGGGAGAAATCAGAAAGGGCAATGAACCTTGAGAAACTGTAGATCCCAAGAAATAATCTGGGGGTTTCAGAGGGAGGAGGGTGGCAGGAGTGGGTAACAGGGTGATGGGTATTGAGGAGGGCATGTGCTGTGAGGAGCACTGGGTGTTATTCTTAACTGATGAATCATTGAACACTGCCTTAAGGACTAATTATGTACTATTATACAGTGGCTAACTGAACATAATGAAGAAAGTAAAAAAAAAATAGGCTTATAGTCTTACACTTATTTAATGGGTATGTGAACTAGAGAGGTTGAGATACACTTTTGCATCTAGAATTTTGCCTCTATGTAAAATCAAATGCAACTTTTCTCTCTTTTTTTTAAAGAAGGATTTCTTAATAATGTTTTTCTATTTAGTCTCAGTCTTTTGTGGCTTCTGTGCTAGGGGGTATAGATAGAGAAAGGAAGCAATGAAAAAGGGAGAAAGTGAAAATTATAGAGAACATATGGAAACAAAGTGGAAATCTGGGATAGATAATAGATGTGAGGAACTTGTAACAACCATTGGGGGAAGAAGGGCATTTGGGTATACTCAAAGGAGAGAACTGTTTGAAAAGTGTAGAAAACTTTAAGAGTGAGTAGTTTCCTGGGTATTAAATCTAATATTCCTCAAATCCCTATGCTTCTGCTCTCCTCTACTACAGACTTCCCAGACTTTATGTAATTCAAAATATTCAGGTGGAATTTAAACAATGGAGACCTTTGAAATACCATTTGTGTAAAATGTGTTAAAGACAAAAAAACTCAGTGATTTAATTTTAATTCCTAAATTGCTATCTATTTTTTTTGACAAATGCAGCAAATGAAAATTTGAAGAGATAAAAATTGGTTGGTTAGTGCTTTATTTTGTTCTGTTTTTCTACTGAAATGGACATCTAACAGTTCATGTTCCTGGGATTGGTCCACTTTTTTTAGGGCTCAGGTGTTAAGTATTATTTAAACAATGACGTTCTGGGTATTAATTAAGATACTCATTTTGAAAAATCTTTCCGTGAGTAGTCAGAACACCTCTGACATTCTTAAATAGTATATTAATAAGAAAATCATGAACAACGACTTTCTCCCCTGGACTTTCCAGTATGTTAGAGATTAAATTGTTCTGGTTTTTCTGTCTCAGCAGTGGGGTACCTCTGTTATCCTCCAGGACAGGCAGTCATCTAGAGCCCAGTCATCTTGTCCATGGCAGCCAGCACGTCCCACTCATCCACAGGTCTTTCCAATTCTCTTCTGCAAGTTACACCTCCTGACAAGAGATTATGAACCTGCAACTCTGCAGAGGAGGGATCTGAAATAATTAGCCTTTTCCTTAGAAGAACCCTCTTGGAAATTGTCCGCACATGTTAACAGAAGTTACAGGCATTTTAGATTACTAACCCCTTTGGCATTTGTCTCTTTATCACTATAATTTCATTAATTCTCCACATGCTCTTAGGGTTTGATACCGTATCAGTCAGTAGCTTTTCATCACAGTATGTATTTAAATATTTGCTTATTAAATTGCTTTCTGCAATTAAAGAGAACTGTCGTTATGAAACAGGACACAGTGAAACCACAGCTGAAGATTATTCCAAGAGTGGGTTTAGTTTAAGGTGAGATTTAAAAACTGTCAGATTTAAATAAAGAATGCTTAATCGACTATAATTCACTGATCGAAGGCATCAGTCAACGAGTAATTCTGTAGGACCTGTTTTTAGGTCAGGCATCTGATGTTCACTTGTATTTGGTTTTCTGCAGCCAGTATTCTCTCTTTCTTTAAAAATACATAGTGTTTGATCCAAATTTAGGTATTATTTCTTTCTGATCAACTCCTTACTTAATGGATGTCACACCACTAACCAATTATAATGATTCCGGTGCCCTTGGTGTTTACCATTGAGCTATTGCTTGTCAAAAGTTGTGCTAACACCTTGAAACAGTCACTAATTAACAAAATAATGAGCCTTAGATAATGACATCTGCCTATCTGAGTTGGTTTGGATATTCATACTGTATTCTTTCATTTGTTGATTCAGCAAATATATAACAAGTACCAAATATTTGCCAGATATACTAGGTTTTAACACATGTGAGTATGGGGGATTAGGATGAATTTTAGGATCTCCTTTTCAGCCCCATGAATGATTTATTTTGCATATAGAATCTCATTTGATGAAACATCATTAGTTACTTAGATTTTCCCCATAATTAACAAAACAAGGGCCTGTACACTGTAGTTGCTCTAAGTCCTGTGGTCAAAGTTTAAATCCCACCATTATCCCTTGTGATTTGGGAGACCTTGGGCCAATTACTTAATACTTAATACTTCTCTGCCTCGGTTTTCTTACTGATAAAATATTTAAAAATTAGGTTGTTATTGAAGGTAACATTTCCAAAACATTGATCATAAGTATCGGCACATGGTATACATGTTGAATATATAAAAAGGTAGTGATATCATGAAATAAATCCTTGATTGGGGTGCTTGCTTAGTTGGTTTCCTTAAACAAGTGATAAATTAAGAATGTTACTCTTTTGTTATCTTGCCCTTATACGTTAATGCCTTTTGAAGTTGGAATCCTAATAAGAAAAGGTTGTTTGCTGAGACGGGGGTCTGCACGCTCATTAAGTGCAGGAAATCTTAATGTACCACATTCTGCCTTAGCCATGACTTGAAAGAGGTCAGAACAATCTGTCCACCAGTACAGCACAAACAAGCTGTTGTAACCATTTAGTTGGAACGAGTTTATTATGTTTCTTAGTACCCCATTCAGTTTACCATATCCATCCATGATCTAGTAGAGATTGCAGCACCAGTAGACATCAAGAGAGTACACGAAATTCTCAACAAACATATAAGGAATTATAGCCTCTCCTTGGAAGTTAGTTTCCTCCTAATAAGAATAAAAACGTCTGCTTCCTTTGGAATCACCAATGTTGATTCCATCTGGTATCTCTTAATAAAGTAGAGGGCATGAAACTGATTGTTGCTTATATGTTTTATACCTAGGTGCTATTTTTATTATTACAGACAGCTGGGAATATTTGAGTTTGTTGAATTGCTCCTTTGCTGTCAATCATGGTTATTTGTGTTTCCTGCTTGGCCTTGTTTGTTTTGCTCTTGTTATAGACAAAATAGCAAAGAAGTAAAATTTGAATTAATTGTATCTATATGTTTCCTGGTTACCAAATATAATTGCCTACATACTATATTTGCAGGTGTTTGCTTTGCAGTGTGTGTGTGTGTGTGTGTGTGTGTGTGTGTGTGTGTGTGTAATTTACAACTCTGTGGATATTGTTACATTGTTATTTTTTGTAATTCAAGATTGAGTTGGACAGTGATACTACTCACAGTTTCTAGTTCACTTAGCCTTTACTGGTATTGTTCTCAGATATTACAGAATATATATAACTGGTAACTCAAGTATCTTTACTGGAAAAACTTAGATTGTGGGTTTCTTTGTTCCATAACTTTGATATAAATAAAGGACTATATATGTTTCTATTTTTCTTAATTATAATGTATTTTTAGGGATATGTCAGTTTATCTGTCAGTCCACACTCCTGCAACAGCACTATTCTGACCTTTAGAATAGTTGCTTCCTTTAGCATAGTTGGCTCCTCATAGGTTAAAATGTGCCCCTGCATTACTTACCTCTTGTTGATTCTATACTTGTTTTTCCAAGTGATGTATTATTGAGCGAATAATCCAACAAAAGGGAGAAACTGCTTACGCCTGTTGCGTTTAAACTAGAATGAATGTGGCTAGAAGTCATTATCCTCTGGCCTAAAATGAGTCTATATCTTCTGGCCTGCGGAGAAATATTCGTATTGTCTCTGAAATGTGGTTTACCCATGCTTCATTCTTTTGAAGCCACTACCAATAGCCTATAGAATGACTAAAAAAATGTCAAAATACAAATCACCATTACCTCTTGTATCATTTTCTTATTTTTCCTATGCCAGTTTTATTTACATGACTTTGGCTTCCTATTTTAATGTGCAACCAAAAACACAGAGTAAAATTTGTGGGTAGCAACAATCATTGATATCAGATTAAACAGTCTAAATGTTCAAAACGATGAAATGTTCAGATTTGCTGAGGTCTGTTGTGAATGCATTACTGAAGCTTTCTTATTTTTAAGTGACCTCCATTCCAAATGGCTCACATTATTCCCCACATAGTAGATAGGCAATTATCTCTCTTCTAATTTTATTTCCTTCAAGAGTCCTTTTTGCCACCATTTCACCTTCTTGTCTTTCCTCGCCTTATATTGATGGGATAGTATATTTCCATTACCTTTGCAGTCTTTTTCTACTCCTCTTAAAATTGAATTACATTTGGTCTGCTGTTCTAGACATGAAGTGTTGGCCTGAGTTACTTAAGCTCAGTGAAGTACAGGATTTTTATTACTCCAGTTCAAGCTTTATATGTGACAAGTTTGTCAAAGATGGAAACCCAAGATTTTTTCAAAAAAGGAAATGGTCCTTTTGTGTTTGTGACTTTGGATAACACATATGGTCAAACTGATAATCACCTTTACCACCGACTCCTATGGTCTCCCAGACCATCTAGCAGCTGTTGATCAATTAATCTTGGTATATCAGCTATATAAGAAATTTACCGTTTATATTTCCTTTCCTCTTAACCTTACATGAAATGTTTTCTACAGTGTAAATATTGGAGCTATTTAAAAAAAATAGTCTTTTTTTAAAAAAAGATTTTATTTATTTATTTGAGAGAGAGAGCATGAGAGGGGAGAAGGTCGGAGGGAGAAGCAGATTCCGCATGGAGCTGGGAGCCCGATGCGGGTCTTGATCCCGGGAGTCCAGGATCATTACCTGAGCCAAAGGCAGTCGCTCAACCAACTGAGCCACCCAGGTGCCCCAAAACAAATAGTCTATTAAAAAATTATATGGTATATAAGTTATTTTAGCACAGACAGTACAGTTTTTACCTCCATGTCTGTCACTAAGATGATTCATTATTTTGAAGCTTGGCAAGCAGAATGGTTAGTAGTTTATACTTTGGGTGGATGTTTATAACCTTCTTAGGTTTAGCTTTGGTATCCAGGAAAATCGGAGAAGAACCAGCAGCAGCTGAAAATTTGATTTGCATTGTTTATAAATGCACTAAAGCTGGAATATATTGACGTATATATCTGTCAAAAAAGAAAAGTCAGTGGTTATTACATGTGAATAGCATTTTAGATATCATTTTATATAATATTTTATGAGTTTTAGTTGTTCTTGTTTTTATTTTTAATAAATTGTACTCAGTTAAGACACAAAGCAAATGAGCAGTTTCCATTCCAGAAGATAGGAACTGTTGGTCGATTTGCAGAACGTAACAATTCCATTTATTGTTATATGATTTATTTAAATTTTAAGTAAAATTTATTTTCAGAGTTTAACTGTAATACATGTCCATAATTTTAAAAATATAAAATATTTAAAAGTAGAATAAAAAGAAGCAAAAACATGAGAACTCAGATAAGGCCACCTAAATATTTACTATGTTTAACACTAGCCTCCTTTTACATATTTTGCTTAATTTAACACACCATAAATATAATTCAGGTTCCTGAATGTTTTACTTCTTTTTTTTTTAAGATTTTTTATTTATTTATTTGACAGACAGAGATCACAAGTAGGCAGAGAAGCAGGCAGAGAGAAAGGGGGGGAGGCAGGCTCCCCACTGAGCAGAGAGCCCCATGCGGGGCTCGATCCCAGGACCCTGGGATCTGCCACTCAGGCGCCCCTGAATGTTTTACTTCTTATAGCAAAAGAATTCCTCACAATATAAGCTTAGAGAAAAGGTTATTTTATTGGCTGTATAAATGCCTTGGTCATTGCCTACTACTTCCTGTATTGTTTTATGATCATTCAGTATGCTTGCCCTCATAACATAAATTTAACATCATTTGCATAAACCTATTTCTTTTAATATGCTTTAGGTATTTTCCTTAAGAGACCCCCTAGAAGTGGAATTACCCTTTCAATGAGTAGGTCCAGTCCTTGTTGCCAGCAATTATTCCGAATTTAAAGTATATTTATTTGCAATGAATATTTTAGATTATTCCATCACATTTATTTATCATTGTAAGACACTTTATGTTAATGTTGCTTTACCAGTACACTATTTTGCATTATAAATTGGCTACTTGTTATACATACTCCTTAGTCTAAGAAATCCTTGAGGGCCGCAATTCAGAATATTCACATTCTTCCTAAAAATCCACTTTTCTTGAGAGAGAGGGAATATAAGGAAAATATAAGGGAAATATAAGGGAAAATCATGTTTGATTTCCCTTAGGAGAAAAATATACTTAAAGACCAAACACTTGGACTTTTAACTTATTTCATATTACGTCTGCATATCTTTTTTCCCTGTGCCCCACACTCAATGAAAGTGTAAAATTTCCTTAGTACAACATTCATGCCTTTTACCTTTGGTGCTTTGTCTGATTCTCAACACATAATAATCATGATAAATATGAATTAAGTTAAATTGAGTAAACCAAAGCAGTAGCCACACACATACTTTGACATCAGTGCTTGTTTCCAGGTACTTAACACTGGATTTTTAAATTACTAAAATAATGTTAGTGAATTAATGCAACATACACAAATGCACTTTGCTATTTCCAAAGGGAATTTGTAAAAAAAACAGTAGTGATCATAAATCCACATTGTATTACTGCTCCTTACCAAAAAAGTAATATGAGATGGAATTATAGCTGTATTTGTAAGCTGTAAAATGTAAAATGCTGCAAAAAATAAAGAAGATGCTCAGAGCATCTCTTAGAAGAGTGAGAACTGGCTTTTTATCTTCCTAATGATGCTATATGCAGCTTATTTTTTTAACTCCTTTGTTGGAGAAGCAGGCAGCATATTCCCTCCTGAAGAATATTATCCCTGTGTATGTTCATAACTACATTCCCTTGGGAGCTAAGGACCATCTTGCGGCATTTGAATGAATGCCTTCTACCAGTGCATAACTCAACACAGGTTTTCCAAGAAATCATATCATTTTAAATATCTAGCTATTCAGAGAATCCAAATACTATCTATTCTTAAAGAATATTATTATTCCTAGGAGGGCTAGTTCTCATTTTTTAGACCACTTGGAAATAGGCAATAACAGAAATGTGAAGGGGGTAATAAAAAGCAATTACCTTTTCCAAATAAAATCAAATAGAAGTTGTTTCTCTATAATTTTTTTCAATTTATGTCTTTATTCAGCAGATACAGATTTACCACCTAATATTTACTGGACTGAATAATAAATGCAAAATTAAATAAACTTTAATTTATTTAAAAATCATAGATTCTGAGAACTGTTGTATAAGAATAGTGTGCATGGGGCGCTTGGGTGCTCAGTAGGTTAAGCACCAGACTCCTAGTTTCAGCTCAGGTCATGATCTCAGGGTCGTGGGATGGAGCCCCACAGTGGGGGCTCCGTGCTCAGCGTAGAGTCTGCGTGTCCCTCTTCCACTGCTCCTTCCCCCAGCTCTCATGCTCTCTCTCACTCTCTCTCTGAAATAAATAAAAATCTTAAAAAAAGAAAAATAGTGTGCATGGGTTGCTCAGAACAAGGGCTCATGACCCGACTGAGGCTTAATATTTTTGAAGGCTGGGTTCAGCTCAATTTTTCATCCAAGAGGAAACAAGAAAAAGATGGGGAAGAGAGTAGCACATTTCAGGCAGAAGATGCCTCCCATGCAGAGTACACTAACATAAAACGTGAGAAAGAAGGTGGAGTTGCGGGCAGGTCCAGACCTTGGGGGACTCGTGTTGAAGGAAATCCTGAAGATATTTTGGGAAGCTTTAATAAGAATGACATGCTCCAGTATCAGCGGTGTGGAGAATGGGCAAGGTGTCTACATGTAGGGCAGGACTATGAGGATAAAATTAGAACTGGGCAGTACAGGAGGCTCGCTCTTTATGTCTGTAGGAGAAATTTCAGCAGTCCGGACTAAGTGAGTGACAGAGGAAATGTGTAAAACACACACAATTAGAGGGATTGAGGCTGATTATGGATTGTAGAATCAACAATATTTGATGGCATATTAGCAGGGAGAGAGTAGGGTACAGTGCTTTTAAGGAAGGAAAGATGAATTTGCCTTAAGTGACTATAGCTAGTTAGGATTTCATTTAAAAAAAAAAAAACTAAACATGTGAAAAGGTTAGACTTGTTGTTTTACTTTGATTTGTATCCATTTTGAACATGAGACTTGAAGGTGGACATATCTAGCAGGCTGCTGGAATATAGATCTGGGTGACAAAAGAGCCAGATCTACTGTTCAATAGCAAACACATACTTGAAGTGAGAATAGGATTGTTTGGAGGAATTGTGGATTCAGAAGCACAGGACTGAGGAGAAAAGTAAAAAAGGGGGGAAATAAGGCAGAGAAACTTAAGAATATCTAGAAAAAAAAAAGGAAGAAAGGACAGTAGTGCCACAAAACCCAGGGGAGGAAGAAATACTATGTCTGGTGAAATGAACGGGTTAAAGATTTAGGTCACAGAACTGCTAAGCTGACAGAAGTGTGATGACTTAACCTTTCTGAGGGAGTAGGCATGGACTGGGGGTCCCTTAGAAGGGCCACTTGTCACTTATACCTGGATAGTGGTTTCAGTCATTCTAGATGGCAACTGAATGTATTATATAACACTGTTTTAGGTATATATTCATTCAAGCCTATATCAAATAAGCCTATACATATATAGGCTAGCAGAAACTCCAGAATTTTTGTATAGAGGAAACATATAGATATCTTCCCATTTGAAACACAAGGAAAAGAATCATTTCTTGAGGTTGTATTTCCACAATACATAGTTGGTTTTTTTATAAGCCTTTTTAAAAAAAATATTTATTTATTTGACAGAAAGAGATCACAAGTAGGCAGAGAGGCAGGCAGAGAGAGAGAGGGAGAAGCAGGCTCCCTGCTGAGCAGAGAGCCCAATGCGAGGCTCGATCCCAGAACCCTGGGATCATGACCTGGGCCGAAGGCAGAGGCTTAACCCACTGAGCCACCCAGGTGCTCCTGCATAGTTGGTTTTTACTTGGAGATTGTTTTTTAGGGGTGACTGTGCAGAGGGTTGGCTGATAGTGTTGTGGTGGTAGGTTTATACTGCCTGATTGCCATGAGCCAGCTCTTGCCACCACATTAAATATGTAGACTCGTGAATAAATAAATAAATAAATAAATAAATAAATAAATAAATATGTAGACTCGTATGTAGGTAACCCTTCAGGTTCTCTCTTGGTAATCTGATGTGAGCTTTTTTTTTTTTTTTTAAAGATTTTATTTATTTATTTGGAAGACAGAGATCACAAGTAGACAGAGAGGCAGGCAGAGAGAGAGAGAGGGAAGCAGGCTCCCTGCTGAGCAGAGAGCCCGATGCGGGCCGCGATCCCAGGACCCTGAGATCATGACCTGAGCTGAAGGCAGAGGCTTAACCCACTGAGCCACCCAGGCGCCCCTGATGTGAGCTTTAATGAGGACGGCATGATTTTCCCTTCTAGGTATGTTTGTCCATTCTAGGTACGATAACCCATTTAGATGAAGTCCTCCCTAGAAAGCAAGTGGGAGATGTGATATTCTTCTGGAATATTCTCCAGTGCCATTAATCAGTACTTGCTTTAATCAAAGCTCCCATGTAATTATGGTTTTATTTTAAAAAGTAAAACAGTGGAGAAAGATGAAGAAATGTGTTACAAAGTTTTTGAAACCATACATTTGGATCTCTGGAGATATAGAGCACCTTGCATCTGCTGACAGAGAAGTATTGCTCAAGCTTAAGATGAAATTCGAACTGAAGCCAAGCACGTGCATTTAAAAAGTTTATTCTAGTCCTACTCTAGACTCTTTCAATAAAATAATGGTATTTCTTTACTCAACTCTCATATCTTAACATAGCTGACAATGTGGAGGTATTTCAAAGCTGACATTGCTAGTATAATTTTTGTGAAAGTTTCAATGTCTAATAGAAACATGAGGAACATTAAAAACAGAAAAGCCATTCCTCCCCATCTTTAAAAAAAAAAAAAGTATTTATATCTCCAAATGACCTCTCAAAGGGAAGCCTTCTCAAATGTTACCTTTTTTTATGAGTAAAGAGAGTAAAATCACTTCATCCAAGTGTAAGTAATATGAATAAGAAAATTCTCATTATAACAATTTGCTAGGACCCTTTTATTTAGCTCAATAGCACTCAAAGGGCTATAGTGATAAACTTCAAAGTGGAGTATTCTTCCATTTAACATCAAGCCAATGCTAAAGAAAATTGCTGCCATATTTTCTAAGTTATTAACCTTTACAATGAGATATATTTTTTGTGCGTGGAGAAAAACTTTCTCCTCTATGTTAATGTGAACTCAAGTTAGAGGGATTAATCAAATAAATAAATTGAAATTAAGCCACACAGCACTGCTTTATGTTGTCCTTTCTACATTTGCCTCTAAGTTACTTATTGGAAAAATAATTGTGGAAAACGTTAGAAACTCTTTTATTGATCACAAGAATGGTATTTTAGTACATCAATAAAAGTGAAGATATGAGTTAAAATATATGCCTTTTTCTTAAAAGTATGCTAAAGGATCCTGTCTTTATCTATGCCTGAATTTCCTCATCCAAACTCTCCATTCCTTCACCGTGGTTCCAGCCAATTTCCTGACAAAAGTAATCAAAAACGCCTTTATCCATTCATTTTCCTTCCGCCTTACAGCACTTGCTGTAGTACTGCCTGTCTAAATTGCCCAAATTCCCTCTTTTAATCTTCTCACGGCTTAGTCTTCCATAAATGGTTCCATAATTTAACTTCGCCCAAAAAGCATTGCTCAGAGTTAAGGTGTGCTTGAGTACTTCTTACCCTGTCTAGATACAGCACTTTTTCAGCCACGCTCCGACCGAGCTCATTCTGTGTATATGCTTGTCCTGCCTAAAACCTGTCTTGGCAAATAATTTGATCCAGACTTCATTTTGATAGCTCTTTATGCTATTCACAGTCACTGCAATAGTTGAACACAGAAATTTAGAGGAAGACATCCAGGAAATAAAAGTTAGTTTTGCAATTACCTTTTTGTGAGCATATGACTTGTTTCTCTGCCCCTCAGTCTTTGCATCTGTATTTTAGGAACAATAAATTGTAAATTGCTATAAATATTAATTACATAAATATAAAACACTTAGCTAAATGCGTAACACTTTGGAAGAGCTGAAGAGGTATTAACCACTATCATTCTCGATAATCCTGTTTCTTTGCTTTTTTAATACATCTTTGGGTAATGTACAATAAAGTGAGACTTGGTGAAATAAGCATGGAATTTGAAGTTAAACAGAGCTGTGTTAATAATGGTGTCACTTATACCGTACTAACTGTGTGCATTTAAGTGTCTGACCCTTAAGTCTTATAGCAATGATTCCGTAGTATCTGCATATAGCAGCAGACTAAAGTTTGTTCTATTCAATGCCTTTTGAATAAGTAAATGAGTGATGTACATTTGTGTATGTACATTGCAATGTTGGTCTTAATAGTTTAAAAAATATCTTCATTAAATCGCTCTACACAAAGATTTATTTATCACATACAGAAAGTATATTGTGCTAGGCACTGGAAATAATTACAAAAAGACCTGGTAAGGATCATTATTGATTTGTGTGGTACATAATATAATGCTAGTTAACATTAACCTGGTTAAATAATTCTTGGGAAACAGTAGCAGGTATTTCTGCTCAAGATTAAACTATAATTTATATACATCTGGTCTGTCTGGAAAGCTGATGAAGCTGGCCTTCCCAAAGCAATTTCCACAACTCTTTCTTTTCCCTCAAAATCCTACCAAGTCACCTGAGACAGTGATAGGGTATAGCCTTAAGAACAATGCAGTCTAGAGTAAGCCATCAGGAGAAGGCATTCTGGGTCAGCAGTGAGAATGCATGCCAGCAGGACTTTGAAATAAGGCCCAGGGGAACAGTGGCTTTGGAGGGAAGTGGGCTGCCTGGAAGACATGCATGGCCCCAGACTGAACACTGGGTAACAGGCACTGGACAAAGCTTTCTAGCCTTAGCTGGGAAATAGCAAATCTGGATTACATAAGAGATGATGATTGAGGAAAACCCAGTATGTAATCTAGAAGTTCCCCCCTCCATGGGAAATGTTAGTAAAAAGAAAACATTATTTAGGGTTTACATATTAGTCACTCAACCAGAACAGTGAAAACAGTAATAGTTTATTTTTAATGTTTACCAAGTCAAGTGTGCATTTCTAAAATCAAGTTCCTATTACTTATTGATTCCTCATGGGGTGGTATTTAAATGAATTTTATAAAGTCAATAGAATATGTATTATAACCATATAAACACTAATTGCGTGAATTAGTTTTCTGTGTGTCTTTAGGTATATGATCCCTTCAATAGTTTTTGCTATTTTTCCAAAGCCGTGTAGTGATAAAGGGACCCATAAACAGAAGGTGAGGCAACACATTTGATTGTATAAGGTGCTACCTTGAAACTGGCTTATAAAAGTTAATGATCAATAAAACTTTTTTTCAGTTCATAAAATGTGTTTATTTAACTTGCTCTTGAAGTATCTGACAATTAGAAGCATGCTATTATCATATTGGAGTAAAATCCAATTAAATTACAAAGCCATCCCTTCTTCCAGAAACCCTCAGAGAAGCAAGAAACAGCTCTTGAATAGAGGTCATATCCAGATTTTAAAGAACATACTTGCAGTAGAATCATAGTGAGAATATAATGATGGAGAAGAATTAATTAGAAAAACAAATTGAAACACTGTAGTGTTATTTCCAAAAACAGATACAATGATTGACACGTGCCCATGAACTTTCTGAACTAAAGTAGATGGAAATCTCTTGCCACTTGACATTAAAATTCCAGTAGCAAATGTTTCTGGCTGTATCCCAAGCTGAGTAATTATATTTGGGTTCAAAGCATAAGCATTTGATGATTTTATGCTTCTCAGTATGTCCTGCTTTTACAATTTCACCAAAGATTGCATTTTTAAAAACACTAATATTAAATGGTAAAATCAGTGAAAGTCAGAAAAAGAAAAGGCAACCAAATACAATTGAGATAAGACTCAATATGGCTAAGAAAGAATGAGGGAGATATAGAGATATTGTAATACCTAAACACCTAAACCTTGGCCTTGGATGATCTTTAAATTCTATATATAGGTCTATACCTATTTAAGAGGAAAAAAAAAAATTGAGGGTGGGCCTTGAGCTCAGTGAATTCTGTGGTTGGTATGCTCCTGTGTAGTGAAAAGGGGAGGGGGAGGATATCTGCTGTAATGGTAAGTGATGGATGGACCAATGGCCAGTGTTATCTTCTGTCTTTTCCCAAAATCCTCGTCTAACCTGATGGGACAGACTATCCCCATCCAGGTTCTCTTGGATCTCTTTGGTTCCATGAGTTTGGTACTGACTGCTAGTCAACGAAGCTTAATGATTCCCAACGTCTGTTTAGATATCTTACTAAGTCAGCATCAAAAAGAACGTGTGGCCACGTTGTTTTTACTCATGTCATCAGTTTTGGCATGCCAGTTTGTTTGAATGTACCATGCTGAGAAAATGGCGAGTAGAACATAATCCAGTAAAAGGAAACTCAAAATGAGTACACCAGAAAAACTGAAGAAGTAACCTATGAGCTTCAAGCCTCGGAACACAGCATTAAGAGGAAGTGGCCGGAAGTTGCTAGTTAGCACAGCCTGCTACTGACGGTACAGCTTGCTCTGCCAGAGAGACCAGTGCTGTGATCCGAGCTACATTTGGTTGTGTCGTAGGCGGGGGTATAAACTGAAAGTCACAGTCTGCAATTTGGACACAGACTGCTAAAGAGAAAATTCTTCCTGATAGCCACACAGAGTGACTGCCCATTAATACTCTCTTCTGGAACGCTCAGTGAGCGAGGAAAGTAGGCCACTGGGTCTCATCGTATTATTCTTAGTGTGTTACATGTTCTGGAGTAACTGGGGTGAGAGAATGATGTAATTTGTGATATAACTCCCCTTTGCCCTCCTTCTTGTGGGTCCTTGCAGTAAACCACCATTGAAAAAGATAATCTTTGTAACCCTAGAAACAGTGAATCATTTGATCTCTTATAGGAGACAGGGACAGAAATGTAAGCACCCAGATTCCAAAACCGTTGGAGTGTGAAAGGTTGTGGCGTAAAAATGGTTAGTAGAATTTGGGTCTGAATTTAAAGCGGTTTTAAAAAAATAAAAATGAGGTTTCTGTAACACTGTATTTTGGTTTTGAAAAGAAGTTTATTTTACAGAACACTATATACAGTTGTTACTTCATTTGATCCTCAAAATAGGCCCAGTGAAGGAATAGGTATTATGTTTAATTGACAGATAAAGAAATTTAACCACATGGAGATGAAAAGATCTTTGAATATGTTTTATTAGAAGCGACCAGCAGAGTTAGGACTGGTACACAGGCATTCTGGATCTAATCCCAGTTCTGTGTATGCAGGGGTGCACACCCTTGGGCATACTATACCCTCTGCCCTGAAATGCATATCAAGTGCTGCCATCCGCTTAAATGTCTAATTGATTCACCATGACAATGGACATTACCATATAATTGGTAGGAGTTAGAAGCCCTGGTAAATGCATGCACAGCTAAAGGGATTTTTCATTTTAATTTTTAAATCAAATCTTGTAAGGCTATTACAGGATGACTGAAATTCCATTTGACTTGCAGACTTCTGATTTAAAACAAGAACTAGACTATTTTGTCATGCAACGTGAACAGAGATGTATTTGATGTAATCGAACCACTTCTGTACACCAGTTGATTTTAATCCCATGGCTCTTCTTTTGATGTAAGAGCGACAAAAACAATAGCAGTGGGTAACACCAAAGGAGTGCTAACTGGACCAGGCTTTGTCCTAAGTGCTTTACGTATACTCACTTGAAACCTCACGCCAACCTGATAGAGAAGGAGCAGTTACTATCCCCCTTCATAGACTATGAAACTAGACTAGAATATTGCATAGTGAGTGAGCAACAGAGCTGGGTTTTGCCTCTGCAGGCTGATTCCAGAATGCAGGCTTTTAAAGAAGAAAGTGGACTGCCTCTCATAGAAGTAGGATTACTTAATGGAGGGGAACCAACAGAGCACTTTGCAGTCACACAGAATGGGCTGGGTTTCTGGCTTCACCAGGGCCCAGCTAGCTGTATTACTCTAAACAAGATGTTTCCTTATGTCCACTATAACTGATTCATCTGTAAAGTGGAGATACCTGAAAAACCCTTTGCCTAGGATCGTTAGGAGGTTCAAGCCAGATGGTACAGGTATGGCCTACTTTATTGCCTATTAGGTAGCCACTAAATGGTAATTGTAGAAGACAAGCAGAAATTAGACTTTTAAATTAACTTAAAGCCATTGCTGCAAAGAAGAAGAAGAGGAGGAGGAGGGGAGGAGAGGGAGAGGAGGAAGAGGGAGAAGAAGAGGAAGAGGAAGAAGGAGAAAAGGAAGGAAAGAAGGAAGGAAGGAAGGAAGGAAGAATAAGAAAAATCTGTGAGGCGCCTGGGTGACTCAGTCAGTTAAGCGTCTGCCTTCAGCTCAGGTCATGATCTCAGGGTCCTGGGATTGAGCCCCCATGTCTGGCTCGCTGCTCAGCAGAGAATCTGCTTCTCCCTCTCCATCTGCTCCCCCCCCCGCCATTCATTCTCTCACACCTCTCTCTATAGCTCTCTCCTCTCTCAAATGAATACATAATATCTTTAAAAAAAAAAAAAAAGAATCTGAAGCCCAAAAGGGGTAGATGGCTAGTTTTCTGTAATGCAGGATCAAGAGTAGACGCTACGCCTTTCAACTCTGCTCAGGGTTCTTTGAATCCCAAAAGAGTAGATAAAGGATTTTATCTAACTTTTTTTTTTTCAATTTAAGAAGTTAACTATTGAACTATTTTCAATTCTTTTCATCTGTTTAAAGATGAGTCTACTGCAAGTCTACTGCAAGTGGCTATTACCAGGCTATCCTCTCAAAGTCGGGTATATGTCACAATTAAATACACATACACTCTCTCTCAAATACTGACAATAAGTGAATCATCTTGGGAAATGAAAAAAAAAAAGTAGCAAGCATGGTCCTATCTGTGTCCTCAAACCAATTGAATCAGAGGAGTCATTTGTCTTGCTTCTTAGAGCGAGGATGTCTGCTTATTTATGTATTTGACAGGAGCTATAGATTGAAGTAAAGGGTCAGAAGAACCGCAAAATATTATGAAAAGTAAAATCAAACCAGGCAAATGCAAAGCAAACTTTGAAAGCAAGGGAACCTTCAACCTTGGTTCAGTTGTCCATCAGCAAAATCCCTGAGCCAATCGCTTGCTACGTTTTATCAAGACAATGAGAACACAAGCTGTCAAGCCCATCATGCTGGTCTTAATGAAGGGTTTTCAAAGAAAGCAGTCCTTGCTACCTATCCTGGCACTGGTAGGGCATGGACTGGAAATGAACCCCACCATATTTTACTGTTTTTTGTAGGTACCGTAGCCTCTCATGGAGAATGCAAGTTATTTAAAGGCAAGAGGTCTTAAAAATCTTTTCAGGGTACCTAGCATATGACTAAACACAGAATTATAGAAGGAGAAAAAGAATAAAGACTCCTCGCTGAAAAGAATTGAAATACAGCTCCTAGGGCTATTAAGAACAAACAAGAGTAAAGGGATTTGTTCATTTGATATTGTAGAGTCACTGCCTTAGAGTAGTGAAATCTGCAGATAGATTAAAGAAATGTACAGAACTGTAAGGATTGAAAGTAGTGATGATAATGAAATGATGATGAAAAATGGTAGCATAATTCTCCCAACATGGGGCATATGATAAAAGCATTGTTACCATTCTTTCATTTTGTATTTAAATAATAGATGTCACCTGAAAACAAGCCTTGACCATATAATCCATTTATTACTTGATTAATAATTCTCCCAACATGGGGCATATGATAAAAGCATTGTTACCATTCTTTCATTTTGTATTTAAATAATAGATGTCACCTGAAAACAAGCCTTGACCATATAATCCATTTATTACTTGATTACTGCAGTATTTGTCTTCCCTCTGTCAAATCCTGAGCCAACCACTTCCAGACTGTCTGGGGAGATACAGGAAAAGGAATATCCAGGGCAGTTGAGACACCAGAGAAAGACCTATGAGAGTGGAGATGCCTCCTTCACCTGGGGAAGAGAATGAGAAGGGCCACCATCAGGAAGAAGAGCCCCATGGCCCCTGAGAGGGCAGAACTCAGAATGGCATAGGAGAAGAGCTCTTGGTTCAGAAAAGGGTTCCTGGCGTAACCAGGGATGAGGCTCTCGAACATTGTCCCAGTTCCAGCCCCAGAGCCGGCCACTCCTACCATGGCAGCCGTAGCCCCCATGAACTTGGCTACGGTGTCTATGTCCCTTGAAAAGGCGCTGGTTCAGAAGGTGCGGCTGGGCATAAGTGAGGTCAGGGGATATGGGGCTTCCAAACTGCTGTTTTGTCTCCCGCGATTTTAGTACCACTGCGGACAGTGCTCAGCTCAACAGCTGAGAGGTGCTCCTGACCAAGAAGGGGGTGGAGATGAATCTTGCACAGGCGGACATTTTCAGGGGATGAGGGGCTGTGGCAGGAAACCCGCTCCCAGTGCAGAGAAGACAGACTACACGCAATCTTTTCAAACTGACCCAACTCTGAAGTTATAACAGCAGAAACTCTGGACATTTGCCTGGAAAGAAAAGAATTAATGTTTAGCAGTCTGAGATACCAGCACTGTTTTGATGGGGTTTTCTTTAAATAGTAGAGTATATGAGACTCACGATAGTATAAAACATTGGCAAATGGCAGACATCTAGACCTTTTTTTTTTTTTTTTTAAAGGTAACAAGACCGTGTTTAATGAATACCAAAAGTGGCAGTCAAGGCAGGGGCTGTGGGAGGTCAGAAGAAGGAGGGCAGAAAGGGCTGCTCCCATGTAAGAGACGACACCCCTTCTCAGAACCTCTCTCCTTGCTAGGGACTCACACTGTCCCACTGTCCCCCTCAGAGCCTCTCAGAGGAGATTCTTTGGATTTTACTTGGATAAATATAAAATAGGTACAATTCTGACAGTGAGCGGATTATGGCTCTTCCCTTTACTTTCCTTATTACCTCTCTCTACACCAAGCTGAATAAGAAAACATAGTTAATGAGACATGCAAAAGAAATCAAATACAGATGAAAGAAATGCAAATAACTTATAAATACACATAATTGTGGTCCTAGGCTTTTACTTTCTACCTCTACCTTTCTTCTTTTCACCTGTGTCTTGCTCTACTTCCATTTATCCTCTTAAACCCAGCTTCGATCATTTTTAGAATGTGGCATAATATAAGTGTAAAATAAGAAAATCACATATAATCAGAGACGACCCTACTGAAAAATACACCGTTACATGTGTTGGTGTTTCTCAAGCTTAATTGAACTCACAGAGCTTCTTTAATGTACATCTGTTGACATCCATCGGTAGTGCCTTTATTGATGCAAGTGCATATGCAGATCAGTGCACTTGTTGTAAGTGCATGGCTCAATGAATTTTTATAAGATAAACACTCTGTAACAGCACCAACATCAAGAAAAAAGAAATTACCAGCACCCTATAAGCTCTCCTGAT
The DNA here is from genome assembly GCF_963455335.1 of Martes martes. Lineage (NCBI taxonomy): Eukaryota > Metazoa > Chordata > Mammalia > Carnivora > Mustelidae > Martes > Martes martes. The sequence goes on from NC_137896.1 coordinate 111,681,856, forward strand.
CCACCTTTCTGTTTCTGCTCCAACAAACATACCCACTGTCCTGATATTTATCACCACAGTGCAAGGTGGGTTTTTTCCTATAGTATAAAAATGGAATCATACTGAGGTGCCTGGGTGGCTCAGTGGGTTAAAGCCTCTGCCTTTGGCTCAGGTCATGATCCCAGGGTCCTGGGATCAAGCTCCAAGTCTGGCTCTCTGCTGAGCAGGGAGCCTGCTTCCCTTCCTCTCTCTGCCTGCTTCTCTGCCTACTTGTGATCTCTGTCTGTCATATAAATAAATAAAATCTTTTTTAAAAAAATGGAATCATACCATATTTGCCGGTGGCTTCTTTTGTCCAAATGTATGTTTATATAATTATATTTACATTATTCATCATATAAACATAAATTCATAAATTCCTTGAATAAATGACCATTTAGATCATTTGCCATTTTTTGAAATTGGGTTATTTGCCTTTTTGTTGTTGAAGTGGAACAATTCTTTATATATTATAGATACAAGTCCCTCATTACTCAATCTGTGGCCTTTTAACTTTCTTTTTTTTTTATTCCAATATAATTAAAATACAGTTTTATGTTAGTTTCAGGTGTACAGTATAGTGATTCAACCATTCCACGCTTTACCCAGTACTCATCACAGTTAAGTGTACTCTCAATTCCCTTCACCTAGTTCACCCATCCCCCACCCACCTCCCATCTGGTAATGACCAGTTTATGTCTTAACTCTCTTGATGATGTCCTTTGTAGCACAAATTTTTTTAATTTCGTTGCTCAATTTATGTATTTTTAAGTTATTTTTTTCTTTTGTTACTGAACCTTTAGTATCATATCTAAGGACTCTTTGCTAATCCTCTACAAGTTTTATTGTTTTAGTTTTTACATTTAGGACTTTTACCCATTTTGAGTTAGTTTTTGCATATGGTGTGAGATAAATGTCCAATTTCATTCCTTTGCATGTGGCTATCTGGTTATCTCAGTAGCATTTGTAGAAAATACTATTCTTTGGGGCAACTGGGTGGCTCAGTCAGTTGGCTTCTGATTGTTGATTTTGGCTTAGGTCATGATCTCAGGGTCCTTGGGATGAAGCTCTGCATCCCACTCTGCACTCAGCCGACTTCTTCTCTGCCTCTCCCTCCCTCTTCCCCTCCCCTGCTCATACACACACGCGCTCTCTCTCTCTCTCTCTCTATATATATATATATACACACACACATATATATATAATGAATAAATAAATCTTTCTTTAAAAAAGAAAATACTGTTCTTTTCCTATTAATAGTTTTGTCACTGTTGTCAAAAATCAGTTGACTATAGATATATGGATTTATATACAGAATGTCAATTTTATTCCATTGATCTACATGTCTGTTCCTGTGCAAGTACTGTAATGTCGTCATTGCTGTAGCTGTAAAGTAAGTTTTGAAATCAGGAAGTTTGATTCATCCTGGTTTGTTCGTTTTCAGGATCATTTTGCTATTACTGGGTCCCTTGTATTCCATACAAATTTTACAATAATCTGTTAATTATACAAAGAAGTCAGCTGAAATTCTGATGGAGATCCCAGTGAATCTGTAGATCAGTTTGCAGAGTTTTGCCACTTAATGAACACAGCATTTTCCCCATTTATTTAGATCTTTCTAAATGTATTTAGCAATGTCTTGTAGTTTTCCAGAGTATAAGCTCTGCACTTCTTTTGTTAAATTTATACATGAGTATTTCATTCTTTTTAATGCTATCACAAGTGTTACTGTTTTCTAAATTTAATTTTTAGATTATAATGCAAGTTTATAAAATACAGTTGTTGTTTTTTAATTTTTTATTAACATATAATGTATTATTAGCCCCAGGGGTACAGGTCTGTGAATCGCCAGGTTTACACACTTCACAGCACTCACCATAGCACATACCCTCCCCAATGTCCATAACCCCACCACCCTCTCCCGACCCCCCGACCCCCAGCAACCCTCAGTTTGTTTTGTGAGATTAAGAATCTCTTAGGGTTGTCTCCCTCCCAATCCCATCTTGTTTCATTTATTCTTTTCCTACCCCCAAACCTCCCACGTTGCATCTCCACTTCCTCATATCAGGAAGATCATATGATAGTTGTCTTTCTCCGATTGACTTATTTTGCTAAGCATAATACCCTCTAGTTCCATCCATGTCATCGCAATACAGTTGGTTTTTATATAATGATCTTATACCCTGAAACTTGGCCCAAATCATTTATTAGTGTTAACAGTTACTTGTTGGATTCCTTTCTATATATAAAATCATGTCATCTGGAAATAGAGATATTTTTATTTCTTCCATTCTAATCTGGAGACCTTTTATTTCTTTTTCTTGCCTAATTGCCCTGGCTAGAATCTCATGTACAATGTTGACTAGAAGTGGCAAAAGTGCACACTCTTGTCTTGTTCTTAATCTTAGTCTCTCACCATTAAGTATAAGGTTAACTGTGGAGTTTTAGTAGGTACCCTTTATAAGGTTGGCAAGTACCTTGTATTCTTTTTTAAACTTTTTTAGTGTGTTTTATCATGAAAGAATTTCGGATTTTTATCAAATGTTTCTTCTTTGTCTATTGAGGTGATCATGTGAGGGTTTTGGGTTTTTTTTTCTTTTCCTATAGGTGTGATGTATTACATCAATTGATTTTTGGATATTAAAATAACCTTGCATTGGGGCGCCTGGGTGGCTCAGTCAGTTAAGTATCTGCCTTCAGTTCAGGTCATGATCTCAGCGTCCTGAGATCAAGCCCTTCGTGGGGCTCTGCACTCAGCAGGGAGTTTACCTTGCCCCTCCTCTACCTCCGAGTCGGCTCTCTATCTTTCTTTCTTTCTCTCTCTCTCTCAAATAAACAAAATCTTTAAAAAAATAACTTTGCCCTCAGTTCCTGGGATTGAGCCCTGCACTGGGCTCCTTTCTCAGTGGGGAGCCTGCTTCTCCTTCTCCCTCTACCTGCTGCTCTGCCAAATTGTGCTCTCTCTCTGTCAAATAAATAAATAAAATCTTTAAAAAATTCATTAAAAAATAATAACCTTGCATTTCTAGCATATGTACCACTTGGTCATGGTTTAGAATTATTTTTGTGTTTCTGGATTTGGTTTTCCAGTATTTTCTTGAGGATTTTTATATCCATAAGAGATAGTAGTAAGCAATTTTGTTATCTCATGGTATCCGTGTGTAATTTTGATATCAAGGTGATACTAGCACCATGAAAATTAGTTGGGAAGTGTTCCTCCCCTTATCTATTTTTGAAGAGTTTGTGAAGAACCAGTATTTTTTGGTAATTAATAGGGAATCATTTACAAGATAGAGGTTAGGAAGTACTGTTTTTGATAAGCTAGTTTCTAGGCAGATAAAATACCAACAATCTTTTTTCGTTTTATCTTTAAACTCCTTTTGATTTTCTTAAACAGTTTTAGAAAATTGGTTTTGCACACAGTAGCCAGAATTTTTTGTTTTCAGTTGTAATTTCCTGATGCCTAGTGAGATGGAATGTTGAAGTATGCTAGGAAAAATTTGCTCAACACTGATTGGGACTTAACAGTGAGGTATTAGTTCTAAAGTTAATTACGGGGGCACCTGTATTGTTAAGCATCTGCCTTTGGCTCAGGCCATGATCCCAGGGTCCTGGGATTGAGCCCTGTATTGGGCTCCTGCGCTGTGGGATCTGTGCGAAGCCTGCTTCTCCTTCTCCCACTACCCCTGCTTGTGTTCCTCTCTTGCTGTCTTTCTCTCCATCAAATAAGTAAATAAAATCTAAAAAAATAAAATAAAATAAAAACAATAACATTAATTGCATACTTTGGTAGGTTTTAATTGTTGTTATTTGGTTGTTGTTTCTCTGTTTTGGGGCTTGGGGTTTTGCTTTTTTTAAGGGTATAAGGCGAGGTTACAATGAACTGGTTGACAGTATCCTCCAGAAAAATATATGCAGGAAGACAGTACTAAAACAGCTTGGGTTTATTATGCAGTGCAGGGAGGTAGAATGTACACCACGCAGAAACATGGAGTGTCTCATTAAGATGCTAGGAAGAACTTACTACAAGATTTGGGTCGTGAGTAGGTGTCTTAGAAAAGGGTTCAAACAAGCAAGGCTTTGGTCTGAAATGGATGCTCTCAGGAACTGTGGGTAGCTCTATGATTGAGTAAAAGCAAGTCTTACTGAGAAAGAAAGACTAAAGAGTAAAGCTAAAGCTGGGATAGGTGGATGTCTGATAATTTAGGGTTTGCACAGTGATGTTTTCTCTTGGCCCACATTATGAATTGTTCTTGTTTTTGTCTCACTTCACTATAGTCACAGAGTCACCTTGTCTGAAATTGATATTCTGTAAAATGATTTACATCCAGCAAGAGAACATAGTGGCCTAGCTGTAGGTCACTTCTGCTCCTAACAGTATCAAGGCCTAGCTGCCACAGTCAAGCAAGTCCTAAATATTTAGGGGTTGATTTTCCTTTTTTCACAGATGAAATATATCATAAACAGTGTATATGTCATAAAACTTTATGGGTCATTAAAATAAAATCAAAGGACCATGGTGATATAATTAAATTTGCAACATTACATCTTGTACATTAAAACAAAGGAACTCTTCTATGCTACTGTTTCTTTTCCTTGAGGTTGTCCACGATAAAAGGGCTGTGTAATCTAGCAGGGAAGGCTGGGGGGAGCAATGTATATAGTAAGATTGTAACTAGATCTTATGTTTGAACAAACAATCAGTATAATCCAAAATGTGGTCTGATGATTACAGCCCCTCATGAAAAACAATTTGTCACTGAAAAGCAAACAGCTTTCTAATAATGTGACAAATATTATTTCTAAATCTCAAAGTCAGCAATAAAGTTTGAGGTCCTCTATTTATATTCTAATCTTTCACTAGGTTCTACACTATCAATTTACTAAGTTTCATGTTAACCTTGGAGATTTAAAGGACACTCTTTGGAGTAAATCAGCTGTTTGTCCTTCAGAACAGTGAATTCAACTTAAATACAGACTCATGGGAAGATCTGCTTTTAAAACAGAAACAGTGTATTATAATTTGCATATTCCTTTGTTTCTTTTTTAAAGAAATTTGCTTATTTCTATTCATACTATATTATGAAAGTAACCTGGCATCAGCATTACTGATGAATTTGTATCACTGGTGAGAAAAATATATATGTATCTGTCAATGTAAGCTTAGAGTTCAGATTCACTTCAAAAAGGAATTCTACATGCAAGTTACAGATCGATGTGTGTAACGAAGCAGATCCATGTTTTTGAAATGGTGCCAGAATAGTCTGGGCATTTTTTTTCTGGTTCAAGTTGCATTAGATAACACATATTTTTGTACACCAAATAATTCTGAAACACTACTTGGTAGTACTGGTTTACGTTGTCAAAATCATTCTAAAAATACATAAAATTAATTTAAAAATTCACTTACATTTTTTACAAGTTTAAGTACATGCATTTGAGCGAATGTTATTGAGCCAATATTCCATCATATGTGTAATTACATTTTATAATATTCTTTTAGGACAGATACCTCTGCTTTGCTCTTACTTGTGTAAGGTTGACTTGGCTATTCATAAACCATTCTATATAAGTTGCAGATAAAGTTTGTTAAGTTTATCTACATTTCAAATTGGAAATGTCATTGGAGGACAATGAGTCATTCAGGATAATTGACTCATTTCTAATAGTAAACTGTTTCTTCTAAAAACAGGTCATGTCTTTGAAAAATTAAGATTTTTATATTCTTAATTATTTCTGTAGGGTTGTTTTTTTTTTTTCACATTATACTCAAGATAAAGTAAATGAGGGAACCTGGGTGGCTCAGTGGGTTAAAGCCTCTGCTTTCGGCTCAGGTCATGATCCCAGAGTCCTGGGATCGAGTCCCGCATCGGGCTCTCTGCTCAACAGGGAGCCTGCTTCCTCCTCTCTCTCTGCCTGCCTCTCTGCCTACTTGTGATCTCTCTCTGTCAAATAAATAAATAAAAAATCTTTAAAAAAAAAAAAGATAAAGTAAATGACTATATAAATCAAAGTTCTCATTGTTAGTGTGATGGTGTCCTATTTTAAATTTTCCCGTTGGTGTCAAGAACTGTGAAGGGCCTCAGATTTTTACTCAGTTTGCAAGCTAACAAATTAGCCTATCAAACATTTTTTTAGATTTTATTTATTTATTTATTTGAGACAGTAAGATAGAGTAAGGTGAAGGGCAGAGGGAGAAGCAGACTCCCCACTGAGCACAGAGCCTGATGTGGGGCTCCATCCTGGGACTCCAGCATCATGACCTGACCCAAAGGCAGATGCTTAACCGACTGAGCCACCCAGGTACCCCCTATCACACTGCCATGAACACTGGCAGGAGAAACATGACTCTAGCTTCAGAGACAAAGGGTAATTTATTACTTACAACAATAACAGCAGCCAGAATATTGGGTTTTTTTGCACTCTCTGAGCTCCAGTTACCATGGGGAAATGAGAAGACAGCCAGAGGATGACTATACATGCAGTGAGGGGGGTGTTACAAGGGAGGAACTGTGAAGAAAGGAAACCCACACCTTTTATAATGGTAGATAAATAATTCTGTCCTATTCTAAATACAGACATCATTTAAAAGATAGCCTGGAACAAAGGCAGTCAATGCCTTTGTCTACAAGACATACGAAGACATACAAAAAAGCCATAGAGAATTGCTTGTCTTTATTTGGTTATTTCTGGTGTACACAAATGTTACTGCCTCTCATAGGCTTATTGTGTGTCCAGACAACTTACAAGACTCTTATTTTTTCTTAAAATTTGTACCCTGATTCTGTTGTTTGCTTTCCCTTAGGTGGATGATTAAACATCTGCATATAATGGCAACTGTGTATTTTCTTTTCTGATCCTTACAACTCCTAATTCTCTTTCCTTTTAACATGAAACTGAACTTCCAGTGGTATGTGACATATGGCTTTGTTTCTGATCTTAAAAAATCTACATATATCTAAAATTTCTGTCAAGTATAATAATGCTTGCTATTGGTGTTCATGTACAATTTTTATCAAAAAAGTTTTCTTCTAGTTTTTATTTATTGATTTTTTTAATTAATAGAGATAACCAAAAGATTGTTTCTTTTAATAGGCTGAATATTATTGATAGATTTTTCTGATACTGAACCATCATTATGTTCATACTCAATCATGTAATTAAATAAAACTGTAGGATTCAGTAGGCGTATGCATTATTTTAAGATACATATTCCTAAGTGAAACAGGGCTGCCCTTACTTTATCTTTACCTTTATGGTAATCAAGAGTACACTAGCGTCATATAATGAACTGGGCATCTTTACTGCTTACTCTATTTTGTGAAACAACTTGTGTAACATAGGAATTTAATATTATTTCAAAGTTTGTATGAACTCATTTCAAAACCTATTTTTTGGTCGTGGCTTTTTCGTTTGTTTATGTCTAAAGGGGAAATCTTGGCTACTGTTTCAGTTTGTTTAAAATTTATGTTGAGTTTTGGAACAGAACATTTTAATACTATGTATTTTTTCTAGAATTTATCCTTTTTTTAAGTTTTTAAATTTGTTAGTGCAGTTGGGAACTTACATATGACAATGGAACTGTCAAAAGTAGTAAGAATAGGACAAATTATTTAGTAGAACGGGTTAAATAAACTACTTCAAGGAGAAAAATGAAAGTGGATGCCTACTTAGCAGTACATTCAAAAGTGGCTAAATGGAGGTAGGTGAGGGGGTGGGGTAACTGGGTGATGGGCAGTAAGGAGGGCATGTAGTGTGAGGAGTACAGGGTGTTATACACAACTAATGAATCATTGAACGTTATATCAAAAACTGATGATGTACTATATGTTGGCTAATTGAATTTGAATTAAACACACACACACCCAAAATGGCTAAATGGATTAATTATCTAAATGTGAAAGGTAAGCTATACTATAGTAGAAGAAAAAATTGGATATCTTTATGATCTATAGGAGAAGAGTACTTTAAAAACAATTTTAAAGGCAGAAATCATAGGACAAAAAATTGATGAATGTCATTACATCAGAAGTAAGGATAGCTCTTCAATGAAGGACACAGTGGGATAAGGTGTGTACAGGAAAGAAGGATTTAATATATTAAAAAAGAAGACATGAAATCTTGCTGTTGGCAATGAGATGGATGGAGCTAGAGTGTATTATGCTAAACGAAATAAATCTGTCAGAGAAAGACAAATACCATATGATCTCCCTTTTATGTGGAATTTAAGAAACAAAACAGATGAACATATGGGAAGTGGGGAGGGGAAAAGGAGAGAGGGAGGCAAATCCTAAGAGACTATTAAGGATAGAGAACAAACTGAGGGTTAATGGAGGGGGAGTGTGGGGGATGGACTAGATGGGTGATGGGTATTACAGAGGGCACTTGTAATGAGCACTGGGTTGTATATTAAATGATGAATCACTCTATTCTACTCCAGAAACCAATACTGCACTGTACATTAACTAACTAAAATTTAAATTAAAAAAATGATAACTAAAGGATATTTATCAATAAAAAAATAATAAAAAAAGAAGACATGTATGTTATAAAGAGAAGCTTCCCCAGACCCACAGCAAATGGGAAATGTTAGAAGCATTCTCTTTTTTAAATGTTAGAAGCATTCTCTTTTTTAAAAGAGAGTTGAGCAATGATGCTGGGAGTTTTGTTTGGGATTATAGACACACAACATGGAATGCAACAAACTAAAATCCCAATCTTCATGGGGTTTTTGTCAGGTTGGGTCTTTTGATAATAGATATTAGCTCTTGAACCTGTACATAATGGGGAGATGTTAATCAAAGGGTACAAACTTTCAGTTATAAGATGAGTAAGTTCTGGGGATCTAATTTATAGCATGGTGATTAGAGTTAATAATACTACATTGTATGCTTGAAATTTGCTAAGAGAGTAGGTCTTATGTTGTCACCACAGGAAAAAAGGCAACTACAAGAGGTGATGAATGTATCAGTTAACTTGATTATGGCAATCATGACACCTATTATTTATATATATGTAAATATATATATATATATATATATATATATAAAACCATAACATTGTATACCTTTAAAAAAAATCATCACATGCAGAACCTAAATATAATTTTTATTTGTCCATTAATCCTCAATAAAGCTGAGGGGAAAAATGAAAAATATGTATTTTTTTAAAAGTTAGTTTAGTTCTGGAAAACTTGAGTTTTATTATTTATATCTAGCAAGATTCAGAGAGATGTTTTTTAAAGATTAACCATTATTTTAATAAACTGGTATACAAAGTAATAATTAAATAACCACACATGATGGAAGAATGGGTAAAGAATCCACTGATTTCAGTTGAACATTAAGTACCTATTGACTTAAAGCAGTATTCTGTTACAGAGTCTATTGTAATTTAGGTTAATTTTTTTCCTTGAACGTTCATTCTGCCTTTTCTGACCATAGCCTGATTTTTAGTGTCCCCATATGATTCTGAGTAACAAGCTGATTTCCAGAAGCATTATAAATCAAGGAAGCAATTTCTTTAATAAATTAGTTAATTTAAATTCCATAAGAGTCAGTGAGTCAGAAAACATTAATGGATCTTTTTGTTAAATACAGCTCTGCTATACATTGGGTCATCGAGTAACAAAACCTGTATTGAAGTGGTTTTTATGAGTAATAAACATTCAGATTCTTCTGTCTGAAACTTTATCTCCTCTAGAAAGAGGGCTAACACTTTGTTCTTTTAAATAATGAGCAAATGAACAGAGGAGCTAAAACAATTATATTTTTATCTTTACCATTGAATTAACTTTATCTTGTTAATTTTGACTTTTAGGCATAAAAGAGTAGAAAATGAAGGCAAAGTTTTAAAAATAATAAGATAAATGAGTCACAAAAATTAGATTTCATTGACTAATGTGGCTTATCAGCTTCAGTATGTTTATAGTAAGCTAAGGAAAAATTGTTCTGCTATTAGTGAAATTTTTTGTTTTTTGTTTTTTGGGTATTGTTTGTTTCTATTTATTTTGAACCTCAAAAAGCATCACTGACTGTATTAGCTGAATTAATTGAATAATTGCTACCAGGTGAAGTTTGTGTTATCTATGATTGGAAAGAAAAGAATGTAACTGATTTTTTTTAAATCCAATAGATTTCTGTTTTAATCACCTGATATTTTAGGAGAGGTGCACTGAAGGTATTTAAAACCTATACTGAATTGTGTAAAAATCTCAAGTCTAGTGAGTGATAAATCGCAATATCTTAAAATAACTGAACAGCTTTAATTTAGTGTTTCCAATGTACATGCTAGGTTTTTTTTTTATATGGTACAGAGCTCATCTGCCTATATTTTAGTGAGAGCTTTCTGGTGTATTTCGCACATATGTATTTTTTTATAGTTCATTGGAATGGTTGACTATGATTTCTCCTACCATGGTTACAAAAGAATGGGAAAAGTTAGATGAACAGAGTTTATATGTAGACAAACAAAAAGCTACAATATATCACATTGTCAGTTAAAGATCAATTATAAAATGAGAGCCAGAGAAACAGTGTGTAGAGAATCAATACCAGAAAGTCATTTTATCAGTATTTAAGAACTGGCTGGATGCCTTATAGGATCTGTTATTTAATATACAGCAAAGAAATCTGAATGATTAAGGACTCAGATATCACTCTCTTGACTCAACAAGGGGCTTTAACAAAAAAATGGTCATGTTCAACTGACAGAATGGGAGAAGATATTTGCAAATGACATATCAGATAAGGGGCTAATATCCAAAATCTATAAAGAGCTTATCAAACTCAATACCCAAAGAACAAATAATCCAGTCAAGAAATGGGCAGAGGACATGAACAGACATTTCTGCAAAGAAGACATCCAGATGGCCAACAGACACATGAAAAAATGCTCCACATCCCTCGGCATCAGGGAAATACAAATCCAAACCACAATGAGATACCACCTCACACCAGTCAGAATGGCTAAAATTAACAAGTCAAGAAATGACAGATGCTGGCGAGGATGCGGAGAGAGGGGAACCCTCCTACACTGCTGGTGGGAATGCAAGCTGGTGCAACCACTCTGGAAAACAGTGTGGAGGTTCCTCAAAAAACTGAAAATAGAGCTACCCTATGACCCAGCAATTGCACTACTGGGCATATATCCTAAAGATACAAACGTGGTGCTCCAAAGGGGCACGTGCACCCGAATGTTTATAGCAGCAATGTCCACAATAGCCAAACTGTGGAAAGAGCCTAGATGTCCATCAACAGATGAATGGATAAAGAAGAGTGGTATATATACACAATGGAATACTATGCAGCCATCAAAAGAAATGAAATCTTGCCATTTGCGACGACATGGATGGAACTAGAGGGTATTATGCTTAGCGAAATAAGTCAATCAGAGAAAGACAACTATCATATGATCTCTTTGATATGAGGAAGTGGAGATGCAATGCAGGGGGGTTGGGGGGAGGTAGGAAAAGAAAAAATGAAAAGATGGGATTGGGAGGGAGACAAACCATAAAAGACTCAATCTCAAAAAACAGACTGAGGGTTGCTGGGGGGAGGGGGGGACGGGAGAGGGTGGTGGGGAAATGGACATTGGGGAGGGTATGTGCTATGAGGAGTGCTGTGAAATGTGTAAACCTGGCGATTCACAGACCTGTACCCCTGGGGATAAAAATACATTATATGTTTATTAAAATATTAAAAAAAAAAGGTCATGTTGAGGTGCCATAAAAACAGATAGTACTTTCCTGGCAGTTCAAAGTTCACTGGTTTACCATTACATAGGGATATGGAAAATTCTAATTTGGAGTAGTGGGTATGAAAGTAAGAAAATATATGAGACATGACAAACTGCAAAAAGCCATTTGCTTATCTCCTCCATTGTTCTAGCATCTTCTTCTTCCTCCCTTCATCCATGTTATTACTATGAGAGGTGTCACATTTTTATATAACCAGGTAACTTTAGCCAAAATTGATGGTTCCAATGGAGAACATCTGATCCAGCCTTTCTCTTTGAATAATAATTCTTTTCTCTAGGATTTGTGGACTCAGAATTTTAGAAGATTAAAGGCAGTCTGTTAGGTAACTGAAGCAAGAAAGATAGAAGATCTGTTAAGTCCAAAGCCTTTAGAGTCCATGTGGAGAAGGTAGGTAGGTAAGCATTGACAGCAAAAGGAATAATGCCAACATACAGAGTGGAAAAAGAATTTACTCTTTAGGAGCAGTTCTCTTGGTCAAGGATGCTTATCTAAACTTCTGCTTCCAGAGAATAGAAGCCACACCATTCCTCTCCTGGTATCCAAAATTATCAGTGAAAGGAAGTTTTAATGATTGTATCCCTTTCTAGTACACCAGCAGGGGTACCTCTGAATGTATTTCTAGTTTAATAAAAGTAAAAACTCTATCTCTTGCTTTCGCCTCCACCAAAGCCCTGTGAACCAATTCAGAATGATCTAATGTATAAGAATAAGTGCAGAAGGTCTCAGGTGGTCCTTTTTTTTCTTTAAAGCAATATTGCTATCATTGAAATTAGAGTCGGCAGGGAGCTCGTGTTGATATGGGGTTAAAAGCATCATCCCATACTGGGTAATCAATGGGTATTAGGTCAGGTTATGGTCTTGCAGTGTTTTTGCTGGCTGAAATTACTGTAGGTGAAAGAAACACAGGACAGCTTACTTAGAAAGTGCACTTTATATAATACATAAAGAAAATCCTCACAAGGAGACTTGAGAGTTGCCTGGCTTTTCCTAATTTACTACACAAAGACACTTGGAGGCCATATTGACAATTGGAAAGACGGACTAGGAAGGAATCCAGTGCTGAGTTGTAGTTTCCTATTAAATTTTATTAAATCTAGTGAGTATTTCAGTTTAAATGAGAATGAAAATATGATGAAGAATTGGCAGTTCAGATGACCTTCTGTGGATGGACATCTGGGGGTGGGAAACAAACAATGGGCTGATAGGAAGAGAAACAACATCTTACCAGGCAATTTCGCCACCGTATATGGAACTGCTTTTAGCATTTCCTTCTTAAAATCCTACAGTCTTTGAGGACGAAAGAGTCAGGAAAATGAAACAGAGGTATTTCCTGGTATAAAATTTCTTCCTCTCTTAATGTACATTTTCATCAATCAATACAGATTAGAACTGTTCCAGATTGATTTAACCTGTAAAAATGCTCACCTAAAACTGTTATAGTTACCTAGTTATGAAAAAAAGTATTTATTTCCAAGGGATGTCAAAATAATTGACTCAAATTTGCATGTGAAGAAAATATACTCAGATGGTATGCATTCTTGGCAGACTTAACGTTTAAAGTAGGAATAGCTCTGTATGTGCCAAAAAGAAAACCAAAATCTTCTTGTGCAGTTGAATATTTTTAATACAGATAACCAGAGCTACTAGCGATAGAGGGAAGTTTACCATGTGTCAGGTGCTTTCCCTAGTTCATTTCATGGGATTGTCTAATTTAATTCCCACAAGCTAAAATAGTACCATTTTTCTGATTTTACAGAATGGGAAAGAAAATATGAAGTTGGGGAGGGGGGAACACTTGCTTTACAACCCATCTTTTCAGTAAGCATTCTTTTAGTACTTATTTTATAAACACTGTGTGCTGGGTGCTGTGGATTAAATAACAAAGTTAGTAACCGTCCTTTCCATTAAAGAGTATGTCCCCAAAGTTGCACAGCATGTTTCAGTGGCTAGAATCGAACCTGGTTCTCTGCAGCCCAACATCCTTGATCTCCGTGCAGTGTTATACCATCTCCCTCCCACTTTCTCCCCTCCCCATCCCACCAAAAAAATTAAAACACAAAATGTTAAATGAAATAATTGAAGTCAGACCTAATTCTAAAGAAGTTTCCCCATTTTGCTACATCAGTACGTGGGATTCTTTGGTTTTAAGAGAATAAAAGGTCAGCACTAAGGCCAATGAATCAAAAATCTTCTATCAGATTAGACAAGCGGTGTGCATTGGACCCTCCGATAGATGGGAACAGATAGAAGTCATTAGATCATTTGCTCTCTGAGCACTTGCCAAAATATCTTTCTCCTAAGTTCTTAACCTGATGTTTGCAATTCAAAAGGCATCATGATCTTGTAGACCTTTTCCAATTACAGATTTCATTTTTAGTCCCTGAATTTTATATAAAACCTCCCTTTTTATTTCCTGACCAATTCTCTTCCATAGCCAAACTCCCTGTAAGGTGCCCTGTCAACTAAAAGGCTATATTCTTTTTGAAGTAAATTTTCTTTGAGGTCTCTTGTTAATTTTCTTCCCTAGCCCAAATCCCATTTATTAAAAATGTTCCGACAGTGGAAAACCTTTTCTGAGAGATCCTGAAGAGGATAATTTTCATATAGATAAAATGGCTAAAGGAGAGAAAAATAGAGCCCTAGTTTAGTTGCCTCTGCAATTAGGTTGGCATGCTTTTCTTACTTGTAATCTGTGTAAGTGCTGACGAAGCTGTTAGAAACCCAAACACCATAACATGGAAACTAAAATTTACAGAATTTTGTGACTTAAACTGTGCTCTGCATCTAAAACGTCTTCAGCCTGGGTTATATACCATGAGTGTCTAAGCAAAAGTAATTTTTAAAAAGGCTTAGTATGTGTCTGACAGTGTTCTGTTTTGTATATTAATTTAACCTTTGAAAAATCCTACGAAATAGGTCTTATTATTATTCTTGTTTTATTTTTATTTACTTTTTCATTATCCCTATTTTAAAGTAAGGAAAATAAGGTGAAAGGAGGTAACTTGCCAGATTCTCATAATTAGAAAGTTACACAATTAATATTTAGTCTACAGAAATATTCATCATGTGATGATAATGCTTCAAAAAAAGATAACGTGGTAATTTTTGTGACCCAGTATAAGGCTATTAAAAACGAAAATCTGTTGAGGTCATGTCCAGATGCCCATCTGCTTTCACTCTTTTGGCTGAAATAACTACCAACTTCTGATATATTAGCCCACCAAGCTATCTGGTTTGCCAGTTTAGAAAATGCACTAATTTTAATTAACCTACTATTTCAGCCACTTATTTCTTAATTTATTCAGGCTATAAATATGATTTATTCTACAAGTTTAGTATTTAGAAAGCATTGCCTTGAATTATTAAATTAAATTTAATACTACTTAATCTGTCTCCTGCATTTTATGACTTTTAATTAACTGCCCATTATTTTTTAAAATTTCATTTCATCAAAAATAAAATCTTTCCTTTTGAACATACAAAATCAGCCCAGTGCCTGTTACCTCTGCATGCAAGTACTTTTGATTTATAACCTTAGTCACCTAAATGGATCAAGATCACTTAATAAATTCCATTTTTTAAATTAATTATGCTTTTAGATGATACTCTAACATATAGGAATTTCTAGCAAATTTAAATTTTCTTTAAATTTAGAAAATGTTGTGACAGCTCTCTTCAAAATGATACCCTTACGAAGAGAGATAAGATTCTTAAGCTCTTTCTTATGGCTTTCTCTATTCTTATGGCTTTTCTCTTTTAGAAACTGTAGCTTTTAAAATAATGTGCAAGTTTACACTGGTGATTGTCTTGGTCAAAAGGTAAATTATTGACATGGTATATTTTTCAGGGGAGCCATTCAGTTCATTTTTGGTTTAAAATAAATTAGCAGGGGGTGCCTGGGTGGTTCAGTGGGTTAAACCTCTGCCTTCAGCTCAGGTCATGATCTCAGGGTCCTGGGATCGAGCCCTCAGTGGGTTAAACCTCTGCCTTCAGCTCAGGTCATGATCTCAGGGTCCTGGGATCGAGCCCCGCATAGGGCTCTCTGCTCAGCAGGGAGCCTGCTTCCCCCTCTGTCTCTGCCTGCCTCTCTGCCTACTTGTGATCTCTCTCTCTCTGTCAAATAAATAAATAAAATCCTTTTAAAAATTAAAAAAAATGTAAAATAAATTAAAGGAAATCCTTAATGACTGTGCCAATCCACTCTATTTTTAAATAGCTGCATTGTAATTTGGGACAGTTCTGTGTGCTGATAGTGAAAAGTTCCATCCCTTTCTCTCTATACCCACATGCCAACCCCCACACACATGCATACATAAACATAGGTGTGTACAGACCCATACAAATGCAACTTATATATACACATATTCAGGGATAGCTCTTTCCCACTGTATTTATGCATGTGTATATATCTAAACAAAACTAAATCATTGTATTATTTGTAAAAGATTTTATTTATTGAAAGAGAGAAAGTGTATGAGTGAGAGGAGGGGCAAAGGGAGAGGAAGAGAGAGAATCTCTAGCAGACTGTGGGCAGAGCCCCACGTGGGGCTCAATCCCGTGACCCTGAGGTCATAGGACCTGAGCTGAAATCAAGAGTTGAAGGTTTAACCTACTAAGTTACCCAGGTGCCCCAGAAAACATTGAATAGAGCCATAAACAGACATTAAATGGCATTCAATAGGTTAAAGAATGCTACATCTTAAATATCATAAATCACATCCAATCATATATTTAAAAGCAGATAAAGTCCAATGGCCTCACCTCTTCCCTTTCTCCTGCTCCATGGAGCCTTTGGTGCTAGTCTTACACTTCCTCTGAAGCCCTTGTTTAGAAAGCCACATTTCAACTCTACCAGCACATGGAATGAGAGAAAACGTAGGGCCTGCAAAACTGCAGTGATTACAATTTTATAATGTTGGCTTCCCTGAGCCTGTCTCCAACAACCATAATTAATGCAATACATCCGTTCACTTCTCTCAGGAGTAAAAAGAAGGATCTAATTGAAACCTTGTAAAGCAGTTTCACAAGTGAAATGGAAAGAATATTGGCATTTATCTTCCAGCCCCACCTCTACACAGTCACAGATTATTAATGTTTCATAAAAATGCTGTAAACCTTCATGCTAATATCAGTACAACTTGCGAAGTTAGGTCAAGTAATGACAATTGAATCTTTAATTGGTAATGTTTAACAGAATTTCTTTTCTGGAATGAGAAACTATGGATTCTGAAAATGATTCTGAAATTAGTAATAGTCATTTTATGATTCTGAAGAACTTTTAGACCAGCATGTATAAACCTAATACAGAAGAAATACTCCATATTCTCATAAGTAACAAGTTGATTTATATAAAGATGGTACTGACAGCCTAGACGAGATGAGCTAACCCATTCTTTCCCCACACTTGGCTGTGTTTGGCATTACTCTGTGAACACTGTAAACAGTGGAGATAGGAGTCTCAGTTTTAATTATGAAAAATAGTACCAGTTTTTTCAACTGTCCTCCTCCAGTCCTCCTCCTCCTCCTGCTACTGCTGTCGCAAAATTCTGAGCTCTACTTAGAGTGTCTTTTTCAAGAATCTTTACCTGTTGTTGAGGGTTTATGTGTTTTTTTTGGTTTTGTTTTGTTTTGTTTTGTTTTGTTTTGCATGGGTGTACATCTCTCATACACAGTAGGTGCTATCATCAAAGGGATTACATTCAGTGACTGTAGGATTCATTTACTGTGGAAGTATTTGCTGAGCATCTAAGATATACTCAACAGTATATGCTCGATGGTCAGGCTTCATGTATAGACAGACCTTTCTCTTCATGGAGCTTATCTTCATAATCGTTCAGTTTATTGTCCAATATCCACATGACTTCTTCATTGACCTTATAACCTTAATATATTATCTTAGTAACCAAGGGTTATTTTGGAGTGTAGTTCCAAATTTTCAAATACATGGTGGTTTTCTAGTCATTTTTTATCATTGATTTCTAGCTTAATTTTATTGTGGTAGGAAGATCTACCTTCCCTGATTTTAATGTTTTGAAGACTGATGAGGTTGCTCAAAATACGGTCAACTTTGTTAAATAACCATGTGCACTTGAATGTTGATGTAATTGTATTGAGCAGTTTTTTATGTATTTCCATTAGGTCAAGTTTATTAATATTGTTTTTCAAATTTTCTATATTTCTTATTTTTATTTTTTCCTACTTGTTTGATCAGTTGCTGAGAGACGCATATTAACTCTCCTACCCGTTATTGTCCATTTCTTCTTATGATTCTGTCTTTTTTTTCTTTGAGACTCTGTTATTTGGTCTATACAAATTTAGAATTATAAACCCCCCCAGTGACCTTTAACCTTTTATTATTATAAAACATCTTTCCTTATTAATACTAATGTCTTTTGAATAAAGTCTACTTGATAGAAATATATTGACAGGGCTAAACCAGCTTTCTTTTCTTTTCTTTTTTTAAAGATTTTATTTATTTATTTGACAGACAGAGATCACAAGTAGGCAGAGAGGCAGGGGTGGGAGGGGGGCCGGGAAGCAGGCTCCCAGCCGAGCAGAGAGCCTGGTAAGGGGCTTGATCCCAGGACCCTGACCCTGAGATCATGACCTGAGCCGAAGGCAGAGGCCTAACCCACTGAGCCACCCAGGCGCCCCTAAACCAGCTTTCTTTTGGTTAGTGGTACATATTAACTTTTTGTGTTATGTAACTTTTCTGTAACTTTTTACTGTAAGTGTATCTCTTACATGCATAATATAGTTAGATTTCATTTAAATTTAAATCCCTCTTTAATTGATTAGCTCATTTGCATTTGGCACAACTACCATTATATTTGGTTTAAACCTACCATTTTATAACTTACTGTCTTGTCCAAACTACATTGTTTTTTCTTTCTTTTCTTCTTTTATGTTGATTAAATGTCTTTGCCCCATTTTTTCCTGTCTTTGCTTGAGAGTTACTTATTTTCTTATTGTTATTTTATGGTTCTCCTAGATATTACAAACTTTGATTTATTGAGTTCTTATGTAAATTTATATTTTAATTGGTGATTATGTGATTTTAAAAAGCACCTCACATCCTAATAGTTTTTTACTTATATATAGGCATTTTAGTATGTTTTAGCTATACTTATTATAAAATGAATGTGAGGAATGGGCTATTTAGTTTAAGCATAAAATATCTGATGTGAGAGTTAAATAACAGTACACAAATTAACGTGAAAGCCACGATTAGATCTACTTTCTTTGTCAAAGAGAGGGATGCTGTGAGCTATGACATGTCCAAACCATGACCTTAATTTTCATTTTTCGTATGAATGTTCTATATCCTGTCATGTTTAAAGGTAAATAAGACATAATCCCTTAATAAGACAAATCCATAAATAAGACAAACCCATAAATAAGACAAAATCCCATAATTTTATTTAAAATTAAATAAAATAATTATGAGTTTAAAGATTATAGTAGAAAATATTCTTACTGGTCATTAAGAACAATTTTTAGAAAGTTCTTGATTAAGGAGAAAAAAAAACCTTTGATAAGAACTTGGTTATTAATCCATAGTCTTCCAATAGGTTGATAACAGGAAACTCCCAGAAATATTACCATATATTCTAGTGTACAGTTGAGAGTATAGTTTTTAATTCTCCCTAAAGGATTATCATAATACAATATTATTTAAGGCAGTGGAATAGTGTAGAAGATGCTGCTGTCGCTCAGTCTGTGTCCTCTCTACCTCATCATTTTGGTGGATTACTGCACAATTTCAGTCCCTAGTGTCTAAATTTCTTTGCTTCAAGATGAGTCTCTGTGGAAGTTTAAATTGTTGCACCACAGCCTTGCTGCCACAGAGAAGTAATGGCTCACAAAAACAGTTCTCTACAAAACATTGATCTGAGTTGGTATATAAATACCCCAACTCCCTCACCCATTGGGGACAGTGACTTTGAGATTTCCTCATGTAGTTTAAACTCGAGTTGCCCAGGATGATAGCTTTTCAGTAGTGTATCCTTCATTGACTCATTCCCCTCCCTATCTCAGTGTCAACTTCATTACTTGTATTTCCTGAAATAATCTCACAAATAAACTACTGACCCTTGCATCATTTTCTAGGTATCAGCTTCTGGGGGAGCCCAGATTAAGACAGTTGCTACTAGAAATGGTTGAAGAAGCAGATCTTCAAGATAAAATTTTGAAAGTGCATCACTCTCTGGGTAGATGCTGCTAAGACCCCAATACTAGTAGTAAGTAGGGTAATGAAAACCCCAGAAACGCTGCAGCATTATAATAACCAAGACACGTACCTTTAGTGAATTAGGACACAAATGAAATAAAATGTACTGGCTTGGGTATCTCTAGAGATATGGGGCAATAATTATTACAGGAGTGGTGAAATTTTTTGGTCATTAAGTAATTAAAAAAAATTAAAAGTCATGTCATCTGATACGGTAAGGCAAGCCATAGGCAGTAGCAGCATTAAAGAGACTCTCCCATCCTGCAACTAGTGAGCACACTGAGCTGAAAATCAGGCCTCAAAATAAAGGTATAAAGAAAGATAAATTCACATCCTGGCAAGTCTTCTTACACTTAAGTCAGAGCCTTGATAAGGGAAGGAGGGGACTTTAAGACCTTAGAGGCTACATCCTCTTGAGGAATACTCTATAAAACAAAGCAGGTATATATAATACCAAATTTCATAATCTTTCCTCAAAGGGACCTCAAGAAATTTACCAGGGCCCACTTTCATAATTTGAAGCCTGTTACAGACTCTGGGCTAACGATATACTAGGGAATATATATACAATATACATACAATATACATACAATATACTGGGGAACCCACAATGTCATCATAGACCCTAGTTAGGATGCATGATAGAGGGACACTGGCCTTTAGTCATCTCACTGTGAGTCCAGTGATGCTACAGAGCCCTCACCTCTGACATTTCTCAGTCCATAAATGCATAATCAGGATGCATATACTTGGCTGACAGGGTTCCTATACTTGCAACCTGGCCTGTAAAGGACTACAATAATGGTAGGAAAGTTTTCAGGTAAAAGCCTCTGAACCTGCTCGCTTCCAAGCAGGTTAGCAAATTAAAAGCAATTCTGTATCCCAGGTAGAAGAGCAGAATGGTAGTGGCAGAGGCCTAAAGCCTAAATGATATAATAGCGGGGGTTTTGATTTTCACCCTATTTAATTGACAGGTCTACATGCCTCCCCCCTTCAAAAAAAAAAAAAAAAGATGAAGCCTTGCAGATGATAGCAAGTAGCATACACTTAACCAGGTGTTGTTTCCAACTGCAGCTGCTGTGCCAGATGTGTAACTTTACTGGAACAGATCAATAAAGACTTGAGCATTTGATATACAGTTATTGATCTGGCAAATGTGCTTTTTACCTCCAATACTAATCAGGAAAGAGGATTAGAAGCAGTTTACGTTCAGCTGGAATAGATAGTACTATACACACATAGTCTTGCCCCCAAAACAGCATTAACTCTACTAATGTTAACGAAATATCATCAGAAGGAGTCCAGGTCATTTAACCACTATGTAGAAATTATAGCTGGCTCTCTATATTAATATCATGTTAAAGAAATTACAATTATAAGTTTTCTAAAGTAATTAAGAAGGGATGTCGGGGCCCAGAGTCAAGAAGAATCCTGCCACGTCTAGTCAGACTGAGGGGAATGTTAAACAAAGCTGTCTTGGTCAGGGCTCACAGAGTGAGTGATTTATTGTCATTCCATCCCGTATAATATCACCTTGGACCGAGGAACCCATTTTATGGCAAATGACGTAAACACTGAACACATGGGCATGCAATTCTCTAGCCCCAGGTATACCTCATCACTTAGAAGCCACCAGCTCTAAGAGAATGTTCACATGGCTTCTTCTTTTTTTTTTTTTTTAAGATTTTATTTATTTATTTGACAGAGATCACAAGTAGGCAGAGAGGCAGGCAGAGAGAGAGGAAGGGAAGCAGGCTCCCTGCTGAGCAGAGAACCTGATATGGGGCTCGATCCCAGGACCCTGAGATCATGACCTGAGCCAAAGGCAGAGGCTTTAACCCACTGAGCCACCCAGGCGCCCCCACATGGCTTCTTTAAATGCAGAGCTGAGACCTCCAGCTTGCAGATGATGCCATTCAGAATTGAGCGCTGCCCTCCAGGGTGTGGGATATTGTTGAACCAAAGACATTATATGGTGATAAAGCTCTGACAGAATAAATAAACCTAAGAAACAAGATAGAAATGGTGGTTCTTCTTGCCGCACTTCCAGGTACCCACATAAGGAATTTGTACTTCCTGTGCCTGTAACTTTAAGCTCTGCTGGACCAGAGGTTCTGGTTCCCAGGGAGGACTCTTAAAATAGGTAGCATGGCAAAAGTTCCGGAAAACCTAAATGCGGGACTGGGACCTGATCATTGTGGGCTTCCCCTGACTGAAGACCAGAAAGCAAAACAAACAAAATGTTACCTTGCCAACAGGAATAATAGAATCTGATTATTATGAGGAGATAGAATTGCTGCTACGTGGTGGAGGTAGGGAGAATTATGACTAGAATTCAAGATATTCCCTGAGCAGTCATCTGGTGCTTTTATGATGAGTGATACTCAATAATGCGTAATTACAAAAAGTATGCCTTACAAGGGCATGTTCTCCAGGGACACAGATCCCTAAAGGATGAGGGTCGATGTTTACTTTTTGGATAAGACCAGTGAAAAGGCTGGCTGAGAGTAAAGGGAATATAGAATCAGAGTTGGTGAGGGAGAGGAAGTGTGTTAGTTTGTCCCACTTCTCCTTCCATTTTTTCAGTGAAATGTGACTGGCCACCACATGAAAAACAGTGTTGATATTGACATAGTAAGTGGATTTAACACGGTACATGGGAGGGTCTCTCCAAGGCAGGTAAATTGTTACAGATGCTCTTGGTGTTCTACCCGTGTCCCTTCCAGCCCTATCATTTAAGTGCATACTAATTGATTTTCAACTGCCGTCATTCTCTCTCTGCCTGAAGGTTTATCTGGCAGCTTTTGTATCCCTGTTCACAGCAGGCCAAAAGTGACAGAAAAATATTTCTATGATCAGTCCTGTACCATTAACTCCAAGAGTTTATTTAAAATACCCCAGCTCAGGGCGCCTGGGTGGCTCAGTGGGTTAAAGCCTCTGCCTTCGGCTCAGGTCATGATCTCAGGATCCTGGGATCGAGCCCCACATTGGGCTCTCTGCCCAGCAGGGAGCCTGCTTACTCCTCTCTCTCTGCCCGCCTTTCTGCCTACTTGTGATCTCTGTCAAATAAATAAATAAAATCTTTTTAAAAAAATAAAATAAAATAAAATACCCCAGCTCCCATGGTATGAAAAGGAAACCTCTTTGAGCCCTATAATCTACAATGGTTCCCAGACTTCTAATTGTCTACAGTGGCAACTTGCTTGATTGAATCTTTATCTCAAGGTGTACCCTTCAGAAAACCTAAATTAAAATGGACAGACTTTGAGATCAAACTGACTGGGGTTCTGAATTTCATTTGGAAACATCTCTTTGTAACATTGTTCCCTTCTTCTCTTTTCTTCTTCCCATTTTTCCCCTCCATTTTGTGAACAAAATTTATGTTAGGACATAATTTATTTTTGCAGCTTAATATTGCTAACTTCTTAACATTAGCTTGCAAAATTGTATAGTGATATTCATTTTATAGAATATTTATTAGGGTAACTTGATAAGGCATCTAGTTTTATATCTGGCATACACTACACTCTCTTTAAAGAGTCTGCTTTTATTTAATAATAAGTATCTTTAATAAATAGAAGCTTAAAAGTACTTTATACTTACACCTGAATAATATATTTAACATTGATTATGTAATTTTACATGATAATTCACATAGCACCTGTTAAGAGTAGTTGGTGTTATTATACATACTCACTAAAAGACGTGAATTTTTGTTCACAGCCATGTTATTTATAATAGCACCAAACTAAAACTACCCAAATTGTCATTAGGACTAGAGTGGTTAAATAAATTGTAGAATAGTCATCTAATGGAATACTGTGCAGCAATAAAAATTGATAATATATAACTATTAGCAACCCTATGGATTATTCGCACAAACATAAGGTTGAAACCTCATATAATGTGGAGTCAGGAAACTAGACAGAAGAGCTCTCATGTCCTACCACTCATTGTTTGTTGCAGACCCCAACCCCAAAAGACATACTTTGCATTACCAACAGGAGAATCCTACTTTACTACTCCAATAGGAGGCAGGAAGAATTTCCCCTTGCCCAGCAACAAGCTTAGCCAATAGGAAACCATCAACTACTGTGAACGCTCACTTTTCCCCAAGGGACCTTCATTCAAAGCAGCCCCTCCCAATTTATTTCTTTTCTCCATAAAGAAACAGTCTTCTCTTTTGATCTCCAGACCTGCCCGTGGTTTACCATAGCTCGCATGCCTCAAACTGCAATCGTTTTGCTATTTCTGAATAAATCCATTTTGCTGGTAAAGTAACTGGCTATTTTACTTTTCAGGCCAAAAGTGTTGACTGAAAGAAGCCAGTCACACACACAAGAATACATATCTTTTTTGTTCCAAATAATCTACGCTGTCAGCAGTCAGGGTAGTTATTACTTTGGGAGGCAGAGATAGGAAGAGGACATAAGAAGGGCTTTGATGAGGTGATAATATTCTGGTTTTTTGTTTTGTTTTTTGATATGGTTGTTGTTGGTACAGGGGTGGTCAGTTTGTGAAAATTTAGTGAACTTTATACTTATGGTATGTGTGGGGTGTGTGTGTGCATATACTAATAAGTTAAAAAACCTAGAGTTAAAATCAAAGATACTGTTCTAAAGGTTATCTGGCACAACCAGGTTTTACAAACAGTAGAGTTCATTATTTAAATACATCAAAATATTTCCTTTGACATTCATCATGATTTCAACTGAAGTACTTTATTACTGCCAGGTAATTGATTTCTATTGTATCACCATCTCTTGGGTAGCTTTGTGATATTTGAAACTCCAACATCCATACAATATGAATCAGAGTACTTCTTTTACTCAGTTAAAATTCATGACAGGCTTGACAGATTCTGATTCAAAACATTAAATGTATCCTTCAAATTAATTTCTTTGATATTACTTTGAAATGCTTTAAAATTGGCTTTCAACTTTTTAATTTCATTACATAAATCATAACAGACAGACAGTATTTCGTGGATACTTACAATCTCATTATATTCTCTTTCCCCCTCATTCTTCTTTTGACTTTTTTCTTATAGTTCAAGAAAAATTTTCTTATCATCATGCCTTAACATCAGATGATAAACTTTATTATATTTAATATTCTACCTTGATAGAGATTTTAGTGGCTGCAACAATCGGAGAAAGGTGACAGTAGTAGACAAGGAAAGATGACTTTCTCCGCATTAATAATTAAAGTCATGTAAACTTGGTTTACCACAGTTTACTTTATGTTTACCAAGAACATAAAATATATTTATATTTAATCAAAAATCCATCTTGATTAATCGATCTACTCATTTGACATTTATA
Organism: Martes martes; assembly: GCF_963455335.1. NCBI lineage: Eukaryota > Metazoa > Chordata > Mammalia > Carnivora > Mustelidae > Martes > Martes martes. Next base: position 111,707,186 of record NC_137896.1, read on the forward strand.
AAGAAACCATTACAACCAAGTAATTTGATACTGCTCTGAAAAAGAGCTCATTGTCTAGGGGTATATATAGCAAAAATGTCTCAGCTATGTCTCAACTTTCTTACTAGAGGTGCTGACTGGAGTTTTGAGGAGTTTCTAGGCAAGTACTGTTAAGCCTTTCAAGATTAGTAAGTGAAATATTTTGTCAGGATTTATTTAGATATTATAGTCAAATTAGTCATTGGGGTCATCTTCTGTTTATTCATTCATTCATTCATTCATTCATTCATTCTTTTTTAGCCCCAGGTTTTCTTTTCCACCCAAGGTCATCTCCTAAAGCATTTTGCTTCCATCTGTAGGAGGCCACAGGCAAATTTATGCTGCTTTCTTTGCCTGATAAAGACTGTCATCACAAGATCCAAAATTTATTTCCTCTATTAGTTTAACAAAGACTTGATCTCTGAAATTTTAAGTGACATGCCAGGCTCTGAACAAAGATCATGGAGAGGGACGCCTGGGTGGCTCAGTTGGTTAAGCCGCTGCCTTCGGCTCAGGTCATGATCCCAGGGTCCTGGGATCGAGTCCCACACCGGGCTCCTTGCTCAGCAGGGAGCCTGCTTCTCTCGCTGCCTCTGCCTGCCTCTCTGCCTGCTTGTGTGTACTCTCTCTCTGACAAATAAATAAATAAAATCTTTAAAAAAAAAAAAAAAAAAGATCATGGAGAAGCAAACAATAGAACCCTTTCTAAACAAAATGATAAGAGTTAAAACTTAGCTATATACAGAAGCTCTTGAAGAGATGAACAGGTGATGAATGGCAGAGTAGAGAGGAGGGTTGCTTTGGAGAAAGAGATCTGGGAAATTCTAGCTGCAATGATAAACTCCTTGGAACCGGGCTTCCTCCCTAAATGATAGTGACCTCTCTGAGAAGAGCCAGTGTTACACAGAGATACAGAAGGTGAGCTTTTGATGCCACCTGACCCTTTATGCCCAAAGGAATGCACTTGGCTTTGCATCAGAGCCTGCCTATAATCCTTTATATCCCATTGCATCAATTTGTCACTCTGGGAACCCAGCCACCATCTTGTTAGGAAGCACAGACCACATAGAGAGGCCGCTCATAGATATTCTGGTCAACAGTTTCAGCAAAGGGCTCAGCTAACAGCTACTGTCACCCATGAGATAAGTGAGTGGGCAAGTCTTCGGGTGGGTTCAGAGCCCAAACTTATAGTTGCTCCAGCTGACATCCAGTAGAACAAGAATCAGCTGTCTGTGTTGAGCCCTACCGAAACTACAGATTGGTGAGTACAATAAATGTTTCCGGTGATTTTTTTTTAAAGATTTTATTTATTTATCAGATAGAGATCACAGATAGGCAGAGAGAGAGGGGGAAGCAGGCTCCCTGCTGAGCAGAGAGTCTGATGCGGGGCTCGATCCCAGCACCCTGGGATCATGACCCGAGCCAAAGGCAGAGGCTTTAACCCACTGAGCCACCCAGGCGCCCCCGGTGATTTTTTTTTTTTAATCTGGCTGTAGTAACCAGAATGATCAGTATGACTATGTGAGACAAAGTAACTCTGAAATGAAATTCTGAAATTCTTCTGATAGAGCTTGTAGAGTAATAAAGCAGTATAAGGTAAGTGCATGAATTTCTATAGTATAAAACAGAATATTATTTTATAAATGTGCAACCATAAAGATACAATGGTCATGACAGTTATTACTTGAGAAAGAAAATGCACTGATTTTGGAGTCGGGAAATTCATGGAAGAGGCGGCATTTGAGATGTGTTGTGTACCATTTACTTCCAGGAAAAAAAATGTTCTTTCATTCATACACAAAATTTGTACTTTCATGGTGATTTAAATTTTTTGGCACTGTAGCATAAGTCTGACAAATGTATTTACAAAAATTTTTCCCCATTCTCTGTACTCTGCTCATATATGCAGACTAGAAAGTGTGGGATGAGAGTCCTTCCATATGGGTTCTGTGATAAAATCTGGAGAGCATATGCAAAGAGATAAATAAGGAATATTGCTTCACATCTTTACTTCGGAGACATTTGGCCTCAGCAGACACTTGGGGCACCTGATAGTGCATAGGCGGTTGAACTGGAGTCATATTAGAATGATAAGCTGCCCAACTGTGTGTTTATTGCTTGAATAACGTTGCAAGGATAACTTGGGAATTTAACCCACGTGTACGAGATATCCCTGTTACAGCAATTTGTGAGCTGAGTGGTTAAGGAAGGGTAGAAGGCAAAGTTGCTCACAATTAGAAACACAGATGTTATTCATCTCTTTTCAATCTTCCAGTTAAGTTCTTCTCAATTGCTGGTGAATGTCCCACTGTGAATGCCTCTTGGAGAATTACCTTCTGACTATTAACCCAGAGTCATTACTAGGAATATACTCACATTGCTAAAATTTTTTTTTTTAAGATTTTATTTATTTGACAGACAAAGATCTCAAGTAGGCGGAGAGGCAGGCAGAGAGAGAGAGGAGGAAGCAGGCTCCCCACTGAGCAGAGAGCCCGATGCGGGGCTGGATCCCAGGACCCTGAGGTCATGATCTGAGCCGAAGGCAGAGGCTTTAACCCACTGAGCCACCCAGGTGCCCCTCCCATTGCTAAGATGTTTTATTTCACATCTAGAATTCTCCAAGTAGTGAAGTGGCCTCCCAGGCTAGCTGGAACACAAACTATAGGAGTTTCAGAATCTAGGTATTTCTGAGAAACATCATAAACCTAAATCTGAGATCTATACAGACTGTGTAATGCTTTTCTTTTTTTAATGAATACATACCTTTATAAAATGTGTAATGCTCTTTTAAAGATTTTATTTTATTTTATTTTTTAAAGATTTTATTTATTTATTTGACAGACGGAGATCACAAGTAGGCAGAGAGGCAGGCAGAGAGAGAGGGGAAGCAGGCTCCCCACCAAGCAGAGAGCCCAATGCGGGGCTCAATTCCAGGACCTGAGATCATGACCTGAGCCGAAGGCAGAGGCTTTAACCCACTGAGCCACCCAGGCGCCCCGTGTAATGCTCTTTTAAGGCAAAATTTATCCTATAGAATTTTTGCATGACTGACTTTCATCAGATAATTGTTCATTTTTCAATATTGGATAAAAACAAAATTGAAGTATCTGAAGAATAATCTTGAATACTCTAATATTCAGATATAGCTAAGGTATATGACTCTCAAGTTTCTTATTTGGAGTGTTTGTCCCCCTCCCACCCATTCTACTAGCAAAACACTAAGACCCAATCTGTACTATCATAAGTTGATACTTAAGTACTTAAAAAGGCTAAGCCACACTAAAAATCTGTTCATTTCTCCTTCATTATGAAAGCTAAAACCAATGAATTAGCCCACAGAGTCTCATTCACTATAGATTTGCCTAAAGTCCCATATCGATTAACAGCTGTATAAACATATAAACAGCTCTGCCCTCTGCATGGCGAATCGCAGCAAGGAGGGTTGTGATATTTCATGGAGAGCTAAGGGCATACATGTGAATATCTGCAATTCAAATAAAGTTAACTATAGTGCCCAGTGGTTTTTAACTGAAGCAGTTTGTCTTCCCCCAGGATACATTTTACAGTATGTAGAGACAACAGAGGTTGTCCCAACTTGGTGGCATCTACTAGGTAGAGGCCAAGAATCCTGCTAAATATCCTACAGTATAGAACAGCCTTCTCCCCCCACAACACAGAATTATCTGTCCAGAATGTCAATGCCAAGGTTAAAAAACTCTTCTATACCTCTTGTTTAAAAAAAAAAAAAAAAAAAGGTGGTCGCTTTGGCAGCTAAAAAAAAAAAAAAAAAAATGAGGATGCCTGGGTGACTCAGTTGGTTAAGTGTCTGCCTTCAGCTCAGGTCATGATCCCAGCGTCCTGGGATCCAGTCCCACATCAGGCTCCTTGCTCAGCAGGGTGCTTGCCTCTGCCTGCTGTTCTCCCTGCCTGTGCTTGCTCTCTTGCTCTCTCTCTTCCATAAGTAAATAAAATCTTTAAAAAAATTAAAAAATTGTTTTTAATTTAGATTGTAAACATTCAGATAATATATTCTCATACTTTCCATTTTTAGATGACATTCATTTTTAAGAAAATTTAGAATCTTAATGAGTTTGAATAATGTTTCTTAAAACAAAAATTATTGATCCACTGAAGCTCAAAAAGGTTCTTGAAAAAAAGCAGAAGTTTAGGTGAATAGAGATGAGTGCTGTCTAGGGAAAGATGAATCTCGAGGCATAAAACTAACTGGAGGGATATTGGGTAGATTAATGTGATAGGCTTGTAAAGTGGTTTGAGCTTAACTCCTCTTGGGTGTCTGGGGGAATTTACCCCAAAAGAGGAGGAATGAAGGTGATGGTTTTTGCAGCTTTGTGGAGGCATGACTAGTCCCTGGAGGCATAGACTCTTACTTAGGTGAAAGCCTGTTCTTGGCTTTCATTCCCATCATTTCAGCCAGTATATTGACATGGGGAGATGGAGAGGAGAAGGGAGTTGAGGGCAATTGGAAGGGGAGGTGAGCCATGAGAGACTATGGACTCTGAAAAACAACCTGAGGGTTTTGAAGGGGCGGTGGGTGGGAGGTTGGGGGAACCAGGTGGTGGGTATTAGGGAGGGCACGGATTGCATGGAGCACTGGGTGTGGTGCAAAAACAATGAATACTGTTACGCTGAAAATTTAAAAAAATAAAAAGAATAAAAAATAAACTTAGGAGATTTCAAAAAAAATAGAATTTACAGGAAGGAGCAATCTAGAGATGATAAAATCAGGGAAAAAAGAAGAAAGAGGAGCGAGAAATAAGCTTATACTTGTTAATACTTAAAATAGTCTCTATCTGGAGATATGCCTTTCTAAGTAATGGTATTTGAGAAATCTGCATAATGGCCATGGTATTCTTTTGTTTTCTGCCCTTGGCGTTTCTCTCCTCTGACTTAGGTGAGCCAACCCTGAAGACAGATAGATGACTCTTGTATAAAAGACTGGAAACTCAGTAGAAAGAGAGAGTTGTAAATAAATCCCTAATTTAAAAAAGACAGTTAGTTACCTTTCCATGATAATGCAAAATGGCTCTTTTTGACTTCTGAAGATTTGAATTCTGAGAAAGCCCATTTTATAATTTAAGGTGTACAGTATAGCTTTATATTTTAAATGTAGTTTTAATAGAATTGATAAATCCTGCATAATTATTCCATTAACCTCTGTAAACATTCTCACTTTCTCCTGCAACTCAGTAGCTGAATGAAAACAGACCCCCAGGACCTCATTTACTTGTTATACCTGTCTCATTTACAAGGCAATTAATTTACATTTTCAGCATTTCAATTACACAGCTCCATTAATGCCCCCAAATAATCTATGGTGAGTAGCTTTCTAAATTCAAACTCTCCTGAAACTATAAAATTCTAAGTTTTCTGTCATTTGATATAAACCAAAAAGTATATGTTAAAAAGACATATGACATAAGCCCAAATATGTACTATTACAGATTTTATCATCCAGATGGAGCAGTTTATTATTCCCAAAAGCCATGCAATTAATATTCTGTTCTGGAATCCTCGAAAAACAGAATATTCAAATGTATGTGTCAGAGTCTAAAATGATGCCTTACTTGTGTATATAGAAGCTGTTTGGGAAATGTATGGGTGTCTCTTACGTACACACACACACACACACACACACCCCAAAACATAGATATATGTATATTTTGGTAACTTTTAGCAAACATTCTTTTTATGGCATTTATTATTGTTCATTGTAAGAAGTTTAAAAATCCAAATTGAAGGAACTAAGGATTAAAGCCTTCTCACCTTGTTGCTCTTTTTTTCCACCATGAATTCTCAAATATCCTTATTCACATAAATCTTGGACTGACATGGGCAGCAAAGCTTCCTGTTTAGTTTTTCCTTCATTCCTAATGACTCAATTTCTAGCAATTCCACTTGGTTTCACTTTTCATTCCAAATTCATCTTTTCTGACCTTGACTTTTCTGCCATTACTATTCAGGAATCATAAAACTTTTACCTCAAAAGTACCAACCATTTGACTTATTCTAAATATTACATAAACCTGGACTATATTCATTTTGAATGGTCTCTTTTGATTAGATCGATAGGCAATATTTCAGAAACTACTCACCTGATACTTTTATAGAGAACCTTTTTTTTTTTTTCCCCATTTGGAGCAGTTGAGCTGAACAAAATGATTGTGTCTTTCTTTTATTGTCTCAGAACTGTTAACCCAAGGAGCGTCTATAAAAAAATATAGGTAAGAATTTCAAAATTATATGCATCTGGTGACATTTCGCTTCATGATGTGAACACTCTTGCATGTTCTTTTCCACCATGATAGCTTTTACAAGGTACACCATGTCATTGGCCTTTTATTTCACGGAGAGGCTTGCCATGCTCACAAAAGGCTGACAGCTCTACTCCAACTAGTGAGATTTTAGAGGAGATGGTGACAGTGTGGCTAAGCTGGGCTTCACAGTGGGCCGTCTTTGCAGTGTTAACATGAAAAGCGAGAGAGCAAAAGAAGATTGAATCGAGTCCCGGATAAAAAGGAAATAAAGACCTAAGGACCCGTCACATAACACTTATTTTCCCCGAGTATAAGTAACTGAGATGTAATAAAGAACAATGGTTTTGAAGTCAGGAAGACCCCGATTCACATTTTTTAACCTCTCTTAGTTTCAGTGTCTTCATCTTTTAAAAAGGAGACAGAAGTAGCTATATAATAAGATGATTATGAAGATTAAGTGAAAATGTATAAAAAAAAAAGTCCAGCTTTGCATCTGCCACTTGGAAGTATGCTTATTGACTCCTCCAGTGTGCCAAGCTCTGGCCTAGGCATAGAGACAAAAATCCTTGCCCCATGGGGCATCTTTGTGTGGGAGAAACAGAATAAAGAAGACACAAGTGAGGAACGCCTGGGTGGCTCAGTGGGTTAAAGCCTCTGCCTTGAGCTCAGGTCATGATTCCAGGGTCCTGGGATCGAGGCCCGTATCGGGCTTTATGCTCAGCGGGGAGCCTGTTCCCCCCACCCCCACCCCCGCCTGCTTCTCTGCCTACTTGTGATCTGTGTCTGTCAAATAAATAAATAAAATATTAAAAAAAAAAAAAGACACGTGAAGGGTGTAGTACACTAGGAAGTGAAAAGGAAGGAGAAAAATAACGTAGAGAGGAGGGATGGGAAGGGGTACATTTGGAATAAAACTATGGCCTGATGAGTCGGGACAGCCTAATGAAACGGCAGTGCTGCAGGAAAGCCACAGCATGAGCCATGTGCTTCCTTGAAAACACTCATTCCAAGGAGAAGAAAGAACCGATACAAAAACACGAAAGCAAAAAACATGCCTGACCTATTTAGAACTGCAAGGAAGCAGAGGGAGCAAGGGTGGAAGTCGTGGGGGACAAGGGTCAGAGATACCACGCGTGGCTTGTGGGTCTTAGTTTGGGCTTTGGCTTTTACTCCAAAGGAGATGACGTGCCTGAGGAAGAGGAAGCAGAGAAGCGACATGCTCTGACCACCTTTTAGTAGGATCACTCTGGCTGCTCTTTTGAGAAAAGGTAGAAGGGAGGCAAGTAGAAAAGCAGGTAGACCAGTTTAAAAGCTTTTATTAATCCTGGTTTAAAAAAAAAAAAAGAGGCTCGCTTAGCCCAGAGTGGCAGCCACTGAGATGATAAGAAGGAGTTGGACTTTGTATATAATTTGCAGCCTGAATAGGCAGGATGGTCTGCGGGAGCAGATCTGGAGTGTGAGAGGCAGAAAGGGGTCCAGGATGACTCCGGGTTTTACATGAACAACTGGAAGAATGCCAGGTCTTTTCTCTTTCCTTTTTCTTTCTGTCTTACTCCGACTTGGGGGCTTGCTGGGCGACGGAACATAACTATATATCTTCTAGAAACTGGTTCCCTAACAATTTTATGAATGGGGTCTGCTAATCAGTGACTGACATAATCAGGCCAGATAAGACTCTGTGGAAAAATGGGGCACCTGGGTGGCTCAGTGGGTTAAGCCCCTGCTTTCGGCTCAGGTCATGATCTCAGGGTCCTGGGATCGAGCCCCGAATCGGGCTTTCTGCTCAGCAGGGAGCCTGCTTCCCCCTCTCTCTCTGCCTGCCTCTCTGCCTGTGGTCTCTCTCTCTGTCAAATGAATAAATAAAATCTTTTAAAAAAAAATGACTGTCTGGAAATTGGAGGGAAGATGACTTCAGTCGTGTTCTAAGAGCAATATTTAAGAAATATTCATAAATACACTGAGGTGTTAACAGAAGTTGAATAAAGCAGTGCTAAAGGGACCCTTCTTGGTCAGCTCAGAAATCCATTTTTGCAATCCTCTGTACAACACAAAGCACTATTTTTTTTTTTTTTTGTAGATTAAACTGATACCTCATTTGTGGAGGTATCTGTTCCCATATTGGGTTAAAATAGGTCCTGGTAATAAATAATAAAACCGTTTTAGTGCAACAAGTTCATTTCTTGCTTATGAAAAGTCAAGTGGGGGTCAAGCCATTCCCTTACCAGGCAGTAGCTCAGAGTTTAAGGTTCCAACCATCTCAGATACAACTTGCAAGGACACCAAGGAAGAAGAAGAGAGAGCTGCAAAGGGAGTGTATGGTTTTTTAAAATTATGGCCCTAGAAATAACACACTCCCATTCACATTTCTTTGGCTGCAGCAATGGAACCATCGTACTGTAAGGAGTCAAAGAAGTAAAGGGAAATACATGGAATGTTTGAAAAAACACTGGTTTGTCTGCCACTAATAACTTATCCAGAACTTTTATCTTCCCACCTTATATGTATACAGCGTATGGGAGGGTGATGCTTTTTCTCTCTTCTTCCAGTCTCTGCCTTTTTGTTGCAGTGTTTAGTCCGTTCACTTTATCCTTTCTGATAAGACAGTATTCACGTATCCCAAATCACTATTTGCTTTTTATATATTTTTGCCTTTTGTTTTGTCTTCTTATTCCTCCATTACTTCCTTCTTTTAAGTAGATCATTTTTAGTATATTTGTTTAACTTTCTATTTTTGGATTATCTCCTAGTGGTTTGTCTAGGAGTTGTATTTTGTGTCTTAAAACAAGCATGTTCATACTTAAACCAATTTAATTCCCATAACTGACAAGCTTTTGTTTTTCTTACTAGCTCTCTAACATTCCCGCTTTCATTTTACTTACTGCAGTACAAATTGCATCTTTATATATTTGAAGCCCATCCCTAATTAAAATCTGTGTGAGAAGTTATTTACAGTAAAGTGGATTGCAGGAAATATTTTGACCTCTAAGGCCATGAAGCATATGATGAAGTCTCAGAAACTAATTTGATTCTCTTCTAATCTGTCCCAGAACAGATTTTAGTTTGATTTAATACACATGAAGAGTCAACATTTAACCTAAAAGTAGAGTTTAGCATCAAGTTCATAAGTTATCATCAGGGACGCCTGGGTGGCTCAGTTGGTTAAGCGGCTGCCTTCGGCTCAGGTCATGATCCCAGCGTCCTGGGATCGAGTCCCACATCGGGCTCCTTGCTCCACAGGGAGCCTGCTTCTCCCTCTGCCACTCTGTCTGCCTGTGCTCTCTCTCTCTCTCTCTCTCTCTCTCTCTCTCTCTCTGACAAATAAATAAAATCTTTAAAAAAATAAAAAAAAAATAAGTTATCATCAAAGGTCCAGAAAATTCTATGGAAGGTCAGGGGAAGGGAATGTTAAACTGAAGCTTTGCTCTATAGATTCCAAACCTTTTCCTCCTCATGCAGAGGAAATAAGACACTTTAAGTTAGGATAATCAGAAATGACCAGAAGTTTCTCTATACCATTCTTCTGAGGCTCAGATTCTGCATTTGAATGTTCAGAAGATGGCACTCAGGTTCAGTGGTTTGCTAGAGGGACTCACGGCACTCCAGAAAGCTGTTCTCTCACAGAGAATGAAGTTTATTATAGCAAAAGGGAAAAGGTACAGGAGACGCAACCACACACACACTTCCAGTTTCTCTCTCATAGTGGAGTCACATGTATAACACTTCTTTCTCCCAGCAGCTCTATGTGGTGATAACAGAGCACTGCCAACCGGGAAAGTTCCCCCGAGCCTTGGTGCAGACCATCTTGTTGGCATGGCTGACCATCCATGTGGTTAACCTTTAGCCCCCCAAGGGCCACACCATAAATTACAATATTAACATAGACTGGTTTGGCCCAGGGTCCACATTTCAAAATGTTCTCAGGGAGGCTATCTCAAGGGCTTAGAAATTACCTCTGAGAAACACAACAAGAGCTAAATCTTCCTGTGGCATGCACAGAGTGTGAACAACCCAGCTGTGCTGAGTTAATCCTTTACTGCGTAGGATCTCAGCATGAGAAGCCACGGGCTAGATCTGAGCCTCATGTAAGTGACCCATACTTTTGGCAAAGCTTAGTTTTATAAGTAAGTCCAAAAGAAATACTCATCATCTCTCTAGAACAAAAATGTCCCACAAAGATTTCCTAGTCAAGAAAAAGATGTATTTCTCTGGGCATTTCTCTCCCTGCAACTAAATAGCTCTGTGGTAAACTCCATAAGCCCTTCTATACAATAAATGTTTACTATGTATCTACTCACTGAGTATCTGGAAATAAAAATCAACATAGTGTCTCCCTCCTCGGGGAAGTCACAGCCAAGTGTAGAGAAGTAAGCCAAGAAAAAGTGTTTAAATATCATAAAGTAGGGGCTGTGGACAGGATAAGCATAGGATATAAGGATACACAAGAAAGGGGCCCCTAACTCAACTAGGGCAGGCAGAGAGCGCTGCTACTAACAGGAAGTGACGCTGAATCGAAGTTCTAAGGACAAATGGAAGGAGAAGCAGAAAAGCAAATTATTGTCAGAAATCAGTCCCTCCGCATTCACAGAGTTATGAGATAAAACACAGTGTGGGAAAATTGGAGAGGGTTAGTTTGGATGAGCAGGAGTCCTGAGGCCACATAAAGCGTGAAGACCATGGAAACGTGTAGAAGAGTCAGGACCGCACAATAATATTCAAGGCTGATCCACTCTCTCTGACTTACTAATCTTTTTAGCTATTTTTACCCCCTCAACAAAAAGTGAAAATTTGAGTCAAGATCAACACTGAAGTTTTAACTGAATGATCATTGAATGTGCTAACATTATTTAAGCAGTCTTCTACTTTTCTCTTAATATAGTCCAGGATTTTTATTCTGGGATTTTACATTTTGTGTTTGTATACACATAAATATAACAAAGCCTCAGTAGGCATTAGTTGGATTTATTTAACTAGTGATATAATTTCAATGAAATATGGATGTTAAAGCTTAGGGAAGTAAAGCAATATTTCATAAAGCCATACCAGGGGCGCCTGGGTGGCTCAGTGGGTTCGGCCTCTGCCTTGGCTCAGGTCATTTTCTCAGGGTCCTGGGATCAAGCCCCACATCCGGCTCTCTGCTCAGCAAGGAGCCTGCTCTCCACACCCCCCCCCCCCCGCTTGCCTCTGCCTACTTGTGATCTCTCTCTGTCAAATAAATAAACAAAAATCTTAGAAAAAAAAGGCATACCAAATGATTAGAGGGATCTGTGAAAAACAATGTCAGATGGAAACTTTCATTTCATAGCCCTTTTCTGCTGTTACAACACCCTCATTATGAGTAAGATGAGTCTTTTTGTAGCACTTTGCAACCCCTGCATCCAAGAGGAGCACAGAAATACAGACATAATTGAACTTCATTCAGGTCTTAATACTTGTGAATGCATTCTCAGCCGTTTGCATCTTAGAAATGGCCAAATATGCCTCCTGGTGGCAAACTGCAGGTACATTTCAATTGTAGCTTCCACTTCACCGACATCATAGGGGTGAAGTCAATTTCGAAATTGCCCCTGAGGCATCAACTCTTCAAAGACTTTCCCATAACACTGTGAAAGGAAGGTTAGAACTCAGGGAAGACACTAGACTAGGCATGAGGTAAATCACGTGTCACTACCTTAAAGTGATGATCATTCTTGCAAATGAACCACAGAAGCATTAATAAGCATCTACTAATTAAAAAAAAACTCTAAAAATATGGGATTCTTAAGAGGACTTTCATGTAGATATTCAGTAGTTACAAAATTTGAAATGCTGTTCCTTTGGTTTAATATCCTTTTTTTTTTCTTTTAAGAGGCTCAAAAGTTATACTATAAAATAGATTCTTTTAAATCTGCACAATAATTGGAGAGATGCTGACAATATTCTTGGCATGATTAAAAAGGGACAGAGCAAGGGAAGCATTTCCCTTGGGCAACAAAACTGGAGAGGAGAGGACAAGCTTCCAGAATCACTCCTCCCTCATGTTCTCAAGTTCTACTTTTTGAAACCTGTTTCCCATTTCTGTTCTTACCTCATGTATTTGAGCCTGTTACAGTCAAAAATCCCAATTTAAACACTAAGTAAAGAGACATCTCCAAATCTGGTCCCACAAAAACACGGGAGGGTTTCAAATTTATTTCCTTGGCAAAAAAAAAAAAAAAAAAAAGTTAAATAACGTCTGTTGCAAGATTATGTTCTTCCCAAAATGAAGCTGAAATGATTTCCAGAATGTATTTTGAAAATTTTCTCAACGCCTCAACTTTAGGTAACAATTAAAACAAGTTCATCAGTCTTGCATACTCTAGTCCAACCCCAGCAATAGCTCTGGAAGGATTTAAACATGATGACGAATATGTTTTAACTAATATGGATAATTCTCCTTATTAGTCTTTAAATGAATATGTGCTGTCAGCTGGATTCAGCGGCTGTTTGCCGTTTGTGAAAGCCAGAGATTAATAATAGACTGTTTGAAAGAACAGATTTATGCTCTGGCCTCACTGGCAGAATAAAAAATGTTAAAGGCTGAATGTTGAATTCATTGCTAACAATTAATTCCCCTGGATAATGCATGTGTTACGGGCATGTTGTGAGTGCAAGCGGTCAACGCTCATAGTAGTCTGAAATATCAGCCCTGTAAGTGATGTTAGAGCTTGACTCAAAACATCCACAATGTATACAGCTGACTGAGTAGGAGACAGAGCTGGTTAATGGAGATGGGAGCAATTCTTTGATAACAGTCACCTGGCTGTAATTAACAGGGAAAGTGAATAGTTTGAATGAGTGCATTTGATCCCTTACCTGTCAAGAATTATTTCCTATCATTCCTATAAACTACCTCATCCTTAGAGTAAACAACAACAGATGATCTTTACAGGAAAGCAATGGAGAACATAAGATTTAATAGGAAAGATAACATAAAAACAATCAAGCTTCAATGAAAACTTCTCAAGGATGGTTTGCAGCAACATGAGCTAAATTATTTTGGATTTCTGTGACTCTCGGAAACAGTAGTTATCGTGAATAATATTGATAGAAGAGTCATCACTGCATTCCTCCCACACAAACAAATGTCCGCATTCTTTGTCCGTAATATAGCTGTGAGATGCTTTTATACCAGAGGACAGGAGATGAATGGAACAGCTATAACAGTTTGTAGACTCTGTCAGATCTTAAAACCTTAAGTGAAGAAATTACTGTCTAGAACAGGCTTTGGCAAACTGGGGCTCAGTCATCATAACTGTCCTGGTGCCGGTTTTTAAATAGCTTCATTAAAATGGAGCCACACTTGTTCATTTTGTGTTTTACCCATGGTGATTTTCATACTGCAAAGGCAACAGAGACTGAAAGGTCTCCAAAGCCTAAAATTTTTTGCTGTGGCCCTTTTTGGAGGAATTTTCTTGGCCCTGGGCTAGAACGTACAGATCACATTGATCACATTGATCACACGTCAACCCAGCGCCCACTGACAGTTACAGGCCCAGTGGAATTGAGGCCCTAAACTTGAGTGACACACTCTAGACTGGAAATCTCCATGGGGGCTCATCTCTCTAAGATGAGATCGTGCCATCTACAGCATTACTGATCGCCTAGGATGGTTCTAGCATCAGACAGGAGTGCCTGAGCTAGAGGAGACCCACGGTCCTTCCATCATGGGCTTACATGCTTGTGGGAAGACATATGTTCAGCACTTAATCATACACGTAATTATTTACCTGTTTTAAAAATGGCACTTCAAGGGGCACCTGGGTGGCTCAGTCGGTTAAGCATTCAACTCTTGATTGCAGCTCAGGTCATGATCTCAGGGTTGTGTCTGGTTCTGCACCGGGTATGGAGCTCGCTTGGGGTTCTCTCCCTCCTCCTCCCTCTCCCCTTCTGCCCACCCTCTCATGCACGCATGTGCACACACTCTCCAAAAAAACAAAATAAAAATAAAATAAAATAAAAATGTCATTTAAAGATGGATCATTGCACAATGGGTTGGGGACAGTGACAGGAATAAGGATGATGCCTTAAGGGTGTGTAGGAGGTCCAGTGAACTGTGTGTTAGAGAAGATGCCTCTGTGAGGCCCTGAGACAGGAGTCTGGTCACTTCAAAGAAGAAAGGCCATGTAATGTGCAGTCAAAAAAAGAGACATAGATTAGAAGGCACAGAGGTAGATCTAAACAACTCCCTCTAAAAATGTACCCACTTAGTGGGGGCCCCAGATTTTGGCTCTAAGTGTTCACGGTAATGCCTCACTAGGCATCCTGGTTCAGGCTACGAGAGGGCTCATCAATCTGAAAAACTGCGTGCCCAGAGGGAGAAATCAAGAAGTGATGACCACTCGCTTCTGAAGATGCACTTGCCAGCATCTTTAAGAGAATTCTTACAGAGGTGTTGAAGCAAAGGAAATGAGCACTGAAGGACAGCTGTCCTTGCTGGTCCTCTTCGTGCTCTTGCCGACAATTCCTAGCAGAGGTCTCGCCACTGATTTCATGTGAGCAGAAGCCCTTCAGAGTCTTTGTAGAAGGAAGTGGGCTTAAAATTCCCACAGCCATCTCCATAAATGCTGGAGGCTAGCTGCCCAGAGAGGAATCTCCCTGCCTAGTTCACTTCCTACCCTTTAAGGGATATTCAGAAACAAAAACAATGGTGCCTTGAATCAGATGTCTTTTTAGCACCCACCAGTTTTCCTCTTTCTACCCTCCACAGATGAGCTGCCAGAAAGAGTTCATTGCAATAGTTGAACAGTGAGTTCCTAAATACACTCAGAGAATCCTGGGAGGAACAGGGGATAAAGAACTAGAGTAGGTCATTCAAGCAAAGACCATTTTTTCATTGGTCTTAACTTTCAGGATAAGCAATTATCGCTGCTTGGACGGGAAGCTTCCAAAAAGTGATAGGATTATTCAGGTAATGATTGTTCAGGTCTAGTTAGAGAAATTACATCCCTTTGTCATTCTCTGGGCACCAGAGCCCTCCTTGCCTAGAATAAAGAGTTAGCCCGGGTTGTCTTCTTCAGGTGGGTGGGACAGGTCAGCAGAAGCTGAGGCTTGGTAACAGGATGGTGTCATTCTCCCTAACCTAAGACTGGGTGATCTAAAACTATAGAAAAACAAGCAAAATGAACACTGATGAAGCAGAAATCATCAATTCATTCTGTTTGGCTGCATGGGGAATCAGATCAGAGTCTGTTTTTCCTGCATTGAAATGTGTCTTCTCCCAGCCTTGTTATTTACCCATCAAACTGCCCGAGGTTTCTCAGCAAACCCTTAGTCAACCTTAGTTCCAAACATCAGTTTCTCACATGTGTCTTCTCCTTTCTCAAGCTCTGCATCTCCTCCCACCCTCCTTACTTCTCAACCCATTTCTTTCTACTCTCTTTCAAATTAGAGATCCTGTTGTTTTTCTCCATTTATTCCATTTTTGGTGTATATTGAAATGCCCAAAGAGATGACAATGGCTCACATCATTCAATGACCTATCACATGGTCTTTGAAGAAGGCGCTGTGTTTTTTGGCTTAAACATCTGCCATTTTTTAATTACCTCAGGATTGCAGCTAGATCACTGCCTAAAGTTTCTCGTGGCAGATTTTCAGTCCACCTTCCTCTTATTTTGCTGCGTGATTGCCAAGCCAGCCTGATCTCCTGACTGAGTCCAAAAAGCAGACTGGAGAGGTTGTTGGTGCTCTGTGATGTGGTTTTATGCAATCTGTCATCTTTGACCCACTACTCCCACAGCGTCTGTGTCTGGGGCCAATTGTATAGGTTTTAGAGGCTGATGTTTAAGATGTTGCTCGAGGCCAATTACTTACTGGTTCAAGTCTGACAATAAAGAAGTGAAGCAAGCTATTGCTTGAACTCTGAACAAAGAAAGTATGGGATTTGCAGCTACCATTTTTAAAACTGGTTGCCTTTACAAGTGGGCCTAGGGAACAGAGGGTTAAAAATAACAAATATATACATTAGCACATACAGAGACCAAAAATACTCGCTTTCTATATTTTTCTCTTATTATCGAATCAGTTTATTTTTAGACTAAAAAGCAGAGCTGGGTCCCCTTTTCATATGATGCACCCTAGGATCAGAACAGCAGATGTTAGTATGTGTGTATGTATATGTGTGGGTCACTATGTGAATATATGTGTACTTGCATGTGCTAAATATCTGTGGCAGACCTTGCTGATTACTGTCTTACCTTTCCCCTTTCACTCAAGTAGGAAACCCAGTTCTAGAAGCTATAAATGGTTATCCTTCACACAGAGGCACAGACATAAAACATGCCCTTCAGGTCCCTCCATATTTATAATTCTTGGCTCTTTCATGCCTTCAGAAATAATTTCATGGGAACTACCATAGAATCTTTTTTAAAGCTGCTGGTGGGTCTCAGGAGGTCCTGGAATGCATGAATTTAAAATTTCCTGGCACTAGTTTTCATATACCTGGAATAGCATCCCAACGAGTCTTTTGCTGACCACTTTCTCTTACAACTTACAAGCAAAGAGAACCTAAGAGAATTTAGTTGTCCTTCCTCAACTGTTTAATATCACACAGATAAAGCAAAAAATAAAGAAGATATTAAATATTTATTAAATATTTTCACACACTCCTATGCTCACTTCTGAATTAGAGTGTCACTTGAGAAAGTGGGGGGAAGGCACAAAGAGAGGGAAAGGAGCACAAAGGAATGAAAAAGTGAAAGGAATCATGAAAATATTGAATAACATCAGACTGGAAGTAGGTCCAGTAGGAGTCCAAAATTGTCAGAATCTGAAGTGAGACTAAAATTTGATTTGAGGTATTTCTGTCTTTCAAATAAATGTAAAGAGAGGATATGATCACAGTTGGTACCTTTATGAAAGTTACGAAGAGGATATAGATGTAGTCATTACATCCCAAGATATCACAACTGGGTAATAAGGCTTGAATATTACAAGATGTGTATCTGGGAAGATAAAAGGATGCCAAAACTGATCTACTCATGTTTAATAAAGATATTGAGTGACTAAAAAATAGAATAGACATTGTAACTACTTAGAAAATATAATCTATGGTGTCATGTTTAGCTGGTGTCCTCTACCACATGGTGTAACCCATTTTTTGTTCTTTTCAGAATCATGTTCTTGTTGAAATAAGTGAATTTAATTAAGCATTTTAAATATCTTCTTATTAAAATAACTGAAATTGGTCTTGTTACTTTAATTTCAGGCAAGCCCATAGGGAGAATTTGCAAATTCCCATAGTTGGAGCAAATGCCTAAAAGACAAGACTTTTCCAATTGTACATCTTTTGTTAGCAGAATGAAAACTCATCAGGGGGCAAAAAGTGCTAATATGGTTAAAATAAATCAAAGTCCTAAAAATTGTATAAGCAGGAGAACATGACTTAATGAGAGAAGATGAATAAGAGGCTTTAATTTGATGGATTCTAAAAGGCGTAAGCCTCTTCCTTGAGATGATGAGCCTAAACAATGAACAGTGAAGCCCTGTTTCATGCTTCAGAGAATAGAGTATGATCTGTGTATTCACAGGTAAAGGCAGGAATGCCATCGTGGCCGCAGAAGAAAATTTGTAATAATATTTGAGAAATCTCTATTGAAATTATTTCTAGAGAAAGATACTTTATAAATCAATAAATAGGTCTGGCATATCATATTAGTGAGTGTGCAGTGCTAGAAAAATAATTCCACATCTTCTGACCTCTCAAAATATATTCAAACTACCCATTTTTCTTGTGCTTCTTGAAGGAAAAATTAAGAATAATAAGTGTTAAAAATTCAAACTCATTTTTTTTTCCAGATTCTACTGTATACTAAACACAGTGAGGGACTTTGGAGGCCACAAACAAAAGGCATTGCATTTACTCCCAAGAACATTACAATATACTGAGGAGACTTGGTGTTTGGATAAAGCATGATCAGTAAACATGTTACTTATTGGAATGGAGTCAAGGACAGGAAGGAAGAGAGCAGAGTGGATGGAGTTCCTAGCTAGATCTGGTAGAGTCGGGGAGTACTTCTCAAAGGAATGGAGTACAAGCACAGTGTGGGGGCTTTTGAGAAGAAATGAATAGAAATTCGCAAGTGGTATTATTATATACATATATTTCTAGCCAGGTAAGTAGAAGGATATGGACAGTGACTTTCTAGAACAAGTTGAAAATTAATTTTGAGGCCTGACATCAAATCTTGTTTAAAAGTGAAATGCCTGCTCTATGCCCAAAAAATGACTGAAATAGACAAAATTCAAGCAAAACTTCTCAAAGAGAGAAACCTATCTCCTGCCCCCAAAATATACACATGTATGTATTATATATGTACTGTATCTACACACAGATTTACATGCTATTGTCTGGATATGTGTGCATATGTGTGGCTGTGTTTGTATATATTATGTATAATATATATAACACACTACAATAGCATAATAATTATTTTTGAAATCATAAATACAATAAATGATTTAATACCTATAAATTACAAAATGTGTATGTGGTAGAAATTTTTTAAAATAAACATATGACCAACCTGTTTTAAGAATTTGGATCCCTGAATGGATCAGTGGATATTAAGCAAATGCAATAGGTAGTCGAAATTTCTCTCCTTTCTCCTTTCTCTAATGACACCAAGTCTAGAAGCTATTACAGACAGGTTTTAGGAAACCTTCCCAAATGGTTTATCCCTGACTTTCACAAACTTTCCCAGAGATTACAATAGAGATTACATATAAATCTCATTGTATGAGATTTATATGACTAAAATTTCAAAACTAGACAAGGACAGTACACAAGAGAAATATAAGTCAACCTCACAGTATCAAAAGCTTAGATACATTAAGTCATATTGGTAAATTGATTTCAACAATGCATAAAAATGTACACATTTTATGAATGTAAAACAGAAAATCCTAAATGTGCAGTTAATGCTAGCAGTTATAGAACTATAGAAAGTGGCCAGTGCAGTGGACAGAATCTCAGATTTTCAAAATCTTTGTAGGAGGGAAAGAGAAACACAAAATCGCAAATGAGTACGAAAACGTGTGATTCAGAGGGAATTTGTTCAGGAAAAGTATGCCAGAATGAGCTGAAGTCTCAAGAAAAGTGCTAACAAATATATATATATTCCACGACGTGAAAGAGAACTAGAAAGTCATAATCCCAAGTGCTTAAGGGAAATGATAAAATGCTAGCAGCTGAAGAGAGAAGGTCCTCCTACTCAAATCCAATTTTAGTTCAGTCTTCCAGAGTCAGGAAGATAATCCATTTAATAGAAATGTATTGGAGGTCCCCAACAAGTGATAAAATATTCTATGATTTCTATTTAGCAAGTGAAGAATTAGCCCCTAACTGGATACTTATAAAGGGCTGACACGTGGCGTCGTAGTCTGAACGACAATGAAAATGGGGGAGAGCACACTCCGAACCTGGGGGATTAAGCCAGTGTTCTAAGTTTTCAAAAAGAGAAAAAAGACAAGCTATTTGAGAAAATTACAGTGTGAGGGGTGAGAAACTATTCCAACAAAATTTTAAATAATCAGTCTGAGTGGATTTTTTTAAGTATATGATAATCCCTCTGATCCATCTGGGCTCAGCAACAATACATAATAACAAAACTTTTTTTTTCTTTCTTTAAAGATTTATTTATTGAGAGAGAATCTCCAGCAGAGTCCTCACTGAGCACAGAGCCCATCTTGGGGCTCCATCCCAGCACCCCGAGATCATGACCTGAGCCGAAACCAAGAATCAGTTGCTTAAATGACTGAGGCACCCAGGCACCCCAATGATAAGACTGTCTTATTCACATTTTAGATGAAGGTGCTAGGAGGCACTCAGGTAGTGGCAGATCCACTGTTAACATCAAGTGGGTGATTTTAAGAAGCCTATTTAGGGGCACCTGGGTGGCTCAGTAGGTTAAAGCCTCTGCCTTCAGCTCAGGTCATGATCCCAGGGTTCTGGGATCAAGCCTCGCATTGGGCTCTCTGCTCAGCAGGGAGCCTGTTTCCCCCTCTCTCTGTCTCTGCCTGCCTCTCTGCCTACTTGTGATCTCTGTCTGTCAAATAAATAAATAAAAATCTTAAAAAAAAAAAAAAGGAGCCTATTTAATGGTGAGTAAGCTCTGTCGAAACTTGGGGAAGCTGCTGGAGGAAGACCAAGTAGCTCTGTTTTAGGCTTTATAATGGTGCTTTGGGTTTGTTTTGTTTTGTGGCTTTGTGGATTTTTTCCAATTTAAAAATATTGAAGACACAGTTACCAGTTACCAAATTTTCTTAATTATAGTTGACACACAATGTTACATTAGTTTCAGGTGTACAACCTAGTGATTCCGCAAATAGCAAGTGTATACATTATACTGTGCTCACCACAAATGTAGCTCCCATCTGTCACTATTCAGTGATATTATAGTACCATCCCATCATCTATATTCCCTGTGTTGTACCTTTCAACCCCATAATTTATTCATTGCATAACTGGAAGTCTGTACCTTTCACTCACCTTCTCCTATTTTGCCCATTTTCCCATCAGCTTCCCCTCTGGCAACTACTCATTTGTTCTCTGTATTTATAGGCTGATTCTGCTTTTTTGTTCTTTTGTTTTTTGTTGTTTTTGTGGTTGTTGCTGTTGTTGTCATTTTTAGATTCCACATATAAGTGAAATCATACGGTCTTTTTCTTTGCCTGAATCATTTCACTTAGCATAATACACTCTAGGTCCATCCACGTTGTCACAAAAGGCAAGATCTCATTCTTTTGGTCACTACTAAAGAGAGAAAATTAGAAAAGATTAGGAAAGTCTTCTCTTAGATTTCCAAGCATATGCTAGTGTAGGACACGTGCCCTATGCCTCGCTGATCAAAATACAGGTTCAGGGGTGCCTGGGTGGCTCAGTGGGTTAAGCCTCTGCCTTCAGCTCAGGTCATGGTCTCAGGGTCCTGGGATCAAGCCCCGCATCGGGCTCTCTGCTCAGCAGGGAGCCTGCTTCTCCCTCTCTCTCTGCCTCTGCCTACTTGTGGTCTCTGTCTGTCAAATAAATAGATAAAGTCTTTAAAAACAATACAGGTTCAGCATTAGCCAACAAAATAATGATACTGCTGGCACTAACTCTAATGCAAGCTTCATGTGTGAAAAAATGCTCTCATCACAGGGAACAAAGTCTTACTGCAAAAGGCAGAGCAGATCTGGTGGAGTGGGTTTAAATGTGGTAGTTCACATTAATAGGAACCCTGAAGAAACAGAGAACAGTTCATAATTTGCCATTCACAGTCCTTGTCAAGGAGCTGGTCCTCTGAAACCCTACCCAATGATTCCAGCAGTGTGCCTCTCTAAATAGGTTTTGTGGGTTTCTCCACTATGACTTCGTCACATGTGTATTGGTATTCTCTGTTTATGGCTGTATTCATCTGCAGGATTGAGAGCAGAGACCATATTCTATTCAAATTTACAGTAAGTCACATTTCAGTTCAACTTAAGCCAGAACTTTGGAGCAATTAGGATTCTTCAATGGAGTGGAATTTTGAGATAAAGTGCTCATAATCCAGAAGCCCTTGAGAGGGCTTTCCATCAGGTGGAATTTGTAGAGAAGGAGAGATTGATAAATTGATCATAATGTTTTCTTTCAATGCCAATATTCAGTGGCTTCCTTTTCGGTGGCTTGCCCTTCTTTTCTGTAGTATTTATGATGCCCTGTTCCCTTCCCACCACCTAAACAATTGCTCTGGGCTGGGAGACTAGAGAAAAGGCCCTCCCTGGTAGCTCAAAGATTACCTCATTTACTTCTATAGAACCCCTATTATGGGGGCAGAACTTCTAATTAGAGGCTCAACTATTTCTTTTTAAAGATTTATTTGTTTGTTTGTTTGTTTTGAGAGAGAGAGAGAGCACACACACACACTGGGTATGGGGCAGAGGGAAAGGCAGACTTCCCAGTGAGCAAGGAACCCAGTGTGGGGCTCGATCTCAGAACCCTGAGATCATGACCTGAGCCAAAGGCAGACATTTAACTGACTGAGCCACCCAGGTGCCCAAGGCTCAATGATTGTTTTTTTTCCAGTTTTCCCAGAACCATTTATTGAAGAGCCTGTCTCTTACCCCTTGTATATTCTTTTTTAAAAATTAAGCTAATTTTATTTTTTTCAGTGTTCCAAAATTTGTTGTTTATGCACCACACCCAGTGCTCCATGCAGTACATGCCCTCCTTAATACCCACCACCAGGCTCACCCAACATCCTACTCCTCTCCCCTCCAAAACCCTCAGTTTGTTTCTCAGAGTCCACAGTCTCTCATGACTTGGTCTCCCCCTCCAATTTCCCCCAACTCATTTCTCCTCTCCATCTCCCCATGTCCTCCATGTTATTCCTTATGCTCCACAAGCAAGTGAAACCATATGATAATTGATTCTCTCTGCTTGACTTACTTCACTCTGCACAATCTCTTTCAGTCCCACCCATGTTGATACAAAAGTTGGGTATTCATCCTTTCTGATGGAGGCATAATGCTTCATTGTATATATGTACCATATCTTCTTCAAGATTAAAAGTTTCTTCATTAAGCAGCTGCCTTTGGCTCAGGTCATGATCCCAAGGTCCTGGGATTGAGCCCCGCATCTGGCTCCCTGCTCAGAGGGGAGCCTGCTTCTCCCTCACCTACTCCTGCTGCTTCTGTTCCCTTTCTCGCTGTGTCTCTGTCAAATAAATAAATAAATCTTTTTTAAAAAAAGTTTCTGCACAGCAAAGGAAACAGTCAACAAAATAAAGAGGCAACCCACGGAATGGGAGAAGATATTCACAAATGACACTACAGACAAAGGGCTAATATGCAAGGTCTATAAAGAACTCTTCAAACTCAACACATAAAATAGATAATCACGTCAAAAAATGGGCAGAAGACATGGACAGACACTTCTTCAAAGAAGAAATATAAATGTCTAATAGACACATGAAAAAATGTTCATCATCATTAGCTATCAGGGAGATTCAAATCAAAACCACATTGAGATACCACCTTACACCAATTAGAATGGCCAAAACCAACAAGGCAGTAAACAACAATTGTTGGGAGGCTGTGGAGAAAGGGGAACTATCTTGTGCTATTGGTGGGAGTGCAAGTTGGTGTAGCCACTTTGGAAGACAGTGTGGAGATTCCTTAAGAAATTAAAAATAGAGCTATCCTATGACCCTGCAATTGCACTACTGGGTATTTACCCCAAAGATACAGATGTAGTGAAAAGAAGGGCCATCTCTACCCCAATGTTCATAGCAGCAATGGCCATAGTCGCCAAACTGTGGGAGGAACTAAGATGCCCTTCAACAGACGAATGGATAAACAAGGCTCAATAATCTTTAACAAGTGGAGAAAACAGCTGAAAATGGTACAGATTTACAAGACCATGTTTAATGTTTACCTCAACTTGCTATATGACCTTTGGTAACACATTTAGCTTCTGTGAATCTAATAATGAATTGCAGTAAACTTCCATTAGGATCCTGATTGGGAGAGAATCTGTGTCATATAAGTAACATTTTCATATGATTCTCAGGGTTACTCTGTCTTCATTGTAGGTGGACTGGAATCTTTCTGTGAGGATGTGCTTGGGGGTAATGGCTACATCTAATCCCAGCTTCCCTTCCTGCATCTCACACAAGTCATTTCCCTCTCCTAGCAGAACATAAGACAAAGTTTACATTATTGAATACACAGATTCTAAAGGTCCTTACTCTTTGTGTCACAGAAAACTGTACATTTCTATTAAAGATCACTCTCACCACTCTACATTCAGTGAGGGGACTTGGTAGCACATCACACTGAGGAAGCCTGGGTCTGTATACCATCCCTAATTGCCTTGTCAAAATAGGGACAGGTACCCAAGTGCTAGAGACTGCAGTGTCTTTGGAGATTGTCCAGAACCTTGACAACTTACTGTACTTCTTACAAGTGCCAGGACTAGCCACATCATTTGTGGGACCCAGTGCAAAATGCAAACACAGAGTCCCTTGTTCAACAATTACTAAGAATCTCCAAATGATGGCCATAAAGAAGTCAACCAAACATAGTGCTTTTCTGAGCATGGGACCCAGTGCAACTACACCAGTCACATGCCCATAAAGTCAGTCCTGCCACATGTCAATGCCGTAATTAAGGTCAACTAGTTGCAAACCTCTATCCAAGGCAAGTGAGCATTTTAACCAATCATGTAACACTTTAATTAATTCAGAGAGAAGTTTCTGAATAGACAGTCTTTAAAGAACTTCACACACGAATCAAAATACAGTTACAGCTAAGAGAAATTCTGCTTGAACTCTCTTTTAAGGCAAAATTGAGTATCTTCATTCTCCCTGTCAGTTGTAGACCTGAATCCAGAAAGGGTTTTAACTATGGTAAGAGGTTTTGATATTACTCTATTAAATGGGAACTTTTAGGCGAAAATAAATAAATAAATAAATAAATAAATAAATAAATAAAGTCATAAGCCTTTCCCCCTTCATTTAGAGCAAATAAAATTTGCCTTATTCTAATATCATAATTTCTAACACATTCAAATGGGCTGAAAGTCTAACAGAAATATTTTGAAACATCACAATTAATTGAAGCTTGTCATAATATTAACTTGCATAAGAAATCTATTAGATGAATTTTAGCCAAGTAAATAGACCTCCATAGTAATAATTTTTTTAAATTTTGAGAAATATGCTCATTCTCTTTTAGTTGTTGTACAGATTTACTTGTTTGTTTGTTTATAGGTCAATTCCCACCACCACCAAAAAATTCAGCCAACTAGAGGATGAGTCATAACTCTTCAAATACTAGGAAATGATTAGTGACATCTATTGTTGATGACTGGAGACATCTGTGAACTTTAGATGAATTTCTACTTCCCTTCTAACACTTTATGTTCAAAAGTAACAGCTGTTGTCTCTGCAGCTTCTCACTTTCATTTCTGAAATAAAACACAAGACTTTTAAGCTAAAATAACTTCTGCTAACCAGTTTCAAACTGTCTTTACAGACGGTGTTCTAACATATTTTTGGAATCAGTTTTATTGTTTGTGTGTTCAGAGATTAATTAATGTAGCTAGCATTCACTTATTCATTCTGGGCTCTGTTGGTACCCAGCCCTTTAGACGTTTGAAAATGCAGGATGTGACTTCACAGAAATCCTCACCAGTCTGGCTTCATTATCTAAAGCCCGAACACTTGGTATCTGTACATCCTTGGTGATTGGAACAAATATGAAGATTCTAAATAATACCTCAGGCAGCTTGGCTTCAGAGAACGAAAGAGCCTTTGAAAAATCTAAAATCTGCCTGTGATGGGGCTTTGCCCTAAGCAAAGCTAATAAGTCAACAAAACATTCTATTACCCTCCATGAACCCTCTCTTTCCCATTCATTTTTCCCTTTTTCTTGCACCAGACTCCCAGAATCTTGACATTTTTAGTGCCTTCCCAGCCCCCTTGTGGTTCCCTTAATGTAACTGCCCGTTTTCTAGAGAGCTTCTCTTTCTGACTCCTGCATCCCCAACAGTATCTGCACGACCTCCCTTCCCTTAAAGCCCAGCTATTTACTTACATTAATAACCAGATAAGTTATAGTAAGTTTAAAATTTAAGCCTTCTGCAAGTTCATGTTCTGCTTCCACCCATATGTTGAAGCCCTAATCCCCAATATAGTGGTATTTGGACATGGGGCTTTGGGGCAATAATTATATAGGGTTCGATTAGGTCATGAGAGTGGGGGATTCATGCACTTATAAAAAGAAGCTTCAATTACCTTGCATGCAACTACATTATAACTAAAGCTTCTGAAAATGACATGGTATGGGGCACCATGATAGACCAACGGAGGCATTGGGAATTAGGGGTCTTTGAAAACTACTTCAGTTAAAGACAGAAAACAGCAAAAGCTTATTTTCTTCTTGCTCTATATTTTTTAAATGCTATTTCTTAGAAAAAAGACTTCTTCAAATATACTAAAAAGTCTTATGTGTGTATATATATGTAATTATATGCATATGTATATGCATATAATTACATATATATATATAGTAGATATCCTGGCTTTCTCAGACCATCTCATCCATGTTTTTTTTCCTCCAGTGTTTCAGTCTACCTAACATAGATTTTTGTTAGGGACTAATTTTTCTTCTCTTGGACTTCCCTTTAACTTGGAAACAAGTTTTCTCCTTTAATGATATGATTTTAAAACTTTTCCTCATGTTTCATAAAATAAGAAAAAAATCATATTCTCCACTTCCCTGATAAGAATGCATGTGGGTTAAATTTTTATTACTCTTTTTGAAAGGTGGGTTTGTATTTTCTGAAGCAGTAGACTAGCTGTGGCCGCCACCACCACCCCCACCCCCCAGCCCCACTCCCCACCCCCAACGCCTCAAAGGGCCCAGGCAGCAGAGGAGGCTAAATTGAGCATTTGACTTCACCTGTCTATCTTTATCAACAAATGTTAGGAAATACTGAATCATGACTTTTCTCAGTTTATGTCTTGTTCTGCTAATGACAGTTTCTTACCTGTAGCACATCTTGCCATGGGTATTTTAGGTAAATGTCCTTTTTTCCTGGCCATACAAAAGAGATTTTCATACTGTATGCTAAGACCATTGTTGCTGGGCTTTCTTCCTTCTTCCTCTCTTCCTTCTGTTCTGGGATTCCACAGTGAGTGGAAAATCCATGCAGGCATGAGAGTCATTGCCAGCCCGCCCAAAGCCAACTGAGCTACGGAGGGTCCAGCCTGGTGGTACCCTATTAGAGAGGCGTTTCTCATCTTGGCAGAGACTGGGATCCAATTCCTTGCCATGAAATACTGCATTCTTTTGTTTTAAATATTCACTGAGCAGCTTCCACGTGGAAATTATGAATACAGAGATTCAAATAATACATTATCATTGCTTCAAAAAATTTGGTATTTTGTTTCTTGGTCACAGGTCTCTACTTGGCCGCTCTTAAATATCAGTTCCACGGTATCTTGTGATGACAATGATACATGTACTAAAGACTTTGACAAACTTCATCTGTGTTTTCTCCCACCAAATCTACCAGAAAAGTTCCAAGTTAGGGTCACCTGCCTGGCTCAGTTGGTAAAGCATGCAACTCTGGATCTTAGGGTCATGAGTTTGAGCCCCACTTACAAAAAAGAAAAGTTCCACGGTTAGAGTTTTACCTAGTGAAGCTTCATATGCTGACTTTTAAAGGGAGGGACTAAATCTATAAAATGTTGGAAGTTGAGGTGAACATAATGGGAAAAAAAAAAAACTCCTGATGGCTGAGAAATAATTGTAGATTTTTAAAATAATGTGTATATGGCTTAATTAGCAAAATGTTCTGCAAAAACACAAACCTGTAGGATCCCTTAACAAATCACTGAGAAAGAAAAATAACTAGAACAGCTTGTAACTCTGTAGTCAACAGAGACTAACTACAAGGACTAGTGTACTTTTAAGCCAGTGGATGATTCCTAAAAAGCATTGCAGAGGTCAGTAGTGAAAGTGAATGATTCCCCTGATCTCTTCTTAAATATCCATGGTAGGAAAAAATGAGGTGATCACAAATTGTTGAGTTGTTTCTAAGAACTTCTCATTGTTGTGCATCTAATGGTGGGGTCTTTTGTTGTTAAATCAGTATTGCCTTGAAATAATGTTCATTTTGATATTCTCACAACACAGTGGGCCTAACACACAGACCTAGCTGTTGTATTACATGAGGGACCAGGAAAACTTCAGCCTGAAAATACTTCCCTTGTTAGTTCTGCAAATTGCTCAGTTAGTAATTTGCTTGCCTTGTTCACTGCCCTTTCTCAACTCATTTTTTTTTATTTTAATTTTTTTATTAACATATAATGTATTATTTGCCCCAGGGGTACAGGCCTGTAAATTGTCAGGCTTACACACTTCACAGCACTCACCATAAGACATACCCTCCCCAGTGTCCATAACCCAACCACCCTCTCCTTACCAGACTCCCCTCCACAACCCTGTTTGTCTAATGAGATTAAGAGTCTCTTATGCTTTGTCTCCCTCCTTATCCCATCTTGTTTCATTTATTCTTTTCCTACCCCCCAGACACCCCCCCATTGCATTTCCACTTCCTCATATCAGGGAGATAATATGATAGTTGTCTTTCTCTGATTGACTTATTTCGCTAAGCATGATACCCTCTAGTTCCATCCACGTTGTCGCAAATTGCAAGTTTCATTTCTTTTGATAGCTGCATAGTATTCCATATGCCAAATCTTCTTCATCCATTCATCTGTTAATGGACATCTAGGTTCTTTCCAGAGTTTAGCTATTGTGGATATTGCTGCTATAAACATTGGGGTGCACGTGCCTCTTTGGATCACTACATTTGTATCTTTAGGATAAATACCCAGTAGTGTGATTGCTGTGTCATAGGGTAGCTCTATTTTCAACTTTTTGAGGAACCTCCATGCTGTTTTCCAGAGTGGCTGCACCAGCTTGCATTCCCACCAACAGTGTAGGAGGGTTCCCCTTTGTCTGCATCCTCTCCAACACCTGTCGTTTCCTGACTTGTTAATTTTAGCCATTCTGACTGGTATGAGGTGGTATCTCATTGTGGTTTAGATTTGTATTTCTCTGTGCCGAGTGATATGGAGCACTTTTTCATGTGTCTGTTGGCCATCTGGATGTCTTCTTTGCAGAAATGTCTGTTCATGTCCTCTGCCCATTTCTTGATTGGATTATTTGTTCTTGGGTGTTGAGTTTAATAAGTTCTTTATAGATTTTGGATACTAGCCCTTTATCTGATATGTCATTTGCAAATATCTTCTCCCATTCTGTCAGTTGTCTTTTGGTTTTGTTGACTGTTTCCTTTGCTGTGCAAAAGCTTTGATCTTAATGAAGTCCCAGTAGTTCGTTTTTGCCCTTGCTTCCCTTGCCTTTGGTGATGTTTCTAGGAAGAAGTTGCTATAGCTGAGGTTGAAGAGGTTGCTGCCTGTGTTCTCCTCAAGGATTTTGATGGATTCCTTTCTCACATTGAGGTCTTTCATCCATTTTGAGTCTATTTTTGTGTGTGGTGTAAGGAAATGGTCCAGTTTCATTTTTCTGCATGTGGCTATCCAGTTTTCCCAACACCATTTGTTGAAGACACTGTCTTTTTTCCATTGGACATTCTTTCCTGCTCTGTCAAAGATTAGTTGACCACAGAATTGAGGGTCTATTTCTGGGCTCTCTGTTCTGTCCCATTGATCTGCGTGTCTGTTTTTGTGCCAGTACCATACTGTCTTGATGATGACAGCTTTGTAATAGAGCTTGAAGTCTGGAATTGTGATGCCACCAACTTTGGCTTTCTTTTTCAACAGTTCTCTGGCTATTTGGGGTCTTTTTGGGTTCCATATAAATTTTAGGATTATTTGTTCCATTTCTTTAAAAAAATGATGATATTTTGATAGGAATTATCTTATATATGTACATTGCTTTAGGTAGCATAGACATTTTCACAATATTTGTTCTTCCAATCCATGAGCATGGAATGTTTTTCCATTTCTCTGTGTCTTCCTCAGTTTCTTTCATGAGTACTTTATAGTTTTCTGAGCACAGATACTTTGCCTCTTTTGTTAGGTTTATTCCTAGGTATCTTATGATTTTGGGTGCAGTTGTAAATGGGATCGACTCCTTAATTTCTCTTTCTTCTGTCTTGCTGATGGTATAGAAATACAACTGATTTCTGTGCATTGATTTTATATCCTGACACTTTACTGAATTCCTATATGAGTCCTAGCAGTTTTGGAATGGAGTCTTTTGGGTTTTCCACATAAAGTATCGTATCATCTGCAAAGAGTGAGAGTTTGACTTCTTCTTTGCTGATTCAGATGCCTTTAATTTCTTTTTGTTGTCTGATTGCTGAGGCTAGGACTTTTAGTACTATGTTGAATAGCAGTGGTGATAGTGGACATCCCTGTTAGGTTCCTGACTTTAGGGGAAAAGCTCTCAGTTTTTCCCCATTGAGAATGATATTTGCTGTGGGTTTTTCATAGATGGCTTTAATGATATTGAGGTATGTACCCTCTATCCCTACAGTTTGAAGAGCTTGATCAAGAAAGGATGCTATACTTTGTCAAATGCTTTTTCAGCATCTATTGAGAGTATCCCATGGTTCTTGTTCTTTCTTTTATTAATGTATTGTATCACATTGATTGATTTGCAGATGTTGAACCAACCTTGCAGCCCTAGAATAAATCCCACTTGGTCATGGTGAGTAATCATTTTAATGTACTGTTGGATCCTGTTGGCTAGTATTTTGATGAGAATTTGTGCATCTGTGTTCATCAAGAATATTGGTCTGTAATTCTCCTTTTTGATGGGGTCTTTGTCTGGTTTTGGGATCAAGGTAATGCTGGCCTCATAAAATGAGTTTGACAGTTTTCCTCCCATTTCTATTTTTTGGAACAGTTTCAGGAGAATAGGAATTAATTCTTCTTTAAGTGTTTGGTAGAATTCCCCTGGGAAGCCATCTGGCCCTTGGCACTTGTTTATTCCGAGTTTTTGATGACTGCTTCAATCTCCTTACTGGTTATGGGTCTGTTCAGGTTTTCTATTTCTTTCTGGTTCAGTTTTGGTAGTTTATACATCTCAAGGAATGCATCCATTTCTTCCAGATTGTCAAATTTGCTGGTGTATAGTTTCTCATAATATGTTCTTATAATTGTATTTCTTTGGTGCTGGTTGTTATCTCTCCTCTTTCATTCATGAT
Organism: Martes martes; assembly: GCF_963455335.1. Taxonomy (NCBI): domain Eukaryota; kingdom Metazoa; phylum Chordata; class Mammalia; order Carnivora; family Mustelidae; genus Martes; species Martes martes. The sequence goes on from NC_137896.1 coordinate 111,738,197, forward strand.
TTTATTTGGGTCCTTTCTCTTTTCTTTTTGATAAGCCTGGCCAAGGGTTTATTAATCTTAATGAATTCTTTCAAAGAACCAGCTCCTAGTTCCATTGATTTGTTCTACTGTTTTTTGTTTGTTTGTTTTTGGTTTCTATTTCATTGGTTTCTGCCCTGATCTTTATTATTTCTCTTCTCCTGCTGGGTTTAGGCTTTCTTCGCTGTTCTTTCTCCAGCTCTTTTTGCTGTAGGGTTAGGTTGTATACTTGAGACCTTTCTTATTTCTTGAGAAATGCTTGTGTCGCTATATACTTTCTTCTCAGGACTGCCTTTGCCGTGTCCCAAAGACTTTGAACAGTTGTGTTTTCATTAACATTTGTTTCCATGAATTTTATCAATTACTCTCTTAAGTTCCTGGTTAAGAGGAACTTAAAGCTTCTTTATCCATCTTTATCCATAAAGAATGAATGGAGTTTGAGTATGGGGGCGCGTGGGTGGCTCAGAGGGTTAAGCCTCTGCCTTTGGCTCAGGTCATGATCTCAGAGCCTGTGACCAAGCCCCACATTGGGCTCTCTGCTCCACGGGGAGCCTGTTTCCTCCTCTCTCTCGGCCTGCCTCTCTGCCTGCTTGTGATATCTCTGTCAAATAAATAAAATCTTTTTTAAAAATTTCAGCTTGGTTAGATTTTAGTTCTTTTATTTCTCTAGAAAGGGCTTTTATTTCTCCAGACAGGGTTTCTCTAATATCTTCATGCCTTTTTTGAGCCCAGCTAGCACCTTGGGAATCGTCATTCTGAACTCTAGATCTGACATATTACCAATGTCCATATTGATTAGGTCCCTAGCCTTCAGTACTGCCTCTTTTTCTTTTCTTTTTTTGTGGTGAATTTTTCTGCCTTGTCATTTTATCCAGATAAGAATATATGAACGATAGAATAAAATACTCAGAGCGGGGCAAAGACCCCAGAAAAATGTATGCTAACCAAATCAGAAGAGACCCAAATCAGGGGGAGAAGAAAGAGGGTAAAAAGAAATTTTTAAAAAGTTAAAAAAAATTAAAAATACATATATATATATATATATGTGTGTGTGTGTGTGTGTGTGTGTGTGTGTATATGTATGTATATATATACACATATATATACATATGTGTGTGTGTGTATATATATATACATACATATATATATATATATATATATATATATATATATATATATATGAGAGCCACCCACTTGATTTTGGGTATACTTTGGTCTCTTAGAAGAAACTACCTCCCAAAATTTTAAAGAAAGAAAAACATATATATATACAAAAATAAGGGTAAACATGATGAAGGGATGGGATATGACTGTAAAGATGAAAATTTAAAAAAATTCTAAAAAAGGAATTGATAAGTTGGTTGGAAATAGAAAGAAAAAGAAAGTAGAGGAAATTTGCTCAGGCTGGAGACTAGATCAAAGCCCTGTGCTAGATTTAGGTTGTATTTTGATCTATTAGAAGAAATTGTATTCCAAAATTTTTTAGAAGGAAAAACCCTATATGTATACAAAAAATAAAGTTAGATACAATGAAGGATAAAATATGACTATAATAATGAAGGTTTAAAAAGTGTTTTAATTTTTTTAGAAAGGTATTGTTAAGATAAACTAGTTAAAAAACGTTAAAAGAGGAAAGAGGAAAACTTTAACAAGATTAGAATAAAAAAATAAAATCAAGAAAATTTAACTTTGCAAGACTAAAGAATCATGGGGAGAAAGCCATGAATTCCATGCTTTGCTTTACCCTCCTCTGCCTCTGGAATTCCGCTGTTCTCCTTGATCAGTGAGCTTGGTCTTGGCTGGATGTTCTTACTGATCCTCTGGGAGAGGGGCCTGTTGCAGTGATTGTCAAATGTCTGTGCCTGAGGCGGAATTGGGCCGCCCTTGCCAGGAGCCGGGCTAAGTCATCTGTTCAGGTTTGCACGGGGGAGCTTTTGTTCCCTGACCGCTTTCCATAGAGCTCTGGACAACGGGAATGAAAATGGCGGCCTCCCAATCTCTGGTTCAGAGGAGCCGAGAGCTCGAGGCCCCACTCCTCAGTGCGCCCTCAGAGAAAAGTTGTCAATCACTTCCATCTCCCTGGTCTCCGGCCATGCTCTGAGCTCACCCGGCCTATGACTGAGCATTTCTGACTCTGGCACACAGCCCCGTTTTTAGTCTCCAAACCTAGCAGATTCTTGCCACTCGCTCTTCCAGCGGAGGAAGGGGGGGGTCTCCCTGCATCTGCCACTTGTGCGGTCCCTGCTTGAAGCAGTGGCCCGACTGTGCTGCAGATCATGGTTTAAGGTAACCCCGAGCTGAAAGACCACTCCTCAGCTCTGTCTCTGTAGCGGGCTTCCCCGCTCTGATACCTGTGAGCTCTGCCACACTCAGACACCCCAATCCTTCTGTAACCCCACAGGACCTTTGACCATACTGTCCTTGCAAGGGTTCCACCCCCTGCTTAGCCTCTGGAGTGATGTCCCTCAGTGGAGCAGACTTCTAAAAGTTAGGATTTTGTGCTTGTTTCCTGGGAGCTTCCTGGGAGCCAGCCCCTCCCCCCTCGGTCTATCTTCCTGTCTCTTCGGATTCACTTCTCCCATGTCCTACGTTCCAGAAAGTGGTCAATTTTCCATTTCTAGAATTGCTGCTCTTCTTCTCTTTGATCTCCTGTTGGATTTGTAGGTGTTCAGAATGGTTTGATAACTGTCTAGCTAAATTCCTGTGACCTGATGTCATCTCAGCCTGCTACTCCTCCGCCATCTTGACTCACCCCTTCTCTCTCAACTTATTTTTACTGAAAAATCAAAAGAGTATTTTCAGATCTCATCCAGTTCAGTGACAGTTTGAATGGAATCTGCATGGACTTCTAAGTAACAACATTTTAAGTTCTTTTTCATTCTTCTTTTGAACTCAGAGTAACAGACCTGGGGAGACCAGGGCCCAAGAGCCAGATCTAATTTTCCCTGATTTTACTCAGTTGCTCATAGGACTTCTAAGAAAAGTTTTCTGAGTTGAAAAGATGGAAATATTTCATGAAAGCCTTTATCATTTTTGCTTATTCATGTTCATTTCCTGCATTTTCATTTATCTTGGTGTATTTACTTTGTACTATCCTTGAGATGAATCGTCCATATTCGTTTCTTTTCATTTCAATTTCTTTATCTCCTATTTTTTTTAGCATCCCTTTTTTCTTCTGTGTTTTTATGTGTTCTAGAATAATACACATAACTATGCATAACAGTATTTTTTTATTGAAGTGAATTTTATCTGATTTTATTCTTATTGCAAAGATATTTTAGACAGTTAGATGCCCCTTAAATCTAAGTTGTTTTTTACCTACCATGGCCCTCATTTGTTTGAGGTGTTGTACTACTACTGATAAGGAACAAGCCTCCTTTCCTACTTCTTAGCCACCAGCATTGTGTCAGGACTCTAACCACAGGATTCTTCCTACCTCTTGTATAATGTCAAAAGTTCAAAAAACTATACAACTTCCAAAAAGACATTCTACCTCACCTGCTTATTTAATGATTTTTTTAAAGATTTTATTTATTTATTTGACAGACAGAGATCACAAGTAGACAGAGAGGCAGGCGGGGTGGGAGGGGGAAGCAGGCTCCCTGCTGAGCAGAGAGCCCAATGCTGGGCTTGATCCCAGGACCCTGAGATCATGACCTGAGCTGAAGGCAGAAGCTTAACACACTGAGCCACCCAGGTGCCCCTATTTAAGGATTTGACAGTATTTCAGGTATTGTGTTTTTACAGACTTACTAAGATATGAACATAAAATTAGTGACTCAGTACATATTCAATGTACAGTTTGAGAAGGTTTGTTTATACTTATATCTTGAAACCATCACCACAAGCAACATACTAACTTTCCCAGTACTGCCCAAATTTTGCTTGTGGCCCTTTTCAGTCCCTCCTTTCTGTCCACTCCACACCCTTTTCCCAGTCAATCACTGATTGGCTTCTTCTGTAGTTACGGATTTATTTTGTTTTGTTTTGTTTTTCTGTTCTGTTTTGTAAAACAGAATCATGCAGTATGTACTTTTCTTTGGTAATGAGGGGGTTCTGGCTTCTTTCAGCAAAATGATTGTGATTCACCCATGTTGTTATATTATCGATAGTTCATGCTTTTTAATTGCTGAGAAATAGTCCATAATACTAGAATACCACGATCTATGTTTTCACTCATCTGTTGATGGAGATTTGGTTTTTTATCCATATTATTTTAAAATTTAGAAAAATAAGCATTGATCTACCAAGTACAAGTCATTATTTCAGATGCACAGATTGCTTCAAATCATCTTGGTCAGGTAAAAGATTCTCCTTTTCCTTGTCTAAATATAAGTTTTACAAAAATTGTGTAGAGGAAAAAAATACGTGTCCATCAGAATTTCATACTTCAAAATATGGAGGATGTCAATTAATATGGTTTCAGAACAAAACTATATGGTTTATGAAATTATCAAATGAATGGTATAAGACTGCTATCTATGATTAGTTTCTTTAAAATGCAGGTTGGGTGGGACTGAGTGAGTCAGGTGATGTTCTAGAGAACGGAGATGTATCATCTAGCAAAACTGGTAAACCACTGTCACTTCAACAGAGAGGAAGCCCTCCTTTTTTTTTTTTAAGATTTTATTTATTTATCAGAGGTCACAAGTAGGCAGAGAGGCAGGTGGGGGTGGGGAGCAGACTCCCTGCTGAGCAGAGAGCCCGATGCGGGGCTCGATCCCAGGATGCTGGGACCATGACCTGAGCCGAAGGCAGAGGCTTTAACCCACTGAGCCACCCAGGCGCCCCAATGCCCTCCCTTTTTCAGTCCTGTTCGGTGTTATTACTTTAAAGACAACCACTGTAGGAATCCAACATTTATTTCAGTAGCCTGATTTGTTTCATTTAGAGAGCCTTTGTTCTTAAGAAGATCGACGGAGTAAAGCCCTATGTGATGGTGACTAGGCAGAGCATAAAAGATCCTGTCTTGAGGATAGCCTGAGTCTGATGCACCCTGATTCTGCCTTGCCCCTCCTTCCCAGCTCCCCACTGCCCCACCATGATGTGCCAGGTCAAGCAAAGCAAAGCTCGGGGAAAGACTCTCGTGACAAAATGGCAAATCTCTTGACTCTGAGCTTGAAGAAATTGCAGCAGGTGTGCCTGTTTATCAGAAGTGTAACCTGTCACCTATACCTTCCATGGAATCAAACAGCATTTGCTCTAAGGCAGCTGGGTGTGTGCTTTCTTTGTTTGTTCTTTTCTTCCCAAGAATCACATAGAAGAAACCAACAACCGTGTGCCTGGAGAGCTGTAGGGTAACCTGGGAGTTACATTCTAGTGAGATGTAACACAGAGTCATATTCTTTTCTGAAATATGGTCTGATAGCAGAAGAGAGTTATTCCTTTCAAAGCTAGAAGGGCTTCTGAAACATACTGTCCCTTACTTCCCTGTAATAACTTTCCTTTAGGTAGTTCCAAAAATGGTGCTTTGGATAAGCAATGAGTAATTATAATTACACATGTGAATGACATACTTTTTATACCTTATTAACTAACATAGCCTAATAAGTATGCATATTGGTTTAATATGAATCAGCATAACTTTTGGGGGGGGCCTCTTTCGCTCTTTTCTCTGATTATGAGCATTTAGTTTTATCTTCATAGTCTGCGACTCACATAGCATGGTTACCTGCTTGCAACTTAAGAAAAAAGTAAGAATATTGACAGACATATAACAGCACACCCCTATAATGTTCCCCAAGAGATCAACAGCTCAAATGGTAGTTTCTGACAAGTTTCTCTACTTGAAAAACAGACTGTCTTTTCCATTTCACTGAAGAAATGCCTATTGTTTGCCCAGCAACCGCTGGGTGCAGTGGAAGCATGCATCTGGGTAGTTAGGTATTAATTACTCAATCCCAAGTAATGGAACAGCACTGCCCTACCTGCCCTCAACTCCATCAGAACACATGAGGAAGACCTTGTTACTTTTTAGTGAGACTTCTTCTTTGTTTCTTTTCTTGCTCTGCATCTTGTCAAATTGAAGAAACACAGTGTTTCCTTGATTGGATCTGCACTGTGGGGATGCCCTGATCCGTAGCCATAGGAATAGTTGAAGATACAAAGAAATCCAGACACAAAATACTGCTACTTTGACAGAAAATATCCTGTGGAGAAATAGCATTGATTATTCCTGGGGACATTTTAAGAAGGCTTAATTATGGCTCTTGGAAGATCTTTCTTTTTCATTCTGTCGTACATGAATAGACGTGAAAGATGCTTTCACACAGCCAACCCAATGTGAGAAGCAGAAAGGACTGAATTGAATAAATGTGGTTAAGATCATTGATTATATTACTGTATGGCAAAAGATTCTTATTAATCACCTACTATGTGAGGAATCCATAAAATATAATCACTGTATGATTTGTGATAACCAGAATTTTAAAGTCAACTAGACAGACAGGCATATACTTAAATAACTATAATAAAAAGCAAACTTTTATAGGATACTACAGTAGAATCAAAACCATTCTATCGAATGTTGAATGCTGGATCCACAAATATCTGCCAAAATCGCATATACCAAAACCACCTTTTTGATAAGACAAAGTTGAATTTGGCACAGGTGAGAAAAAATACTTCCTCCACAGAGCTTTGGTTCTGTCTCTAAGTGGGGAAGGCAGGGTTGGAATTCACTAAGAATAAAGTTAAGTTTAAAGGAAGACTTTCAGTGGGAGTGAGAGAGGGGAAGAAGGGATGAGAGCTTGATTGGGATTGGGTAAGGATCATAATATAACCATTTAGGACTGGTACAAAAAGCAAGGTAAGGAATTTTGAGCCAATGGATTCATAGAATCTGAGGGTGAAATTGTGGATTTCAACTGAAGAATTGTTGGTTCTTGTGGAAAGTCACTTCCTAGAATGGTAAAATCATGCTAATGAAGACAATAGTATAGTCAAGTTATGTCACTATAGACCAGGAATCACAAACTATACTTGCCTACCAAATCCAGCCCTATAAGGAAAGCTGAGAAAATGCTTTACACTTTGGAAAAGTTGTAAGGCCGGGGGTGGAGGGGAGGGGCAGGGGATGGAAAAAAGATAATTACATTGCTTGCAAATCCTACAATATACAGTATCTGGCCCTTTCAGAAAAAGTTTGCCAACCCCTAATGCAGAATCAGTTGGGTGGGTGGGGGGGGGTAGTTTAGATTTTAGACTCTAAGCATTATGTAGGGGTAGACAGTTTCGGTTCTCAATACTCAAGCCTACTATAGGGGAGAAAGTCTTCCTGCAGATGATGGGCGGTGAGAGATTTGGGAACTTTGACATGGAAATGGGGATACGAAGTAAGGAAGGGTTGGTTTGTTGGTTTGTTTATTTTAGGAAGGGTATATTTAAAAAAGCAAAAGGAACAACTTGTACAAAGGTAAACATGGGAGAATATGACAGTTTCCTCTCTCTCTCTCTCTCTTTTTTTCTTCCCCCATAATCACCACCTCAAGAAGCACTGATTCAGATCCTGATTTTTAACAAGTGGTACACTAAGCAGGCCAGTCAGCTTCATCCTGGCTCTATGTGAACCAATTATGAAAGACAACAAAGAGTGACAAGAACTGAACTATGAAGCATGTAGATCCCCAGGGAAAACAGTTTATACATATGTCACAGTTAGCAGTGTCTATCTTTTTTTGTTGTTGTTTTTATTGTTTAAACACTGAATTCCAAACAAGTATTTTCCTTTAGGAAATCTTTTTATTGCACTTTCTTCTCATGAATAAGTATAAAACTAACTAGAATTGAATAACCTAATGGCCCATTTGGAATCTATTAGAGGCGTTAAGCCCACTTGATACAATGTAAATTGCTAATTAATGAAGTGATGAAAATAAATCCTTAGCAACATAAGTAATAATTATTTTTGGTTTGGGTAGTAGATAATACATGATTTTTTCATATGATCCAGAAAAACATGTATGTTGTTTTATTCCACAATCTCTGTTCTTTGAAACCATCACAGAGTGAGCATAGCTGAATACCAGTATATCCTAATATGTCATATTGAATGTAATGCTGTGTAGAGAAACATGCAACAGTTTCCTCTGGGTCCCAGTAAGACGTACATGGCCTAGAACATTTTCATCTACAGTTCATCTTCAGGCTTTATCAATCTCACACTGATCCTGGGTCTTGGATTCATCTGTTTGGAATATCCAATAGTAATATATGAACATTATAAGCAGGTAAAGCTAGTATTCAGATAAAGCCAGAAATCAGTGTTTAACAACCAATCATAAAGTTAGTATCTCCAGATTCTTGAAGTAAAGCTAAAACAAAAGAAACAACAGTGTTGAAAAAATTTAAGTGAGGAGAAGGGAGCAAGGGAGAGAAGAAAGAGAAAGCCTCCAGTCATACAGAGTGAAGAGATTTAACCAAGACCCTGGAATTAGAATGTTTAGCATTTATCAGAATGAATATTCAAAACTCAAATTTTTCATTTAAATAATTCTCTTGCACCTTTAGGAAAATAGAAGGTGCACAGAGCACACCATCCCATTTGTTTCTGTAAAAGATAGGAGTTTATTTTCTTCAGGAAAATATTAGAGGAGAAACAGACATTTGTGTGATAACTAAGTCCATCTGTTATAGACCATTGAGAATTTGATCTGTTTTGTGTTATTTGAAATGTAGCACTGCACCACCAGAATTTTATCCCACTGATCAAATAAAGGGAAACTAACAAAATAAATGTCTTTATATGATTGAAGTCTATTGATTAGAAACATCAGGCAAACAAGGTCATTTGTAGATCACTTGCCTAGCTAAGCAAATTATGTCTTTGGGATTAATTCTGTTTCAGTGATAATTGCAACAATGAAAGAAAAGAGGAGGGTAATAAAAGATAACCCTAATACATGTTAGACAGTGCTTTATATTGACATATGGAATGATCTGGTAAAAGCTCATTTTTACACTCCCCCAAGTTCTGAATTACAACATTTGTACAATGATTCGAGAAATAGATGATACCACAGATAGTTCTGTGTTTTTAGAGAGAGATGAAAATGAGTCTCAGAAAGGTCAAGTGTGTTTTTCAGATTTCCATCCTCGATCTCCTGGGCCCCCCATTTCTGTGCTTTCCACCAAATCCTAGCCATGGTAAGTGGTATTCCTCCTGCCACATATTTCTATCACATCACACTACAGTAATCTGTTCAGTAATTTTAGGAGGGAATTTGGAATGTCAGAGTGCTCACTTCAGTCAAGCATTGCTGAAAGGCACATTATATGCAGGTAGGAAAGGACATGGTTATTAGTCTTAGGACCATTCCCACTGTTAGCACTCTGCTGTATCCTGCTTATCAATCCTTTAATCCTAAAAAAATAAAAAATAAAAAAAAATAAAAGGACCTCAGTCCTTTTTTTCCTTAGTTTTTGTATTATACTTCTCTGTCATCACTTGCATCTTGGTCCCAGATGCCATATTAATTACCTGATTTATCTCTTCTTCAGTTCTTTCAATACCAATAAATGCTCTGCATTTCTGTCAAACAATTTGGATTGACCCTCAAACTAGTCTGATAATAAATGTTTATAGACCCTTCAAAGTGAGTGCTGAGTGTCTCTGGAGAGAACAGTATTGTCTTCTGATTGGGTGACAACTCAGTGCTAAAAAGGCCCTCAAGCTTCTAGACAATCACTTAAATGTGTCTTTGGTGAGCTTTCTCTTATGCCCCACCAGTGACTTTCCAAATATTAAGTTTTCCTTGTGTTTTCACACAACCCACTTCTTACTCTCCCATCTTCAATAACAAATTCCACCATCCAAAATACCAAATTGTGGTACCATATTGCAACTCAGTCCTGCTGATCTGTCTCTACCATTTGACTGTAAATTGTTTAGGAAGTGGTCATTTCTTAACTTTTATCTCCATGTGACAACTATACAGGAAGATCTAGCATAAGTAAATAGATGGATAGTGATACATTCCTGTTTCTTTATTCATACTCTTCTTGTTGGAGTTTCTTCTACTTGTTCTCTCTCTTCTTTCCTACATCCTTCCAGTTTGTTGCTGAAATACTTCTAAACTCATTTCATAATGTGCCACTTATGTATCTCCTTTCAGAAAACTTAGTTGAATATTCCTAGTCTACCTACCCTGACTCCGTGCTCATAAAACACCAGTGCATAACTCCATTGTAGTTATGATACTACCCCTACTAGTTAAATTATACGATTGGTACAAAAAAATCAAATGGCACAGAAATGCAGTAAATTAAAACTTAAACATCTTCTCTCTCTGCTTCCTTGAAGAACCGTGTCAGAGTTAAATAGTGTATCTTTTCTCAAATTACACCTGTTATTTACTTGAAATCATGAATCAGTTAAGTTTGCTTTAAATTTTGATTAGGGGTCTTAAGAACTTTTTTTTTTTGTCTTCCTTGAGATTCGAATTACCCTTCCTTTTGCTCTCCTGTAAAGAAGCATATGCCTTAGCCAGACTCTAAGATCATACAAGTTCTTCATCATAACATTCGTTAAAATGAAGGCTCTGACTTCAGTTAGAGTTAGTTGTTTCAGTTAGAGTTAGTTGCTCTCTATATATGCACCTTATCTTTCATTTGGCATTTTGAATTAAGTGCATTTTAAATATTCTGTGTATTTTTCTTCCTTGGTTTCTATTTCATTTTTTCTTCAGTGTACCTTGCAAATCTGAAAAAAAAATCTATTTTGTCCTCACACATTATGGATAGTTTGGCAAGAATGTACAATTTTCTCTTATAGCATCCGGTTTTCTCATGTAAATTTGATTTCTGTTCATTTGCCTATAAGTTAGCATGTTTCCACAATCAATGTTAAGACCATCTCATCATTTTCAATATTCTGAAATTTCATGAAATGTATCTTAATGGTGGGAATTTAACCATCTACCATCTCGGGCTGGCTGTCCGTGGGTCTTCTCAATCTGATATTTGGTTTTAAACACTGTGAAATAATCTCAATTAGTACTTTGACCAGCATCTTGCCTCCTTTTTTTCTGTTCACTCTTTCTAAAATTCTTAGTATTTGATGATGGAGCCTGAACCTCCACAGCTCCAATGTCTCTCATAATTTTCTCCTTTTTTGACTTTTTGTTCTGTCCTTTATTTGTATTTTTATTTGTATTTTTTAAACAATTTTTAATGATTTTTCCTTCCATGACCACTTTCTTATTCTCTGATAAGTTTTGTTTTGATATATATATATATGTGTATATATATATATATATATATATATTCAGTTAGCCAACATACAGTATGTCATTAGTTTTTGATATAGTGTTCACAACTCATGAGTTGCATATAACATCCAGTGCTCATCGAAACATGTGCCCTCCTTAATACCCATTACTTTGTTACCCCATCTCCCATCCACCTCCCTTCTGTAACCTTCGGTCTGTTTCCTAGTCCAGAGTCTCTCAGAATTTATCTCCCTCTCTGATTTCTTCCCATTCAGTTTTCCCCCCCTTCCCCTGTGGTCCTCCATATTCTTTATGTTCCACATATGAGTGAAACCATATGATAATTGTCTTCTCTGCTTGAGTTATTTCACTTCATTTTGTTTTTAGTGGAAGCTTGATCTTGTTTTATCAAATACAGAATCTTCTGGAATTTCAGGATTTTGCTATATATTTTAAAAGGCATTTTTCCGATCCTTGAATTGTTTTTTCTTTTGGCATCCCTTTTCCTATGTGCTCATCCTAATACTTCCCAATTTTTTGCTGTTGGCTTCCTGATGATTTCTGGTCAGATTTTGTTCTCAGTTCACATCTGTGAATTAAGGAATATATGTTAATATTAGCTATTGATCCTGATTCCCTGTAGCATTGTGTAGGTCTCTGTTCCTCTAGAAATTACTAGGAGTTCTATTTCATAGATGAGGACATGTCAACTGACACACTTCAGTTTGCCCTAAATGAGTGCTGAGCATACAGGCATGCTCTGACCATCAAACCACCTGTCTTATGCCAAAATAAGATGTTTACTTTCAATCCTTTGTTCAATTTCTTTAGGAAGCAGAACTTAAGTCTTCATCTAGCAATCTCTCTAAATATGCATTGTGGGGAAGATGTGATCCTTTGCTTTTGATCTAAATGCCTAACTCTGTTCTATGGCTTACTCTTGTTCTGGACATTTGAGGACCCCCGAGTGGAGTCTAGAGAGGGTTTCCTCCTCCTATCCATGTTCCTAGATGGCTACTAGATTCCTCCACTATTCTTTTTTTTCCCCTCTACGATTCATTATAGTACAAATTTCCACACATGTTTCAAAATCTCCAACAGTGAAACCCCTCTCACTATAAAAAGTTACAAATTCATCTCCTTTTAGGCAAATTCACTGTCTTTTCTTGAAATTTGAGGTGGAAAGTGGGATAAATGTATGCCCTTAGCCTCATTCAACTGTCAGAAACAACACACTACCTTAGTAATATCCATTTGCCAAGGGTGCAGTAGGTAAGAGTTGCACTCAAGATTATAGTTATGTAGGTCACATCCCCTTAGTCTTTAATCTGACAGCAACTGTTTCCCAAATGTTTGTTTCAGTAACTAGTCAATGTGCATACTTACCAGGCTGAAAAGCCATTTGGTGATCAAAACTTATTCTCTGGTGTCACACACGAGATGAAACCCCTCCATAATGAACACATTCATACCTGTTCACCAAAGGTTTTCCTTGCTTTAAACATGGTTTCTTTTATTATCATCTTAATTTATTCAACACTGGTTCTAATTTGCTAGGCCAGAGAGGATAAACTTGAAGTATAACAATTATGAGTAAAGCAGTGTTAATTATAAGTAAAAATAATTATAATTTCTTGTGCAATGGCATTTCTACTCCCATTACAAAAGGATTTAAAGCAGTTTAGAACCATTATAAACTGCATGTCTGATCTTTGGTTTTATAGATCTCCTTATTCATTCTTCCATATTTATATTGGCCTCATGTAACCATGAGACAAATTTCTAAGCCTAAGATGCGGGGAACTGTCTGCTGTTAATAACAACAGTAATCATAATGTCTGTACAGTGTCTCCTCTGTACTAGTGTTAGCGTCCATGAATTCAAATTCCTGCAGGGTGCTAGCTAGCAGGTAAAGTGAGTAAATGTTTGGGGTTGCTATTAAAAGATACACTAATTTTTAAAAATACTTTATTCTCTCCTTAGTACTACTTTAGGGAAAAGCAACAATCTATGTTTGTTCATTCAAACTCACTATCAAAGTGGGGAGCAGTGGGTTAGTGGTGAATCAGTGGGTTGGTGGTGAATCAGAGAGTTAAAGCCTTGTGTGTACTGCTGTTTAAAAATTCATTGTGAAGTCCTGGGGATATACTAGAGGGGGTAAACCATACTAAAGTAAAAATTTACATATCCGTCTTTGGTTTTAGAAGTAAAACATTATACATGCTTTTGGAGACTCCTGAATATCCAACCTTCCCTTCTTATCCACCTATCCCTCCTTATCCACTGAACCCGGATACTTACTAATTTCTTGCATTTCTATCTTTATTACAAAATTATGTATCTTTAAATAATATATAGTTCATATTTTTAAATTTATATACATGGTGTCATATTGTATGTGTATTTTTTTGCCAACTGGCAATCATTTGTTTGAAATTTGTTGAGACTTTATAGTCTAGCTTATAGTTAGTTTCAGAAATGTTGCATGTGTGTATTTAAATATTGTGTACTCATTAATTATTAGTTACAGGTTTTACGTGTCTTTTAAACCAGATTTCTTAATTAGGTATTTAAATATTCTCCTTCCTCATTTTCATCTGCGTAATTTATCCCTTACAAAAACAGGTATGCTAAAATCTCCTCCTCTGGGGTTGGATCTGTAAAAAATTCTTATTCTGAGATTTTTGTCAAATATTCTTTACGTATGTTAAAGAAATTTACATACATAAAATTTAGAATTTTAACATAATATCTGGTGAACTATATTAAGTTTCATGTGGTTACTACAGAATTTATATTAATACAGGCCCAGCAGCTTTCTTTTGGAGTAATTTTTCCACCACTTAATTTTCATTATCTTTATGTCCTTATGTTTTAAATATGTATCTTACCAGTGGTTTCTATCTACATTTTTATGTCCATCCTGAATGTACATAGTTATTTTGATTTATGATATATTTTTATATATTTTAACTTGATATTGTTCTTCCTTTTATTCATTGGTCAGTGCTATTTTGCCGTTCTTTCCTGTCTTCTTTTGAAGTAATTAGTTGTTTTTCATACCATTTACATACATGTTTTTCTTTTCTTTCTTTTTTTTTTTAAAGATTTTATTTATTTGTCAGAGAGAGAGTACACACAAGCAGGCAGAGAGGCAGGCAGAGAGAGAGGAGAAAGCAGGCTCCCTACCAAGCAAGGAGCCCGATGCAGGACTCGATCCCGGGACCACAGGATCATGACCTGAGCCTAAGGCAGCAGCTTAACCAACTGAGCCACCCAGGCGTCCCCATACATATTTTTTCTATCTGTACAATTTCTAAATTGTCTTCCTCCTTCCCTTTATTGTGTCCTCTCCTATTTCCCTCCTTCCTTTCCTCTTGCCTTCTTCCCATTCCTTGTATAAAGGGGCACCTGCTGTATATTATTATTATTATAATAATATACATTATTCCTTATATAATGGCACCTTTCCATTACTGCCACATGGAAATCTGTTGTTACAGCCTCTTGTCTTGTATATATTTTCTTAACTTTTTTTTTTTTAAATCATTATAGACCTAACGAAGTTGCAAAAACCTACAGGGAGGTCTTATATCCCCTTTACCCAACCTCCCCCCAACGGTAAACTCTTGTATGACTATCGTACACCATCAAAACCAGGAAATCAACTTTGGTTGAATCCACAGAGCTTGTTCAGATTTTACCAGTTTTACAGGCTCTTACTTGAATGTGGGTATAGTTTTATACCACTTTATCATATATGTAGCTTTGTGTAACCACCACCACATGCAAAATGAAGAAATGTTTCATTACCAGGGGTTCCCTTGAGCTACTCCTTTATTTTTCTTTATATATTTTAATAACCCACTTACATAACTAACAGAATTTTATATAAAATACCCTATTTTTCCAATGTTCAAAAATAAGTCAAACTGTTTAGGCTACAATCTCATCCAACACTGTGCAGGCCTAGAAAAATATGTCTATTTGCCTGAAATCAACCTAGAGCTGCCTGTTTGCCATCTGGTATACATTACAATTCAGCTAAATATAACTGTTTATCTGATGATGTATTATATGTCTTCATCTAGTGTTTGGTATTTGTTTATCTGGTGATGCAGACATTTGCATTCTATACTTTTTATTATTTAGACATTTTGAAGAAAACGTTGGGATTGTTTATTTCTAAGACTGTTGGTCATTTACAGTGTAGAATATTTAGAGCTAAACACAGTAAGTCAGGGGTCATTCTTTTCTTTCTAGCAGTCAGAACATACCATCCATAAATCTCTTCTCGCAGGCTCCTGACTCTTGTCAATGTGTCAATGTATATGAATTTCAACTGTAATTTCCCCATGAAGGATACCCAGTATTTATCATTCCCACTAGAGTCAGCACAACCTCGGGCCTAAAAGACTACCTTGTGTCTGTGGAGTAAGTTCAAAAACCTGTGTGTGTTTATTAACTTACAACCTTATGTTAAACGTGCTTCCTGGGGAAACAATGTTGTGTTTACTTTTCCGGCTCTCAGTCTCTGAAGAACCATCCTAATCCTTTGTGTAGGGATCTCACTTCACATTTCTAAGATAAAAAAATAACAAAAATGACAGAAAGTGTGTTCTAGGCCCTTCCTGTGTGTGTGGAACTCCATGACACACTTAACAGGGATTGTTCATTCTAGCCTAACAGCAACCCTGTGAGACAGGTAATACTATTTTTTTTTTTTTTTTTTACTGATGTAAACATTGAGGCTTTGGGAGGTTAGCGTGCCTGGTAAAGGTCATGCAGAGAGCTCATTTTTAACTGAGATGTGAATGTAAATAGTAACACACCCTGTTATGTTCTGGTGAATTCGTTTTTAAACCTTGTGTATTGAAAATGGGTATGGACATTGGGAAGGGTATGTGCTATGGTGAGTGCTGTGAAGTGTGTAAACCTGGCGATTCACAGACCTGTACCCCTGGGGCTAAGAATATATTATATGTTTATAAAAAAAATAAAAGAAAAATTAAAAAAAGAAAGAAAATTGGGGGAAATGGTAGAATACATGACAAAATAGCAAGATTCAGGCTACACTGAATCTGGGAGGTGTGTACCATGCATTCTTTCGGATCAAGTTCATACAGTGTTTTCCAACTAAAAAACAGTAAAAAGCTACAGACCGTGTGGTCTTTGAAATATTACTGTTTGGAAAAATGAGCTACGTGCAGAATATGCCTCCTTCCTGAAATCTAAATACGGAGACCGGTCAGAGTATCCTACTGTTGCTAAACACAGGGTCGGGGGAAGGCTTAGGATTGCCGCAACACCATATCACTAGACTGGAGAAAAGTTGACAGAGATAAAGATCAGAGTCCTTTAAAAGAATAACTCAGAGCAATGTAACTGATTTCTTTTTATCAGTGAATTAAAGAAAGCAAATTTCATATTATATCCAACGAAGGTGTGAAGAAGGAGCAGTTAATGAACAACCTGATGGTTGGCTAATAGCTTATTTCATGAGATCAGAGATGAGGGCAGGCTCATTATGAGGTGTCTGCTTAGAGTCCACTTTTAAAGATATAGGACTTGGCAGGCCGTTTTCTTGCTAGAAGCATTCATTGCTATTCCTGGTCACGTAGGAAGAATGGAGTGTCTGACAATGATGGACCGTGCAGCAGCAGCCTTGCTGCTTGGAAATTAATTTGAAGTCCTCTTCTAGAGAACTGCTATCTTCTGTTACTACACAGAAACTTGATTGTACTAATAATGTGTGCCCAACTCCGTAAGTGGCACAGGGCAAGGCAGAAGCCTAGGATTGCCAAAGAAAAAGAAAAACATCGCAGAAAATAATTAAAGAGGAATTGTTTAGGGAAATGTCTAAATTCTTATTATCGGGGTGTTTCGTGTATATTCTGTGGCTATACTTCAAATAGCAATAGCCTTGAAAATAGTATCACCTCAGTTTTACAGATGAGGTAGAAAAGTCTTTTAAAGGTTAAATAAATTGCCCAAGGCAAACTTACTTCAGAGTCTATATATTCTTTTTTTTTTTTTCAGAGTCTATATAATCAGTCATTATGCAGTATGTTCCCTATCTCTCCCCATTTGTATCACTAGCTCATTGACAGGGAGGGAGAGTGAACTAATAGTAATAGCAGACACTTGGCACTTCAATGTAAATGTGCAAGGCATTCTTTAAGATACGTATATATGTGTGTGTGTCTTATATATATATACATGTCTGCATATACTTTACTATAATGTGTATAAAATAAAAACATGATCTGTTTGTATCCTAAAGATGACCAACAACTTAGTGAATACTAAGTATTTATATTTTCCCCAAATGCTTTAGAACCATCACTGCTTTTGCCCAGAGGGTAAGCGTCTAACACTTATTCTAAGAACAAAGGCACTCATTTCAGTGCAGGATAGGATAGAAGTGGGAGGTAAGCAAGTGGTTTCCATCATATCACACCACCCCCCCTTGATTTGACGGCTACTGCAATTTTATTTACTGATAAGTACTAGAGCAGAATAATTAAAAACAATGGTTATTGTTGCTTGTATTCCAGGTGGGTATCTTTTTCGCGTTCTCAGAACTTAGCCCCCGAAGTAGAAGTAGGGGTAATTATTAAGTTTATTGCTAGGAAACTGAGGTTTACAGCAACCAAGGATCTCATCAAAGGCCAACAGCTTATAAATTGAGGAGCCCGGATCTAATCCAAACTGTTTGATTCAAAAGCTCTTATGTATCAGAACAGCATTTGTTCCATTATTTCCTCGATTGAGAAAGTAAGTGTTTTCCAAAAACACCTAATTCTGTTATTCAAAACATGTCCTTTACGTATAGAAGACTAACATAGTGGATGGCACAATCACGTTACTGTGCAGCACAATAGCTTCAGACCTTTCTGGGAAAGAGGTCATTTTCTATCGAGCTGTACATGATGATTATTTAAATG
Organism: Martes martes; assembly: GCF_963455335.1. Lineage (NCBI taxonomy): Eukaryota > Metazoa > Chordata > Mammalia > Carnivora > Mustelidae > Martes > Martes martes. Next base: position 111,756,369 of record NC_137896.1, read on the forward strand.
CCCAAACAGTCATATTTATATATAGCCAGGTTTATTTTTTATATGCTTAACTTCCGAAATGAAGAAATAATATGCTATCTGAGGGACTCATTGGCGATAGTGCTGTCCCTGTGTTCTGCCCCTCAGTTTCCAGTTCCCCTGACCGGGCTTGCAGACTCTTCCCCATATTTGCATGTCTTCCCTGCCTCCCCTTGTTCGACACCCACCTGTTCTCCAAGGCTTCTTCCATGTGGACTTCGTTACTTTGCAGAAATTGGTTTTCTCTGTGTTGTGGGGGCTAGAAGTTCAAGATCAAGGAGGTGGCAGGATTGGTTTCTCCTGGGGCCTCTCCCAGAGGCCTTTCCTCTGTGTACACATTCTTCGGGTGCCTCCTCCTCTTACAAGAACACCAGTCCTATTAAATGAACTTCCTGCATGGATGACCTCATTGAACCTTCATTACCTCCTTTAAAGCCCTATTTCCAAATACAGTTACATTGGGGATTAGAGCTTCAAACATATGAATCTGGAAGAGATACAACTCAGTCTATAACTTCAGATTTGACTTGATACTCAGAATCAGAGCTGTTGCAGCAGCAAATTCACTCACCAGTAGCCTGTGAGCCTTTTAGAAAGTCATTCTTTCCAATTCACTCTTTAACTCCTGCAACATGTGGTACAGTGCTCTGCAAATACTACTACTAAGCTCCCACTCACTGAACATAGCGTATTTGCACTTTTAGACATTTCATAGACATATCATTCAATCCCAACAGCATTTTGAGGTAAATAATACTACGTCCACATTAGAGAGAGTGAAACTGAAGTCTCTACAGGTCAAGCATCTTGGTAAAGTTCTCATGATTGATAAAGGACAGAACTAAAACAAACCCAGATCTATCTTAGAGCAAAGCTTAGGCTCTCCTCTTCCAAATCTGATCTTGTGGCATTTATTGAAAAAAAATCAATGTCATTAAGGTAGGGCCACCAAATGGTAGTGCCCTTTTCTTTTCCCTATTCCCTACGAACAGGAGAATTAAGAAGAGACATTTTCTGATCACTTTTGTTTGGACAGACAGAAGAAAGGATAAAACATTTGGAAATTTAAATATAGCAGAAACAAAAGGAATCCATTCCTTTCCAACTTTTACAGGAAGCAATATTGAAGCAATTAATAAAGGCAAGAGAGGTGAGGAAGGTATAAAGAAGGTGCCTGACATAATAACGACGGTATATTTCAACCCAGAGTAAAATAGGAAAACATAAAACACCGGTTGGATTTAACAGGCATCCAGCTTTATGCATGGCATCACAGGGGGTGTGTTTTATAGGCAATAAGAGATCCACCTGGTCCAAAATCATCCCTCATTATCCATCCACAGTGCCTGAAATTACCATACTATTGTAACTCCAGTGGTTTTAAGATTTTATAAGATACCAGTCCCAGTTGCAGCTTCATCTGCATTAAAATGTAAAGATCAAAAATATAGGATAATGTTAACCCGTTAATGTACTAACATCACATTTAATGCAAGCTACAAGGTAAAACATCTCAATTTTTTAATGTGGCAGTGAATTGTGTGTCATGACAAAGCAGGCATATATCATAATTCACAGACCTAGATGTCCAGGCAAAACAAGAAATCTTGGGAGGCTAGGGAAGGGCGTATACCTTAAGGTGCTTGGAAATGGGTGGGAAAAGGGACAAAGGGAGAGGAACCTGGAGGAAGGACAGAAACTAGGCAATTCAGGGGAGGGTGGGGTGTTAATAAAAACCACCTGCTGATTCCCTATAAAAATAAACTCTTAAAACACTGAACTAGATAGTGATTGAGAGTTTTGTGGATCTTAGGATTCTTAGCGGCATAGCAGAGGGTAGGAGTGGACTGAGGCAAGACGTTTGAGACTGGTAAGTTTGAATTGAGCAGGATAAATGAGTGGCATTTAGTTACTTTCTAGCTCTTTGCCATTTATACCCAGGGATATCATTTGTATGGCCTTCTGCAAAGCAGCAGCCGAACTGGGATGAGAATTGGTGCTTTCCATTTTTCATGCGTTAATTTTCTATTTGGCCGATATGTCCAGGAACCCTTGCCTGTCTTTCCCTAAACGGTCTGGATAATTGCTTCACTTCTCGGCTTTGCTTGGACTGTAGGAACCTAGTCTGTTTAAGGCATTTTTCTTTCAACTCACACTCAGTGGGTTTAAAAAGCTGCTGCTACTGAAGCGAGGGGGTCAAGATGGGCTGTTAGACCTGACAATTCAAATTGCCCAGGCTCCTGATTCAGTTGAGGTTTGTAAGAGGGAGAGAGAGAGAGAGAAAAAAAAAATGGCTTCTAAGCTACTTTAAAGTGTAAATAAATAACCATATGTCAAAGTCAGGTGCAACTGGCTCCCTCTTTCTGCCCACCCCTTTCCTTTCCAATGAATTGCCGCCTGACAGATGAATCTGTAGGTGTGATGAGGTTCTATAGATGGCACATCTTCTAATACTGTCATGGCTAATCCTCTCCACAGCTGTGCAGTGGCTTAGTGCCAGTATCCTGCTGTCTTTCCAAATGCAGGATGGTTATTTTAGAGAATGAATGAAGATTATACAGCAGATTGGAAGACCAGGGTGGAGGCTTAAAGCAGAAACTTACACATGGGCACCTGCCATTGGCTTCAAACTTACTTGGAGTCTGTGCTCCTTACATCCAAGAAAGGATTAGAAGTAAAGACCCGCATGGAACAAAGAGGGAAGTGATAAAAGATTTGCCTCATCCTGCTTTCGTCAGCAATTGAAGAAAACCTTTTTTTTATTAGTGAAAATCTGATCAGACTTCAGTGTCCTTGCATATGAATTAGATTTTTAAAGTTAGAAAGTTGGTCACACTATTAAGAATATAATGTTTAAAAAATAAGGCTAGAAGGTACAGAAGACTATTGCTAAGCAAGTTTTTGGATTCAGAGATTTTAAATCAAAAACTTTTGAGTATGCTTACACACAAATCTGTTACTGGCTTAGAAGCCCTTTAGTAATATTTTAATTGTGTAAAACTCATGAAAGATCCATAAAGAAATATAAAAATTATCTCAGAGAATTAGAGAAAAATTCTAGTTTTTTAAAAAGAATTTGGAGCTTGAATCACGGGAAGCATTTCAGGTTTTGAAGTTGTTCAACAGAAACTTCAAGCCTGAGAACATGGCAAAAAATACAGCCAAATCTGCCATTTTGGCTGAAACTACATCTTTGAAGTACCAATGGGACTTGAGTTTATTAGTAAGGGGGACAACAGTCCAATCTTGATGGGCATATGATGACAAAGTATTTAGAGCTACAGCTTCCTTCATTGCTGTTAAAATGGTATCACAATCCTTGATAGGTATACTATTTTGTTATTGTTGTTTTTCTTTGGATCCAGAAGATTTTCAGTACATGGTGCTGTGGCCTAAATGTTTGTGTCCTTTCAAAACTAATGTTGAAATCCTAACCCTTATGGTAATGGTATTAGGAGGTAGGGCCTTTGTGAGGTGCTTAGCTCATGAAGGAAGAGCTTTCATAGGTAGTAGTACAATTACAAAAGAGGCTGCAGAGAGATCCCCTCTCTCTTCTACCATGTTAGGACATAGTAGAAAGACAGCTTTCTATGAATGAGGAAGCCCTATTCCAACACTTGAATCTGCCAGTGTCTTGATCCTAGACCTACCTCCCAGCTTCCAGAACTGTGAGAAACAAATGTTTGTTGTTTATAAGCCACCCAGTCTGTGATATTTGGTTAGAGCAGCCTGAATGTACTAAGGCACATGGGATCTAGAAGCGTTCCATAATTTAGCAAAGGCTTTACTTGATCATCCATCCTGAGACTACAGTTATAGATACAAAAAAAATTAGCATTTCAAAATTTGGAGGAAAATCACACCCGTAAAATAAATAATTACCTATTTAAATAGAAGAAAAACATTTAACGTGATTCAAAGACACTCATTTTCCATAAGTAAAACGGATACATTATAAAGCAGATTGTATAGTATAATTCTTTGATTTAAAGAATATATGTATAACACAAACACACAGAAGACTAAAACAATATAAATGGGTGTAAACCAAAATGTTATCAATTATTTCCTCCAGATGGGAGGATTACTGGATTTATTTTACTTCTTTTTTTTTTAAAGTATATGCATTTAAACCTATTTTACAGAAAACATTTTATAATATAATAAGAACTTATTTTTAGTAAAATATAATAAAAACATTTCAGACTGCTTGCAGGGTTCATGTAGGTTAAGTTTATGAACAAAGTCACTCTTCAATCCAAGACTCATCATCAAACTCCTTTAAGATGAAAAAAAAAAAAGGTAGATACTCAGACACTTTTAGCAATTTGAAGCTATGTTTCCTCATCTCTACCCTTAACTTTCTGTGTTTCCTGAAAGTGAAAGATGCCTTATCTTTATATTATCTCCTGTAACTAAATCATGTTAAAACCTATTACTCTTTCAAAATCATGCATTGGGCATCTACTAGGAAACATTGTTAGATGAGAGGTTCACAAGTAAATGCCAAAATTAAACTATTCAGTTTGATTTTTTGAGAGTAGTTTCTACTAGCCACTTGAATTTGAAAATGAAAACACATTATTTATATAGATATACCTCAGTTTGTATATAAAATATTCTTACCTAAAATGAAAAGTAAGATTGCACCACAAATATAGGAAAGAATAATTAGAATCTATATACATCTATCTAAGTCTGAATATATACTAAGGTTTAGAAAAAGTGTATTTGGACTTTGATTTAAAAGTTTATTCTTTATGTCAGTGCGGTTTTATTTTTTATGAAAATAATGCATATACATTGTAGTAAGTTCAAATTACAGTGAAAAGTGGAAAAGTGAAAAAATTAACAGAATCACAGAATACTTTCCCATACATTTATGTATGCATACATAATTATTTGTAATATATGTAAGTACACAAAAAAAGCATAATGGGGTTATACTAAACTCTTGTAATTGTTTTTTAACACTGATAGATCACAAACATCTTTTCATGTTACTAAATCTATATTTATATAATAATTATAATGACTGCTAATATCCAATTACATTATAAAAGAGCATAAAGTAATAGGAAAATTGAAAAGTGAATAAAGGATACAATTTATATTCTCAATGTGGGGGTGCCTCTATTCATCACTATATAAAGTTGGGGGTTCTAGTAATATGAGCTAAAACACAAAAATTTTTTATTTCTGTGTTTGCCTAAACTCTGCAGATAGCAATTCAAGTTCTTCAGTGGTAGAGATTGTCCTTACACATGTACATCATGGGGAGATATTTAAAATATATGTGTCTTAGTTTGCTAACCTGTAAGATCTGGAGATCTTATAGGAGATCTGGAGATCTTCACTATCTGGAGATAGTGAAGTTCAAAGGAAGTAGTAGTGCTAGGATATGGGGATGGGGTTAGCCCTGAAGTTCTGAAAAAAAAAAAAAAAAGGTACTATCTCATTTTGATCACTAAAGTCAAGGATTATTAGATCAGAAGGCATCTTAGAAAAGTGTGTCTTCAACCCAATATTATGAGCTAGAAAATTGGGGGTTATGGGGGTTAGGTAGCTTGTTTATGTTCACACAGACAAGAAGAGGAACACAGAGGATCACAAGCAGAATCTTCTGACTTGAAGTACAAGAATCTTTTAGGTACATACCATACCATACACACTATCTCTTAGCTTCTCTTGCCAATGCTCTTTATTTTATTTTGTCCTTGACACTTGTATCATAAATTCAAAATAAGATTATTAAAAGATAATGACTATTTGCCCTTGACCTGAAAATATTTATTTGGACAAGGGCATTTACAAGTAGTAATACATCAATCTCTGTGCAGGACATTTATGGACATTTTTAGCACATCTGGGTTTTTCTTTTATTTTGGTTTCTGCTTTTTGTGTTTTTTGTTTGTTTGTTTGTTGTTGTTGTTTGTAATGCTACTCTAACATTCCCAACTCATCAGATCGAAAGCTTTCTCTCTATCAAGAGTCAGTGAATGCTGCTACCTGAATCTGTCTGCTTTGATTGAGGAGGTGATTTGTGTAACCATGGAATAAGACACTGTGGTTTTCTGCAGCCTGCAATAAGCCTCATCAGAAAGCAAAATTGCCCGTGTTACTAGGATAGATCTGGGGGGAGGCAGATAGGGCTCTGTGGTAGTTCGTGACAAGCTATGCTGGCACCAGTGATGTAAGATGTCACTTACGGTAATGAAAACCTCTAGTAGTAGCATGGTTAAAATGCTTGCCACTGCTTATAACAGGCATGCCAAGCTCCAAGAAAGCTTTTTATGATATTGTTCTTGTCACAGGGGAAATGAATCCATAGTTCACCACTGTCTCCCACAAGGATTGCCTGTTACGATTGCAAGAACTGAGAAAAGCCTTTAGTTGGCAGAGCAGCTGGTCCTGCTTTTAGAGGAAATGCTGAACAGCACAGTGACAAGAAAGCCCAGAGAGCCGCATGTGACTTCTCTACGATGAATCACACATTTATTGGAACTTTGGGATCTCCTAGTTATACTTCTCAGATCATTTAGTTGTACAGTCTCAGAGAGACTGAGAGCCAGAGAATTAAAGAGAATTTAGAATTAAAGAATTTAAAGGACTAGTCCAGTCCTGTACCCAAACATAAAAACTATGTCTCCTCTCAAAACCAATATTCTCTCCACCATACTCTGAGACCCTAAAATTAACACGAAATAAGAAATTCCCACATATATGAGAGTAATCATCACTTTATAAGTAGGAATTTGAAAGACTGTTTCCTCTAAGTCACTGATCCTATAATTTGGAGAAATGGCTACTAGTTATTAGTGGTACCAGAGAAATAGCTTGGTAGCCATGTTATTTATTCACCTACGATAATGGTTATCTGAATAATGTCCCTTTAGCATTATCTTTTTGTTTAGGAAATAGAATGTTTAAAATATTTTAACAAAAAATGTAAAATTTTCTAATCAATGTGTAAATACAAAAGACAATTTGGGGCACCTAGGTGGCTCAGTCAGTTAAGCATCTGCCTTTGGATCAGGTCATGATCCCAGGACCCACACTGGGCTCCCTGCTCAGTGGGGAGCCTGCTTCTCCCTCTACCCCTGCAAGTCCCCCTGATTGCCTGATTGTGCAGCTCTTTCCCACCCCCCAGTCAAACAAGTAAATAAAATCTTTAAAAAAAAAAAAAATATATATATATATATATAATAGACAGTTTGATAATCTAGAAAACTCAAGTGATTCCATGAAATTAGAAAAATTCAGTTAAATGTTTATCTTAATATAACCTTGGTTTCCTCTGCAGTCTAGGTTAAAAAATAGGATGTGATTTATTCTGAGACTGTCCAAGGTGCTGAAGTTTCTTTTAGGGATATAAGGGGGAGAATCATTACAGTATTTCGACAGCATCCTCTTCAAGTATTTTTTTCAAGGTTTATTGGGATAATATTGGCATATAATGCATGTAAACTTAAGGTGTATAATGTGATGATTTGATAGACATATATATTATAAAATATTATCACAATAAGATTGGTTAACATTCCCCTCTCATAATTACCTTGTGTATGTGTGTGTGGTGATAATGTTTAAAATCTACTCTCTTAACAACTTTCAAATTTAAAATACAGTATTGTTAATTATATACACCATGCTGTATTTTAGATACTTTGGCCTTATTCATCTTATAACTGGAAGTTTGTACTCTTTGATTAACATTCTTCTAATTTCCCTACCCTCCAGCCCCTGGCAACACCACCGTACTCTCTATTTCTATGAGTTGGGATTTTTTTTTAGATTTCAAAAATAGGTGAGAACATACATTGTATGTCTTTGTCTGACTGGCTTATTTCACTCAGCAAAATGTCCTCAAGGTCCATCCAAATTGTCACAAATGGCAGAGCTTCCTTCTTTCTCATGACTGAATAATATAAATGAAAGTGCTAGAGCATTTATATAAGATGATGCTATTATTTATCATCTAAACTGGCACAATTTTGTGAATAAACTGGAATGCTGTTAAAAATTAAGCTTTGATGATCAATGTGAAGTGGGATTATCCCAGGTAAATGGGAATATAAGGTTACCTCCTATTGTAAATCAAATATTTGTGTCCCCTCCAAAATTCCTATATTGAAGTCCTAATGCCCAATGTGCCTATATTTGGAGATAGGGCCAGTGAGGAAGTGAAAGATTAAATGAGATCATAAAGGTAGGGCCCCAATCTCATAGGGCTGGTGCCCTTATAAGGAGAGAAGACACCCAGCTTCCTGTCTTTCCATTATATAAAAACAAAGTCAGAAGTCAGCTGTCTGAGAATGGGAGAAGATATTTGCAAATGTCTTATTAGATAAAAGGCTAGTATCCAAAATCTATCGAGAACTTATCAGACCCCACATACAAAGAACAAATAATCCAATCAAGGAATGAGCAGAAGACATGAACAAACATTTCTCCAAAGGAGACATACAAAAGGCCAACAGACACATGAAAAAAATGCTCCAATATCACTTGACAGGAGGGAAATACAAATCAAAACCACATTGAGATACCACCTCACACCAGTCAGAATGGCTAAAATTAACAAGTCAGGAGTCAGGACACGGCAGATGTTGGTGAGGATGTGGAGAAAGGGCAACCCTCCTACACTGTTGGTGGGAATGCAAACTGGAGCAGCCACTCTGGAAAACAGTGTGGAGATTCCTCAGAAAGTTGAACAGAGCTACCCTTCGTCCCAGCAACTGCATTACTGAGTATTTACCAAAAAGATACAAATGTAATGATCTGAAGGGGATCCGTATATATTCATATATGGATCCACATATACTGGCAGACTAATAAATCCACCCATACAAAACTCTAAAGAAGGGGGGCGCCTCAGTGGGTTAAAGCCTCTGCCTGCAGCTCAGATGTGATCCCAGGGTCCTGGGATCAAGCCCCACATTGGGCTCTCTGCTCAGCGGGGAGCCTACTTCTCCCTCTCTCTCTCTCTCTCTCTCTCTCTGCCTGCCTCTCTGCTACTTGTGATCTCTGTCTGTCAAATAAATAAATAAAATCTTAAAAAAAAACCAAAACTTTCAAGAAGGATAATACCAAGCTACCTCTGCCAGCATTAGAACATCATCCACCTATAAGATATAACAGAAAAAGTCAACTTGGGGATTATCGGGGCTTGATTATTTATTTGGAAAAAGTTGTCCATGTGCTTTGGTTTTCAACAACATGTGGATATAAGTGGATTCTTGAGAATCTATACCTTGACCAGAGTGGAGAGAGACAGAGAATGAGAAACACACACAGATAAAAGCCAAAGGGAAGACTGCAATAGTATTAGGTTGTAGTATCACAAATGATAGAGCACAGAAGAATGTTCCCCTAGAGGAAGGGTTGACCCCAGGAGAAAGTACCCTGAAGTACCACCAGATGCAAGAAGTTGGTGAAAGGGAGAATTTGGGAAAGAACAGAGATTTAGGCTAGCCTAATGAGGATCCACCAATACAGATAATACTAGTTGGAAGATCCTAGCAGAAGGCTCTCTAAGGAACACATAAAAGAAGCTGTCATAATCCAAAGGTTCTATGTCTAGGTTAAAATTTACTGGTTAAATATGACCTTTTTTTTTTTTTTTTTGCACTTTCTTTCTACGTATATTTCCTTTAACTGAGCTCCCATGCTAGCAGTTCCCAAACTGCAGTTGTCTAGTTGGAGAGGAGGCAAAGCAAGAAAGAAGAAATCTGTAATATCTCTATTACTCTCTGTAGGGCTCTGAGGATAATAAGGTCTGAAATGGGGGAGAGAATATTTAAATGGTATGATTTAAAATAAGAAAAAAAAACTTGTGATAGATTAGACTGGTGTTATTATTATCTAAACAATGGTTATATAGTTATTCATGCAGTATGACTAAAAAAATCCTTTGAATCCTGCCAGAGATTACAACCAGCATTAGGGAAGAATATAAAGAAAGTTTTTTTGAAAGGAAATTGTGAAGAAAAATAAAGACTTTAATGCTTGTACAGTACAAATAATTGGCCTTTTACATATTCATAAATTGATTTTTTGTCATTATTTGATTAATATTTTTTCTCCTCCTTGATTACAAGACAGAACAGAGACACCATCTGATTTGCCTTTGATACTGTCCCTGGAATGTAACAGTTATACATAAATATTTTTGAATGATTGTACGAGAAGTCACCAACTGTCCTTTCTTGTAACTCATTACTAAATTGCTTTTGGTGAACTAAGCAGTATTGTCTTTCCATTGTCCATGTTAGAATGTAATTCTGTGTCATTTCAAAAGTTCATGTTTTATTCACATACTTTTTTTTATCATGGCAGATTACACATAACATAAAATACATTCAGTAGTATTAAGTTCATTCACAGTACATGCAATAATCACTTCATTCATCAGTGCACACTTGGATTACCTCTACCTTTTGACTATTGTGTATAATGCTGCTATGAATTTGGGTGTACAGATATCTGAGTCCTGCTTTCACTTCTTTCGAGTAACAGAAGTGGAATTACTGGACCATGTGGTAATTCTGTCTTTAAATTTTTGAGCAAATGTCATAGTGTTTCCCATAGAAGCTTCACCATCTTAAATTCTCACCAGCAATGCACAAAGTTTCCAATTTATCCACATCCTCACCAGTACTTGTTATTTTCTTTCTTTTTTTTTTTCCATCATGGCCTTCCTAATGAAGTAATATCTCCTTATGACTTTGATTTGCACGTAATGATTAGTGATGTTGAGCATCTTTTCATGTCCTTATTGGCATTTTGTGTATCTTCTTTAGAGAAAGGCCCATTCAAGTCTTTTACCTTTTTTTTTTTTAAATTGGGTTATTTGCTTTTTGTCGTTGAGTTGTACAACTTATTTATATTTTGGACATTAATCCCTTATCACAATATAATCTGTAAATATTCTCTCCCATTTTGTGAGGTGACTTTTTACCTTCTAAATAGTATCCTTTGATGCAAAAAATGTAACCTTGATGAAGTCCAGTTTATCTATTATTACTTTTCCTTTTATTGCCTGTGTTTTTTCTTGTCCCATCCAAAAAATCATTGCCAAATCCAATACTATAAAGCCTTTCCCCTAATGTTTTCTTCTAGAGTTCCAGTTCTCTTAAATTTTGATCTCTGATCCATACTGAGGTAGCTTTTATACATGGTGTAAAGTAAGCATGCAATTTCATTTGTTTATATGTTGATACCCAGTTTTATCAATACCATTTGTTGAAAATACTATCTTTTCCCCTTGATGGTCTTGGCATGTCATTTTACCATGTATGTGTGGGCTTATTTCTGGGATCACTATTTTATTCTACCAAAACATGTATCTTTTAAAGTTAGAGTATTTCTTGCCTTAAGCAAAATAATCACCAACACTAAAATGAAGGTGTTTATTTCACTTTTCCCTGGGACAAGAGAAATGAGGAATGTACCAGTGGGATCCAGTCCCTGAGGAACGAGGGAGAAAAATTGTTGAAAATTTTAAAAAGACACAAATAGAAAGGGGATACTGCTGGAGTGGGCGTTCCTTACCCACAACTTGACTTAAGAAGGCAGAATTTCTTTACATTCTATGTTATCCCTACTACAGATTCTCTCTCTTCCTTCCATTTTATTATCCCTATGTCAGTGCTGAAGTTGGACCCAGGGACAGCTCCAAGCTAGCTAATGGTGTGGATCAGTTAGGTCTTTATGCTTTCAGCTTCTCATTTTGGTGTAATCTCCTACCTTCTCCTTTCATTCCAGATTCCTATACATACATTCCTATGTGTATAAACTAAAGAGCACCCTGGCACCCATTCTTCAAAGGGAAAGTAAAAGTCTGTAAGGTGATATAATGAGCTTTGTAGGAGTCATTCACGATATTCATGTTGTTTTATGTGACTGTAAACTGCTTTGAAATCGGCCGAAAGCTAGGTAGCTACAGTTTGTGTTGGAATGTGCTTCCTCTTTAGTCTGTTTGTGCTAATCAGGGTGTCACCTGTGCCCTTGGTCACAACAATGAGAGTTGGTAGAGAATGACAACAGAAAAGTAGTTGGCAGCTGAGATGCCTTAGGTTGGAATAATGTCCCACATGATGACAGTGATAGAGCTCCAGCTGTCAGCAGGGTATCACCACCCCCAGCGGGGGTCTACAGGAAAGCATGTGAGGCAGTGACCAAGGGAGTAGCAGGAAAGCAACTGAGACAGATGAGAAAGACAAGTTCAGAAAGTAAAGCCTGAATAATTTCTATGAAGCCTTTATATTAACTGAGTTTATTTTTCTTTGGTGGTATGAGTAACCATTAGAAGCTGTATGGCTTGGGTCAATTTTAAGGAATCAAATTCGAGATAAATAGCTTTGAAAAACTAATTCGAGATAAATAGCTTTGAAAAACAAAGAGTCTAGCTGAGTCATGACTAAATATATAGTGATATAATTGAGGAAAACAATCACATCTTTTTTTTTTTAAAGATTTAATTTATTTATTTGACACAGAGAGAGATCACAAGTAGGCAGAGAGGCAGGCAGAGAGAGAGGAGGAAGCAGGCTCCCCACTGAGCAGAGAGCCCGATGTGGGGCTCGATCCCAGGACCCTGAGATTATGACCTGAGCTGAAGGCAGAGGCTTTAACCCACTGAGCCACCCAGGTGCCCCCAAACAATCACATCTTGTTAATAAGGAACAAACAAAGCTCAAATAGTTGAAATTAAAAGATTTTTATTGAAATGCATAAATATATTTCTTCTTTTATATTTTATTTTCTTGTAAGAACACAGGTAAACCCACTTGACTTTAAGAGGTGATACAGTGACAATTTTAAACAGTTTGTGGTAGATATGTTTTTAGAAAGTGGGTCACATGTATGCATTTATCTTCCTCTATAGCACTTATTACAATGATACTAAAGGAATGTACATGTTGTAAATCATTATTAAAGAGGAAGCAAGACAGTTCATTAATTTTGGCACAGTAGGAGAAAAATAAAAAGCAGAACAGAGTAGAATGTAGCCTAGAAAGTTCAGAAGGCTGACAGAGAAAATAAACCCAATGGAGCTCCTGAACTATTTGAGCCCTGAGAGTACAGAGGACAAAGGAGCAGGAAAGGGTCAAAGAGGCTGACAGCAAACAGTCCATCGAAGTCTACTTCTGTTCTCACTACAAGAAAGAAAGTAATGCTGTCTATAGACCCAGAACAAACAAAATCTTTCCAATAAATTGTGGCTTAAATGTTATATTAATTAATGCTTGATTCCAAGAAATTATTGGGAGGTGAGAGACAACTGTAAACAGAGCTCTTTCCTTTCGTAACAAAAGATCATGAAAATAAGAATTCCAGGAAGATTAAAAAATTAAAGTCATAAAGGTAATAGGAAAAAATACAGGCTTTAAGGTTAAAAAAAAAAAGTTCCAAAAGTGATACATAAAGCAAACAAATGCCAGGAGCACATGGGTGACTCAGTCTGTTGAGCATCTGACTCTTGGTTTCAGCTCAGGTCATGATCTCAGGGTCATGAGATCGAACCCGTGTCTGGCTCCTCACTGAGAGCAGAGTCTGCTTGAGTATTCTGTCTCTCCCTCTGCCTCTCACCCTTCTTGTGTGTGCATGCTCTCTCTCTATATATAATAAATATAAATAAATCTTTAAAAAAAAAAAAGCAAATGCCAAAATTCATCAACTAAACTAAAATCAAGTTAAAATTTTGAAAGGGGAAAAAATACGGAAAAGCCAGTGAGAACTTAGCTGAAAATATCTGCAACATTTATGAAGCAAAGCATTAATACCCAGAATTTATTCAGAGCTCCTAAAAATCGATAAAATAATGCAAATAGCCAAATAAGAGCAAAGGATATAAACAGACAACTCTTTATGCTTATTGACGTTGTTTCCAGAATTCCCTAACATAAGTAACGCTGCAGGAAACAGCCTCATACACTTCTCCATGTTAACACAGGAAGGTGCTTGCAGGCAGTGGAACGCTGACAGCCGAGCAGAGTGTGCCAAGGTTTTGTTTCAGTAGATGGTACCAAATTGCCCTCCCGAGTGGCTATGCTGATTTACATTTCTTTCAACACTGCATGTCTCCAGTTCCCCGCATCCTAATATTATTAGGAGTTTTGCCTGTTACTAGTCTATGGTCAAAAATGGAATCTTGCTAATAGATTTTTGTATTTCTTGTATTAACCAGTTGTGATTAGAATAGTTTCTGTGTTCAGTGGACAACTGTATTTCCTCTTCCAAGAACTGATTTTCTGTTGGGTTATTTGCAAAATGCATTTGTCTTACCCTTCTTTTACAATATTCTGTAATTTATTCTTAGGCTTTTAAAAAGGTTCTTTGAAGAAGAATTACTGTCTATTGCTTAAAATCCATCAAGAGAGTATAGCATATGCATATTATAAAGAGAAATGTAGTTAACCACCAGAATAGCCAAAAAGAATTGATTGTAGGGATGCCTGGGTGGTACAGCTGGTTAAGCATCTGACTCTTGGGTTTCAGCTCAGGTGGTAATCCCAGGGTTGTAAGACTCAGCCTGTGAGACATCAGGTCTGCACTCGGTGAGGAGTCTGCTTAAGACTTTTCTCTTCCTCTCCCTCTGCCCCCCACCAAGTGCATACTCTCAAATAAATAATTCTTTTAAAAAAATGATTACAGGTGGCTCCATCTGGGATAATGAGGATTAGGGCAGAATACTGCCCATTGTTATAATGAAGCCCATTGGGTTATCTGATTTTTTAAAAATATATACTCATTACTTTGGATTAGTTAATGGAAAAAGCAGTCTTTAATATATGACAACTCCTGGATCCTTTGTTTTTCCTTTAAGAACTTAACCCCATCCAAGCCTCAGTTTCCTCATGTGTAAAATAATAGTGGCCATCTCATAACTGTGTTCTGAGGATTAATGTTTTTTATAAATGTCTAGGGATTATTGGATGGTTTTTCTCCCCCACCCCTTCAGTAACTTTATCCTTTTAAATAATCTGTTTTATTTCTATAAAACTTTTAAAATCAGGCTGAATCAACACATTTATTCATTACTTACTAATTATACTATACCTGTAGTATACAATACCTACTATAAGTTAATAATTTTAAATGCCATGTGTAATTTCCCATCAAGGATATTACTGTGACATTGGAAATAAATGACATAATTGCATTAGATTAAATCCAGCACTTTGATCCAACAGTAAGAAAAATGGTATACAAAAAATTATTATACCTATATTTATTAATCACTGCAACTTATAGGAACTCAGGTGCAATATTAGAGGGGATGCCGAGATGAGTAAGACATGATATATGCCATCAAAGCACTTACATTTCAGTTACAAAAAATACAAGGCAGACTTTGAAAAATACTGTTGAAGATGAGCAAAAGGAAGTGCAAAAAAGAAAAAGAGGAAGAAATTACTTGGTAGAGATCTTGAAATGGTCACAACAAGGTATCATTTGAGCAGAGCCTATAAGGATAGGAAGCTTTTGATAAAGACATGGGAGAAGCAAATATCCAGAAAACAGAGGCCTGAAAAGCCAGTAGCGTGTATGGAGAATGGTGAGAATTTAAGGGTTGTATGACTTGGTAGAGGTTGGTAATGATACCGAAGAAGGTTTGGCTCAGTGGAAGCACCTGTATGCCCGGCATATGGAGACTTGTCTTTTATGCCAGTGGATGCCTCTGCTCTCTTCCTTAGGAAATAACAGTACTTGTCTTTTGGGATGCTCCATTCTTCTTAATTGTAGTCCAGTTAGGATGATCGGTATTACCAATATTACCCTTCCTCCTCCCCTACCACCTACCTAGAGGTAGACCTATAACCCAATATAGGCCAGTCCATCTGTCACTTGGGATTTTCGGTTTTGATCAAGGAGACACATGAAGATGAGTCAGGTGATTACAGCACCATGAATCTGCCCACTCTGTTGTTCTCCCCAAGACCAAGTGCTTCTCTTTTAGTGAGCTCCTCAGTATCCTGCTAATAAACTTCCTGTGTGTGTGTGCATGGTGGGTTTATGAAGTTTTGTTTTCATTTTGTTTTGCCTAACTTAATCAGAATCAGTTTCTGCTGAATACAAGCAAAGAACTCTAACTGAATAACCCATCAAAAGAGTCTGTACATAATTGGCAAACAGTGGAGAATAGTTACATTTTATTGAAGAGCCCTATCATAAAGATGTCATTTAGGAAAAATGGAAGCAATGAGTAAGTAAGAGTCAGAGTGCAAGCAAGAGGAAGTGTCATGTAGATTTAAGAGGATTGGAGGGGGGGGAGAAGAGGAATGTGAGACATTTTGGAAATAAAAGTGATAAACACTAGACATGATTGTAGAAAAAAAAAAAAAAAACTGGGTTTGAAGCCCAGGTTCTGCCCAGCTTCTGACTTGTTTAGCTAAGTTACTTACACACATTGAACCCTATTTCCAAATTTTTACTATGCAGACAGTAATACCCCTTCACTGTCATGTTTTGAGGATTTTTTTAAATTAACATATAATGTATTATTAGCCCCAGGGGTACAGGTCTATGATTCATCAGTCTTACACAATTCACAGCGCTCACCATAGCATATTAACGCCCCCCAATGTCCATCACCCAGTTGAGGATTTAAATGACAATATATGCAAAGTGATAAAAATCATCTGTGTCATAGAGCGGGTGCTGAGTAAATGTTCTGTATGAGTTTATAAATTCAGTGGGACTTGCAAGGGGTTGAATCTGACACACGAGCTAAGCGGCAAAGTCAACACTGGCTTCAAGCTTGACTCAGGGAGATGTCATAAATGATGGTAGTATCAGACGGGAAGAGAAGTGGGCTTTGAAGTGGGTGGATGAGAAAACAGACTACACAGAATTGAAAAAAAAAATACTGAATTTTTAGCATGTAGGTTTTTGAGGTAATGAGGAAATAATTTTCTCAAGATTGAAAAGAATGATGAGGCATGAAGAAAAGAATTTTAGACTCATCCTCATAACTGTGGGAAATTGAAAGACGTGATACCCACGTGAGCAACTACAGACAAAGGTAACATTGATGGCAATTTCTAGTATACTTTGGTAGAAAGGATGGGTGAGAAAGGAGAGTCATGAAGTAGACAGAAGGGAACACAGCGTCACAGAAGCTAAAAGAAAAGGCATCTAGACGCAGAGTTTTCTTACTCCACTACCTCAAGCAGCTCCTGTGCTGCAGAAAGGACATGACGTATGGGGATTAAAAAGAACCCATTAAATTGTCTCATTAGCGAGTCTTCTCAGAGATTTGCTTCAGCAAAGTCATACAAGTGGAACTAGATGTAAGAGACTTTGAGAATAATGCCTCATTATGTTTGGGGATGGCTCTTGTTTTAAAAGTTGTTTTGGGAATGGCAGAGGGTAGAGTAAAAAAAGGAAAACAAAGGAAAATTTCTACTAATAATCACTACTGGAATAATTAGAACTGATTTGAGAGTATAAAAGCAATTATACAGTTTAATGTAGTTAACCAAATTAATGCGTGAACAAATCCTTTTACAAAAAGAAAGGGCACTTAGAAGCTACATATTCCAAGTGTCAACAGAGTGATTCTGTTATGTCTTTGCCAATGGTCACAATATTGCAAATGTTTATAATTCTTTCTATAATAAGAACATTTCACCTTAATAATAAATTCAAAATAAGCCACTGAATCGTAGTCTTTATTATTGGCACTTTCTCATTCTAATAAACGCTGAAATTTAAAGACCTATTTTGACATAATTTTCAAGACAGTTAATTTCTTTCCCATGCTAGATTTCTCTAGGAATGAATTCCTTTCTCTTTCCAAAGAACCCATCATTATTTCTTTTCATCATGCTGGCTCATTTTTTCTACTCATGTATTTTTAGTTCTCTGCATGCAGTCATGATATATTTAGTAATGAGGGTCATTTCCTAAAAACTCTTATTAAATAATGCACTTTATATTTAGCTCATTATAAACCCTCTAATAGGCTAAATGTAAAGCAGACACATTAGCAATCATCTCTTTGTGAACCCTGGGGAAACAGTAACCATGATAGCTCTAGCACAGAACTTGCTGGGATCCTTATTAGGAGAGCTGGCACCAAACCCTGGTCCTGGAGGAGAAGGTCTCAGGTTGACTTGTATGTCCCTCCATGGATAACCATGGACTGAACCCATAATTTGTGTTATATTATCTATATGCATCTATATGCATCTATTATCTTCCCTGAAAAAATTCAGAAAAGACAGATTCACAAGTAATTGTTAACATGGAGAAAACTATCCAAACCCACTTACCATCTAGTCACACCTAGTTCCTTGCATAAGTACTTACTCATTTTTTCTGAAACAAAAGCAATGTTGGATTTTTGGATATGTTGTGCAATTTTGTAGAGAGAGGATTATTTTAAACGAAGCTCTAAGTAAAGGTTTTGTGTTTGTTTGCTTTCTTTCTTTTCTTTTCCTTCCTTCTTGGCTAAATCTTAAGACTCCTGGTGAGCTGAAACCTAAGGTATTGACAGGGAATGTGAAACTTGAGAACTAAGGTCAAGTTTATACAAACAAAACGAAGCACACAATTATTAGTCCATTCAAATGTAAACAACAGCTTTTGAGTCTATCCCTGGGTATTTAGGGTCAAAACAAAATGTATTGACAATATTCAACAAAATCAAATTAACAGGAATACCTACCTGATCTGATAAATTTTATTTTCTTGTTGACATCTTTCCTCTTTCATTTACTTACTGATTCATTGATTTAGCAAACACTGATTTTGCATTTAAGATATTCTAGATAACTGGGAAGGTACAGGGAAATGTAGGGCTCTAACTACAGGAGCATATTAGGAATAGTTTCACAGAAAAAAAGCCTAGTGAAACCAAGTCTTGAAGAAGAAAAAAAAAAATTCACATTCTCTTCCTTGCCAGTGCTGCTATCTCCTAAATTCTGATGGGGGAAAAAATTAACAACAAAAGGCTAGTTCTTCCTGAGTACTTATGTGTATGCCAATGTGTGGTTGGGCCACTCTGGTCTAATGCACTAACGTTTTGTGGTAAAAATTTATAAACATTTTGAACAAGTAATTTTGTCAGAGGGCCCCTAACTGTGCTTCTACCAGCTTGTGGTAACACCACACTTTTTGATTTACGGGCATTTGGATTCCACAAAGAAACCATAATTAACGTGTGTGTAACGTAAGTCCCAGACAATGATCTTTTATCACTGAAAAGCTTTTAAAACCTGAAACTCTGAAACGAACAGCCCAAGTTTCCATGCACTTCCTCATGTCTGCTTACCTTCCTCCCCATTTCTGTTTTACTTTAGGACAATGAAAAATAAAAGAGTTTAAGCTAGAAATGTATGAAAAGGAAGGAGAAGGGTGGGTGGAGAGTATGGGTGTCCAACAGGGGTTAGTGATGTGCAGCCCAAGAAATGATTTTCAGAGAGGAACATGACCCTTCGCTCTGTCATCATCCTTCCCCACAGCAGCTCTGTCAAAGTGAGGCGCATGTCCAGACCAGCTCCCTGCACAGCGTCTGTGCTCTGGGAGTAGGCTCTGCTCACCCCCTTCTGTTCTCGACTCAGTCTGAGGATGGTAGACCTTGACTTTAGATTTTCAGAATCAGAGCTCTGGGCTCTTCTGGCTTATTAAGGAGTCCACATTGTATCAACTTTTAGAAACCCATTTGTATTCAGTTCTCATCCAGGGAGAACAAAAGCTATGCTGGTGGGGAGACAGTGTCAGAGAAGTTCTAGGCAAACCTTAGTCTTCCAGCCTTCAGACACAAGGGTGGGGATTCACAGTGTGGACTTTCAATGTGATCTTCTGTCCCAAGCAAGTGGGAGTAGACGTACTTTCCTTTTAATTTTCTAGTTTGTCTTAATTTTATAATCCATTTGTTTCCTTCATCCAAGTATACACACACATGTATATTCTTAAAAAAAAAAAAAAAAAAAAAAAAAAAAAAAACTAAACTAAACCAAACTAACAGAAGAGAATTAGGGAGAAACAAATGTTTTCAACTTAGAAAGTTCCAGATCAAAAACATCTGAGTGTGAAGACTCATGAGCTATCATCCAGCTATTTAAGGAGTACAGAAGTGAGCAGTATGCATGAGAGAGCCACTCCTTTCCTCTCCTTTTTCCTACTGTGTGTTTCAGGATCCTTTCCTGACATGGAAGTAAATCAGAAAGCAGAAAAGGCATTAGAAGTATATAACTCCATGAAATGGAATTACTTATTTCAAGCACATGAAGTACGTTTTGAAAGCAAACCTTATTTCATCTTCAGGTACATGTGAAGGACAAAGAAAAATATTTTCCATGGGATATTGGAGAAAATTAAAAAAGAAAAAACTATAATGTTACAGAAAATTTTGCAGTATATTTACATAGCTAACCAATAACCCCAAAGCTATAATTTTGTAAAATACAGAATAATGCTTATATCACTTATGATTAAAAAAAAAAATACCTTGTTCCTGGTAATCTGTTTAAATTCCCAGGAAAACAAGAATGGTGGCATGCTACCATTTAATCATCAGTCACCATTAAGATAAAAGGAATGGGTTGGAAATTATCATTTTTCCTTTCTCATTTTATCTGATTACTGAGTTCTTTAATGAATTCAACAAAGTGAGGATGCAATGAACAAATAATTTCATTTCATTCATCGGATGCAAGTGCAAAAGTGTTCTCATGTACAAACATCTCACATCATAAGATCTTGCTTCTATAACTCCCTGCTGTACTATTTTTCAAACTGTAGTTTGCAACTCAGTAGTATATTTAGATATAAATTTAGTGAGGTAGAACAAGTTCTTCTTTTCACAAACTAGACAGAGTAGAACAGAAGTTAGTAGGGTGGGAGCACCTGGGTGGCTCAGTCGGTTAAGAATCTGCCTTTGGATGTGCCTGGGTGGCTCAGTGGGTTAAAGCCTCTGCCTTTGGCTCAGGTCATGATCTCAGGGTCCTGGGATCGAGCCCCGCATCGGGCTCTCTGCTCGGCAGCGAGCCTGCTTCCCTTCCTCTCTCCCTCTCTGCCTGCCTGTCTGCCTACTTGTGATCTCTATCTGATAAATAAAATTAAAAAAAAAAAAAAAAAGAATCTGCCTTTGGCTCAGGTCATGATCCCAGGGTCCTCAGTTCAAGCCCCACGTCCGGCTCCCTGCTTGGTGTGGGGAGCCTGCTTTTCCCCCTCCCTCTGCCGCTCCCTCCACCATCTGCTCATGTTCTCTCACTCTCTCTCTCTTTCAAATAAATAAAAATCTTAAAAAGAAAGTAGTAGGGTGTATTGCGTGGAGAAAGGTGGATACGGTCCCCAGGATCTGCTGTTTAGACACGTGCCTATGTGTGTGTACTGGACCTTAATATAAAATATGGGTCTCACTGTGAATCTCAAATTGGTTTGAAAGCTACTGCTTTACACCACATGTTAGCCCTTCAGTCAAGTAGGTAGTCACGACTTTCATCTTCATAAGAGGAAACTGAACCTCTTGAAGGAGAGGTGAATTGTTTTAGATCTCCCGGGCACATGGAAGAACAGAAATTCTATTTTTGTTGTTAAAAGAAGGAATAATTGCTCTTTTTTCAGTATAGACCTGTATTATCAAGTACATCTCAGTCACATGTATCAGGGTGTGTATTTGTGTATGTGTTTCTCTGACTGAAAAGAAATCCAGAGCAAACCCAAAGTGTTGCTACCATAGTTAGCTCCTAATTAATATTCTTATTCCTGAAATTGATGCAAACCTGTTTGTCCATTGTTCTTCGCTAATTTTTTTTATATTGCTGTCAGTCTAAGGAATCTTCAGAGAATCCCATCTTTATACCCACAAGGTCCTTAGTATCGTTTTAAAATTAAGAAACCCAGTGAAGATAATTACATCTCACTTTTGACATTTCAGGTTAGACCTTTTAGAAACTTAGCAAGCTACTGGGATGAAAGTACAGTTCCAGTTTGGTTATTCATATAAAGCTCATGATGTTTAGAAATTTTCTCATTTCATTTTTTTTAAAGATTTCATTTATTTATTTGACAGAGGGAGATCACAAGCAGGCAGAGAGGCAGTCAGAGAGAGAGGAGGAAGCAGGCTCCCCGCTGAGCAGAGAGCCTAACGCCGGTCTCGATCCCAGACCCTGAGACCATGAGCTGAGCTGAAGGCAGAGGCTTAACCCACTAAGTCACCCAGGCACCCCTCATTTCATTCTTGTCGAATGACCTAAACTGTTTCTGTATTCTTACTCACCCATTCTAAGTCTTCTCCAAAGCCTTTCATTCATTCATTTAAGTTTCCAAAAACTTCCACTAATAAGCATTCTTCCCAGAAAGGCACTGTGATCCTCACTGTACTGACACCAATAACTAAGACCTGTTTTTGTAGAGCTTTTTGTCTAATGGTTAGAATATCCAATGAAAACAAAGATCAGCAAATAAAAGTTCTGTGATCATTTTTTTATTATTATTATTTTAGAAAAGTCACTAATGACATGTTTGCTTTGCAAGGATAGTCAGTGTGTGTCCCATCATTCTCTCCTTCCTTTCAATGTTAGGACAGTCTCCAGAAGGTAACAACAATTAAAATTGTTGAAACTTTATTAAGAACCTTCTAAGCATAATGTAAAGTATCTTACAAGAGGAAAACAAAACAGAAGACACAACTAGAATAAAATCAGGGACACTCTTCTAGGAAACACATATATCATTATTAATTTGTAGGAACACTGTGCCTTCATGACAGATGCACAGTGAACAGGGGACTAAAAGACCCATGCTGTTTTATTATCACTTGATATTTGGAAAACTGAAAGCCATTTATTTATTTAAGATCATCCCATGGCTTCATCCTCTCCTTCCACATGTGCAGCCTCCTAAAACCAAGAAAGAATTGAGCGAGTTGCTAAGCAACAACTAAAGGTATTATGAATGAATCCAGAGATGCAGCTTTTGTATTGAGTATTAATCAACAGGTTTTAAAAACAAAGAAGTATAACAGTGAAATCACCCATTAAGTCATACGTTTAAGGAAAGGGTTAAAGCTAAGTACTAGTGTAGATATAGGATGATTTTGTAGGTAGAAGGTTTTTTTTTTTTTCCTTAAAAAAATTAGATTTTTAAAAATAAAATCAATTTAATGAATCTTTAGGGAAACACGAGTGCTTTGTAAATGATTTGTAAACAGAAAGAAGTCAAGCAGAGAAAGACAATTATCATATATGATAATTGTCTTTCTTGACTTGAATGGTTTCACTTATATGTGGAACATAAGGAATAGCATGGAGGACATTAGGAGAACAAGGGAAAAATGAGGAGGGGGGGTAAGTCAGAGGGAGAGAGGAACCATGAGAGACTGTGGACTCCAGGAAACAAACTGAGGGTTCCAGAGGGGAGGGGGAGGGGGAAACGGGTGAGCCCAGTGATGGGTATTAAGGAGGGCATGGAGCACTGGGTGTTACATGCAAACAGTGAATCATGGAACACTATATCAAAAACTGATGAGGTACTATATGGTGAGTAACATAATTCCAAAAAAAAAAAAAAAAAAGGTAGTGTTTGAAGTAGATTTTTAATCCAGCCAAAGAGACATAAGCAGAACAGAGGAAAAAAAAAATTCAGTGAAGGGATGTCTGGGTGGCTCAGTTAAGCATCTGCCTTCATCTCAGGTCATAATCCCAGCATTCTGGGATCGAGTCCTGTGTTGGGCTCCTTGGTCAGTAGGAAGCCTGCTTCTCCCTCTGCCTGCCACTCCCCTGCTTCTGCTCGTTCTTTCTCTCTCTCTCTCTCTCTCTGACAAATAAATAAAATCCTAAAAAAAAAAAAAAATCACCGAAGAATGTATTTTTCAAAATTGTGTGTGGAAGTCGAAGAAATTGGGAATGCATATTACAAATGTCAGCATCTCGGAAGCTAAGCAGGGTTGGGCCTGGTTAGTACTTGGATGGGAGACAACTGGCAGCATCTCCAAGGAAGCATATTCTTTGAGAATTGGAAAACGCCAGATAGCATACCTGAATAAACTGTAAACTACCCATCAAGCACTTATTCACAATTGTGGGCAAATTGGACCTACTTCCCCTTTTTAAGTTTTGAGCCTCATACATTGTAGGTTTAT
This sequence comes from Martes martes, assembly GCF_963455335.1. NCBI lineage: Eukaryota > Metazoa > Chordata > Mammalia > Carnivora > Mustelidae > Martes > Martes martes. The sequence goes on from NC_137896.1 coordinate 111,780,484, forward strand.
AGGGTTAAACAAAAATGCCTCAAATGGAAACACCATTTGGTTGCCATCTGATGTACCACTGGCAGCAGGACTGAGAGAAGCTGGGTGGAGCCCTTGGTCCCCGGTGCCTATGGCTGACCCCAGAAAGTAAGAAATTGCTGTGGTGATAGAAAAAGGAGAGAATGGGTGAGATTATGAATTTTCTCACACATTTTTGTGTAGGAGTACAAGTCCATCAAGGGAGATAGCATGTTGCTAGTAAGTCACCGGGTTTAGGGGTCAGAGAGACCTAGGTTCAGACCCCGGCTGTTCACTCTCTAGTTCTGTATATTTGTGCATTACTTCAGCTCTCCTTAAAATTTAGCTGTCTTTGGTGTGTTTATTATTCTGTTGTAATTTTTTTAGCTTTTTTTAAACTGAAGTATAGTTGACACACAAATCTGTTTGGTGTGCCACATAGTGATTGGACAGTTCTACTCTAGGCTTGCTTACCCACAAGTGTAGCTACCATGTGGCACCATGTAACACTGTTACAGCACCATTGTTTTATTCCTCTCATCCCCGTCTTACTCATTCCATAACTCAAAGCCTGTACCTTCCTCTCCGCTCCCTCTGCCAGTCTCCCCACCTACACCCCTCTGGCAGCCACCAGTTTGTTCTCCACATCTAAGGGCTTGTTTCTGCTTTTATTGTTTATTCAATTTCTTCTGTTTTCTTAAATTCCACATAGGACTGAAATCATATGGTATTTGTCGTTCTCTGCCTGAATTATTTCACTTAGCTTAATGCTTTCTAGTCGATCCACATTGTCTCAAATGGCAAAATCTCATTTTTTTTTCTTTTTTTTGTGGCTGAGTAATACCATTGTGTATATATCACAGCTTCCCTATCCAGTCATCAGTTGATGGACACTTGAGTTGCCTCTGTTTTAGCTATTGTAAATAATGCCGCAGTAATAAGGGTGTATATATCTTTTCAAAGGAGTGTTTTCATTTTCATCAGGTAAATACCCACCAGTGGAATTACTGGATCATATGGTAATTCCATTTTAATATTTTGAGAAGCCTCCATACTGTTTTCCGTAGTTACTGAACCAACTTTCATTCCCACTAATAGTGTACAAGGGTCCCTTTTTCTCCATATCCTTACAAAGCTTGGTATTTCTTGTCTTTTTGATGCTAGCCATTCTGACACGTGTAAGGTAATGCCACACTGTGGTTTTAATTTGCATTTCCCTGATGATTAGTAATGTTGAGCATCTTTTCATGTGTCTGTTGGCCTTCTGTATGTCTTCATTGAAAAAATGTCTATGCGGGTCTCCTGCCCTTTTTTTTCTTTTCATCAAATTATTTGGGGGGTTTTTTGGTGTTGAGTTGTGTAAGGTTTGTTATATATTTTGAATATTAACCTTTTATTGGATACATCATTTACAAATGTCTTCTCCCATCCAGCAGTTGCCTTTTTGTTGTTGGTGGTGGTTTCCTTTCCTTTTTTCCTTCTTATTTTGGTGTAATCCCAGTTGTTTATGTTTACTTTTGTTTTCCTTGCCTGAGGAGACATATCTAGAAAAATGTTGCTAAGACCAATGTTTAAGACATTAATGCCTATGTTTTCTTCTAGGATTTTTATGGTTTCAGGTCTCACATTTAGGTCTTTAATTCATTCTGAGGGGGTTTTTTTGTTTTCTTTTTTTGTTTTTTTTTCTTTATCCTTCTTTCTGGAGAGTGTGTGTGTGTGTGTGTGTGGTATAAAAGAGTAGTAGTTTCACTTTTTTGCATGTTAACTGTTTAATTTTCCCCACACCATTTACTAAGGAGACTATTTTTCTCCCATTGTATATTCGTGCCTCCTTTATCATAGGCTAATAGACCATATAAGTTTAGATTTATTATAGAATTCCCTATTCTATTCTGTTGATCTATGTGTCTGTTTTTGTGCCAGTTCCATACTATTTTGACAAAACTTTGTGGTTTATATTGAAATCTGGGATTGTGATACCTCTAGCTTTGTGCTTTCTCAAGACTGCTTTGGCTATCTGGAATTTTTTTGTGGTTTCATGCCACTTTTAGTATTTGCTCTACCTCTGTGAAATATTTTTATAAAGATTACACTGAATCTGTAAATTGTTTTAGGTAGTACAGACATTTTAACAATATTCTTCCAATTCATGAACATGATAAGTCTTTCCATTTGTGTCATCTTTAATTTCTTTTATCCATGTTCTGTAGTTTTCAGAGGACAGGTCCTTTACCTCTTAAGTTTATTCCTAGGTATTTTATTCTTTGTGGTACAACTGTAACTGGAAGTGTTTTCTTAATTTTTCTTTCTGCTCCTTCATCATTAGTGTGTAGAAACCCAAGTGAATTCTGTATATTTTGTGTCCTACAACTTTACTGAATTTATTTACTCTAATAGTTTTTTGGTCGAGTTTTTTGTGTTTTCTATGTGTAGTATCGTATCATCTGCAAATAGTGATGGTTTTACTTCTTCCTTGACAGTGTGGTTGCATTTTCTTTTTCTTGTCTAATGCTGTGTCTAACATTTTCAGTATTATATTGATTTAAACTAGAGAGAGTGGAAATCCTTGTCCTTTTCCTGTTCATAGAGGAAAAATCTCTCAGATTTTCACCAGTGACGTTAGCTCTGGGTTTTCATATATAGCCTTTATTCTGTTGAAGTATGTTTCCACTAAACCCACTTTGTTGAGAGTTTTTATCTTGAATGGATGTCAAATTCTGTTAAATGTTTTTTCCACATCTTTTGAAATGATACAGTTTTACCCTTCATTTTGTTAATGTTGTGTATCACATTGACAATTTGTGAATATTAAATCATCTGTATGCCCAGAATAAATCCCACTTGATCATGGTGAATGATCCTTTTAATGAATTACGGAATGTGGTTCACGAGTATTTTGTTGATAATTTTTGTACCTATGTTCATGAAGGACATTAGCCTGTAGTTTTCTTTTGTAGTGTCTTTTTGGTGTCAGGGTAATGCTGGACTTGTAGAATGAGCTTATTAAGTCTTCCTAACTCTTCTATTATTTTTTTCTTTTTTTTTAAGTTTGAAGAGAACGGGTATTAACTCTTCTTTAAATGTTTGGTAGAATTCACCTGTGAAGTCATCTGGTCCTAGACTTTTGTTTGTGGGGAGTTTTTTTGTTTTTTGTTTTTTTTTTTTAAGATTTTATTTATTTATTTGACAGAGATCACAAGTAGGCAGAGAGGCAGGCAGAGAGAGAGAGGGGGAAGCAGGCTCCCTGCTGAGCAGAGAGCCCGATGCGGGGCTCGATTCCAGGACCCTGAGATCATGACCTGAGCCGAAGGCAGAGGCTTAACCCACTGAGCCACCTAGGCGCCCCCATCCCCTCACTTTCAATCTGTATGTATCTTTGGGTCTGAAATGTGTCTCTTGTAGGCAGCATATAGATTGGTCTTGTTTTTAATCCATTCTGTCACCCTATGTGTCTTTTAATTGGAGCATGTAGTCCATTTACTTCAAAGTAGTTACTGGTAACTACTACTACTACTACTGATAACTAACCATTTTTTTTTTTTTACTTGTTTTATGTTGTATGTGTAGTTCTTCTCTGTTCCTTTCTTCCTTGCTCATTTCTCTTGTTTAATAAGTTGGCTTTCTTTGGTATTTCTTTCTCTGTTTTTTGCATGTCTATTACTGGTTTTTGATTTGTGGTTACCATTAGATTTGTATATAACATCTTGTTCTTTTGTTAGAAGCATATTCCTCTGTCCTCCTTTTGCTTGATGTTTTTTGTTTACTTGTTTGTTTTTGTTTCTCTGTGAATGAGGCAGAGCAGCCACTTCTCCTAAACTTGAAGAAATGGTCTTCCCTGTATATTGTGTGTGCCTGCTGACTTTGGCTGGCTGGATCTGCGGCTGCAGTGGGTTAAGAGTCCCAGGGCTGTTTATGCAGACAGCACCCTGACAGGGTCCTGGAGTTGAGGCTGATGTGCTCCCATGGGTGGGGGGGGGTGCTCTGGCAGGGTTGCTGGAGCCAAAGCAGGAATGAGCCCTAACATGCCAACTGGAGCCAGAGGGGTGTGGGCCAGAGTGTTCTTGGTTGTTTTGTACCTGTGTCACCTTGGTACAATGCCTAGAGTTCTGGTGAGCACTGACCAGGGGTGTCCCAGTGTGCACTGTCCTGGGACTGCCTTAGTGGGAAGGCTTAGGCTGGTGTAGACTAAGGGCCTGGAATGCAGTTAAGTGGAGGCCAGCTAGGAAGCCTGGATCCTGCTCCCATCCATGCTATTAAGGTAGAGTGGAAACAAACTGTGGTATTCACCAGCCCCTCTGACCCAAAGAGAGTTCCAGCAGCTCCTCGGCCTTTTGGTAGGGATCTAGGGCTAACTCCTTTATATTCTAGTTGCTCTTATAAACTGGCTTTTTTTTTTCTTTTTTTCTGTACCCTAGGGCGTCCTAAGCTGGTGTGGATTAGGGGCCCAAGACTCACTGAGCCAGCAGGCTAGGAGGTAACTATAGGGTTTGCCAGATCCTCTGACCCAAGGAGAGTTCCAGCAACTCCTCTGCTGCTTTTCAGGGTTCTAGGCCTACTTCATTTATGTTCTAGTTGCCCTTCTAAACCATGGGTTTTTTCTGTGCCCCATGGCAGACAAATCTCCCTCTCGGTACTGTCCCTCCCCACTGTAGTGTTGGACGTGGGGATTCCCCTTATGACTGTGTCTTGGTCTCTTTTGGTCTTCTCTACATGGTCTCTAATCATTTGTTGTGCAGAAACTGTTTAGTCTGTCCCTGGTTTTTCTTCAGAAGGAATTGCTCTAAAAATAGGTATAGATTTGGTGTATTCATGGAGGAAGTGAGTTCATGGTCTTCTTATGTTACCAGAACTGGATCATGTCTTTTTTTTCTCCACTTCATGTGACTCTTGGGAAAGTAAACCACACTGTACTGACTTTCCTCATGTATAAAATATAGATGATATTTTCCCCTTCTCAGAGCTGTTGTGAGAAAATATATGTAAATCCCTTAATAAAATACCAACACATGGTAATTGCTCAGTAAATGTGAAGTATTATTATTATTACTGTTATTATTATCATTCCCTGAGGACCTTGGATTGTTAACTCATAGAAGTGGGTGGGTTACTATTCATATGATTAATCAAATAAAATAAGTCATAATCCTGCCTAATTTCAAGGCACAGGAAGTCTATTCAAATCAGAGAGGTTGATTGAGCCAGTGAAGTAAGAATTTTACTTGTTTATGATGTAGTTTGAAAGGAATCTTGACTCAAATTCTGCATTGCGGAGGGAGGAGGACAAAGGAGTATAAAGATATCCTGATGGTGCTTATAAATTCTGTACATTATCTACTTCTTATTTACCTCTCAAAAGCCTCTTTGCTAAAGATAAGTGTTGTTATGTATGCAAATAAGATAAACTGTGCCATGAAAAAAAATTCTCATTCTGCTCATAGTCCTAAGTACTTTGAATAAGTGAATCATTTGAAGTATTCACAAAGGTCTACTTAAAAGAAAAAAAATATGAAAAAAACAATATAAACAGAAAAAGTTACATACTTAGTAATTAAAGTCTTATTTTTTAAATACTCCCCTTGACTGAAATCAAAGCATTGCTCAAAAATGATAAAGAGGCATTATTCTGAGTTAAATTTTTGAAATGCAAAATTGTATTTTCTGTTCATTTTTCTCATGTTGTTTTGTGTGAAAAGAGAATACTATTGAACGAATGCATTGCCTGTGTCTAAATACACTGTCTGAAATAAGACCTTTTCTTGGTTTATATCCCATTGAGAAAATTGCAGCCTCATTTTCTCTTTTCACATTATTTAATATTTGACTACAGCCGCTCTTTGGCAGTAGGTAGGGTATTTGATAATTCTTCTGTGTTGCATAAACATTTTTACTTCAAAGAGATTGCCTGTCCGTATCCCTCTGGAATTATTTCAAGCCAGATGTCTAATTCTGTCCAACATCTTTAATGTTTTCAAAATCATCTTGGGTGTTGTTAACGGAGTATCATTAGGTACAATTTGAAACTTTTTAATGGGCGGTACATGCATTCAGAACATTTGTGCAACATGTGCTCTTGCTTCTGAAGTCTTTGGGGGATTTTCTTTTATATACCATTCGCCTAACATCTTATTTTCTTCTCCAGTTGACTTAGTTAAGTAGTCCTAGTAAATATTATCTTTTAATTTGACAAATATTTATTAAAACTGTAATAGGATCCAAATATTGTACAAATCATGGGGATGAGATGTGAAGCCTGCATCACAGAAGCTATGGCCCAGGGAAAGGCATATTTAGAAACAAATTCTAATACAGAAGAGGCCAGGTACAACGCACCATGAAAATCCAGATCTGGGACCTCTTGATATTGTTTGATGAGAAAAAGAGCATTTTGATCAAGGCCTCAGTTTCCCAGAAGCATAAGGAAAATAACCTCCCAAAAGAGGTGTATGTAAGCAAAGATACATGTGGATATGGTTTTTTCAAAGAACGGAAAGTAATTCTGCATCAACCAAAGGAAGTTTCAGAACAATGTGTATACTATGATGATACAGCTGGCTTTATCCTACAGAACAAGGAAACGATTAAAATCTTAAAACTGGGTGGAGCATGGTCAGATTTATATTTAATGAAAACAAATCTCAAGGTAACATGTTGGGCAGATTATATGGGAGATAAAGTTAAGTAGCCGCAACAGTTAGGAAATACTTGAGTCACTACCCATGAAGGATTGAACTAGTACTAGAAATGGAGAGAAGAAAAATAATTCAAGAACAGAATATTCAGAAGCATTTCAGTTTGACATCTAACACCTAAGAAGACTCAACGAATGCCTCTTGAATGAAAGAAAAAAAAATTAATGCATTAAAACTGATTACATATATAAAATTGTCAGAACAGTAAAAAATGATGGGATCACTTCATGCTTGTATGTATGTATTTTTCTCACTTTTTTCCTCTGTATTGAAAGAAGGGATATTTCAAATCACACACAAAGTATTCATATTTCTAGGTTTGTGACAGACTGGTGTGCTTTCTGTTTTAGAATGTCCATATTTAGGGAAATGTCCCTCCAGGTACCTCAGGATCATGCTGTTTGGCCCAGTTACTAGTGGGCATGGGTTTTAAGTCTTCCCTTTCACTGAAGAGCCCAAACATTCCAACTCAGGGAAGTTGCGAGAACATGTTCACATTCCAGGCTCAGGTCATAATATAGGAATAGGAAATTGAGCTGCTCGATTCCACAGCTGCCCCATATTATCAAACAAGAGTGTATCAAGAAACTGGATTAAATCAGAACTTCTAGTAATTCTTAGAGAGTGTATTCAGGAGTGACCATTGACTCACTCTACCACCAATCACCTCTACACTGCTCTCTTTTTACTGTTCTCCACATCTCTTATATTTTTCAATTTCGGGAAATTTAACTTCAACACAATACTTTACCTAACCTACTGGCCATTTCCTACTTATCTCAATAATATCCTTTATAGAATTTCTTTTCCAGTTCAAGACAGATCCAGGAGCTCTTTTCCATTTAGTTGATATATTTCAGTCTTCTTTAATCTGGAACAGTTATTCTTAGTCTTTATCTTTCACAACCTTGATATATTTCAAGAATAAGGGCAGTATTTTAGAGAGTGGCCCTCAATTAGAATTGGTCTTTAAGGTGTCACATTACTAGATACATGATACACATTTATACTTTATTTCATTAAGGGATTATCTAGTTTCTGCACAGTATAGTTTGCATGCATTAATATAATCTTACTATATAAATTTTATATTAATTCTAAGACTATGTCCATATCCTGTCCTCATCAAACCTGGTCATCCTCCAGGATGCTAACTTTACATGAATAATTATTCCTGCATCAGTGTTCACTATGATTATAAACCTGTAATTTTCTACATTATTTCTTTCATATTAGTTGACATTTCATCATAAGAAGCTTTCCCTCACCTCCTCTGTCTGCCTATCTATCATTTATCATAATATCTTTTAATCTGAATATCTCTCTCTGCCTGCCTCTCTGCCTACTTGTGATCTCTCTGTCAAATAAATAAATAAAATCTTTAAAAAAAACATACATACATACATATGTACATACATAAATGGCATTCTTTGATATTCAACCATTACCTAACAATTAATGTTCATATTTCTACTTTATCCTTTCTCCTTTTCCTCCCGTTTCTTAGTTGCATTCTCTGACCCTTTCAGGAATGTTTATATATTATTCTTCTACCATGTCCTTGGTCCTATTACAGTCTTAGATCTAAAATTAAATGTTACATATTTACTGTTGTTGAGTTTTCCCAGGGTGAAGCTCATCCTCTAACAGACTCCTTCAGAGGATTTCATGGTTTTGATACTTGAAGAACAGGTCGGCTAGAGGTGATGTCATTGACTCACACCATATTTTCTTGAGTTTTTTTTTTTTTTTTTTTCAATCTTTCTGCACCACCACCTTGCTATATCTGATGTGCTCTTGACATTTTGGGTACCCATCTTGCTTTCTTACTCACATAAATAAGTTAGTCATTTTACCTGCAGGCACAAAGATTTTGTCTTTAAAGCCTATAATTTGGGGCACCTGGGTGGCTCAGTGGGTTAAGCCTCTGCCTTCAGCTCCGGTCATGATCTCAGGGTCCTGGAATTGAACCCCACGTTGGGCTCTCTGCTGGGCGGGGAGTCTGCTTCCCCCTCTCTCTCTGCCTGCCTCTCTGCCTACTTGTGATCTCGTTCTCTCACTGTCAAATAAATAAATAAATAAACTCTTTAAAATAAATAAATAAAGCCTATTATTTTACCTTAGTACGTCATGGAGTGATCACTCTGACCCAAGTTTTTCCAGGTGCACAGTGAGTTCTTTCAACATACTGATATACACATTTTATTTTTGTTTGAAGATTTTTAAACTGTTGTCATATAAGTTCCATTGTTTTGTTATTCTATTAACGGATTTCAGTTAAATTTCTTTGCATGTCTTCCATTTTAACCACTTGTTTCCTAGCAGTCATTTTTTTGCTGTTGTGTTTATTTTTATGGTTATATTCCTGCTTTCTTGCAATGTGCCTTATTTAAAGTTATCCTTCATTTCTGCTACTTAAAAAAATTTTCAGTTTCTTTCCTGAATTCTACTAACTCTCATTGAATGTCATATTCTTTTGTATTTGTATATTTTTGTTCTTAATTCTTGAATTCAGAATTTTTTTTTAATGTACCTGATTGCATAAGACTGCTTAATTTATTTAAGACTGTTTTGTTCTCCTTTTGGCTGAAAACATAGGAAACTTTCCAATAGATGAACTACCTTCCGTTTTCTTTTTTGTGTGGTTTGATATGGAATTGCTCTGATTTTGTTTTTCTGTTTTGAGGCATTTAGGGACAGGGTTCTTAAAGAGTGTTTTCTTCTGCCAGTATAGTGATGTGTAGCTTCACTAATGGTTGTCATTGGTGATGGAGGAGGAGAGTAGATTGGCTTATTTTGTGGCTTTATGTTGTTTTTGGAGGACCCATAGTTTTCCCTCTTCTGTTTTTTACTCCCCTCTCCCCCAATTACACCAGGTAGAGACAGGTTACCTCTTCTTTCCCAGTAGTAATGCTCCAGCCAGTGTTATGAACTGTCAGTCCCTAATTTCTGTTCAGTTTTTGCCTTTAGTATTGGACTTTCTTTTTCTGGGATTGATATCTTTTTTTTCTTTCCTGAGCTTTGCCTGTTCTCATTTTCTTTTTTCTCTTCACTACCTACGCTCTATTTAAACTCTTCCTTCTTGGCAATAATCTCTGCATTCATAAACTTGTAGTCTTGAAGGGAGTTCCAGCAGTAACTGTTGGAATTTTGCATTTATTTCCCTACTCACAAGTCACTTGACATTCATAGTATTCTCCAACTCCTATTGATACTGATGACATCATTATTTTATTTGTGATTGTCTCCACATGCATATATTTACTTATTTTTTTTTTAGTATTTGAAACAGTAATGCCTACTGAATTTTTATTCTGATTTTTTACTTAGCATTATATCATATCAATTATCCCATGTTTCCACAGACTTTTTGTTGCCTTTTCAAGTTTTAAACTTTTTTTACGTTTTAAACTTTCTAAATATGATTTTCTATTTATGTAAGTAATACTGATTTAGAAGTCTTACAAATACAAAATACAACAATGAAATGGGAAAAGTAATTCTGTCTCCCAGAGGCAAACACCGATAATATTAAAATTTCTCTCTTCCAGGATGTTTTTCTACACATATTGACAGAGATGATACTGCACCTATAATTTGGGATCCTGCTTTTTTTCCACTTAACTGTGTTTCATAATCATTTTTCTACATAATTTAAATTATTCATAAACATAATTTTCAATGTCTTCTTAGTGTTCCACCATATGGACATCCTCCTAACATCGATTACAGTTTTCATTATTAACAAAAATTCTACATGAACATTTTTGTGCATAAATTTGCATCCGTATTTCAGATTATTTTTTTTTAGGATCTATTTCTAGAAAGGGAATATAAAAGCACAGCATCATCTTTACTGAATACTAAATTTTGATTCATTTTCAGTTACTTGGAAGCATGACTTTTAAGTGTTCTCTTTTAAAGGTGGGGATAGAAGGTATAATACTTTTATAGTTTGTACATAACTGGAATTGTTTATTCTTGCCTTCATGTATGATTGTAGCTTGACATGCTATCAGTTATTGGTCCATAATTTTATTTCCATACTCTACAGATACAAACCTATTAGATTCTGTTACTTAATAATGCAGAGACTCTTAGACTGTTTTACTCAATGGTAGATTGTGTATTTTTCCTGACTGGATTTTTACCTATTAATCACTCACAAATAACTGTATCTCCAGCCCAGAGGGCTCTTTAGAGCTCTAGGGGCTTACATGCAATAGTTAATTTACTCTCTCCACTCTGATATCTCAGAAGGATCACAGTTTTAACATGGATCCCAAACCTAACCAAGATCCCAGCACACATGCTTGACCATCCATCCAGCAGCTTAAGCCAAAAACCTGGAACCTCAGTTTCTTATTTTTCCTTTTATCACACATCCAGTATCTCAGTATATGCATGAATTGTCCCTTCAAAGCATAACCTAAATAAGTTCACCTCATTCTATCTCCACTGCTAACACACTGGTGTATCATACCTAGGTAACTTCTTTAAAAAATCTTAGATATTCCCCTATGTTCCATTCTTCCACAGAAGCTTAACTGATCTTTTGTTTAAAATTTAGTCTTGGGCACCTGGGTGGCTCAGTGGGTTAAGCCTCTGCCTTCAGCTCAGGTCATGATCTCAGGGTACTGGGATCGAGTCCCGCTTCAGGCTCTCTGTTCAGCAGGGAGCCTGCTTCCCCCTCTCTCTCTGCCTACTTGTGATTTCTCTCACTGTGTGTCATATATATATATAAAATTTAGTCTTACTTTTGTCAATCTTGATACTGAAAATCTGGTGCCTTCCAGCAGTAATGACAAGAGAACTCGTAGTTAAATCCCAAGACCTCACCCTGGCTAACAGAGTCCTAGATGATCTGCTTCTGTTGTCTCTTGCTTACTGTAATCAAGTTCAGTTCTAGAATATGCGGGCTTGTTCTAGTCTTGGGATCTTGTCAACAGCTATTGTTTTTTTTTCCAAAATGCTCCTCACCATTCCTGTCCCTGACCTTTTTCTGCTTATTGCTCTTGCCTTAATAGCTGTCTTCTCAGAGTGGTCCCCCCTGACCACCCAACTTTAAGTGACCTCTGGTTACTTTGTCCTGCATCACATCACTTGTATTCTCCTCACTGTAGCCCTTATTAATATTTATGATTTCCTTTTTAAAAAAATCTTTTCCATTTATTTTCTGTCCCTCTTATAATAAAAGCAAACATTTTCATATTCTTTATCTCTGTAACCCCAGAATCCAGAACAGTACTCTATAAATAAATTTAAATACAGGAATGCCTCCTTTCTTTATATTGCAATGTTATTTATGTTGGCAGAATTTATCTACATAGGTTCTCTGACCTCCACATTTCTTAGCTGTTCCATCACCATTTCATCTCCTTGACTTTTTCCTCTTCCTTCTCAGGGACAATTTTGTCTTCTCAAAAGTCCTTGTCTAAAATGTCAATTTTAATCTTTCCTACCTCTTACACAGATAGTAATTTTAAAATTCCATTTTCAGACTCCCTTCATCATAATATTTCCTTTTCTCATCCCTCTTCTTATCTTGTTGGTTTCATTTCAGCTTGCACTTTGCACTCTCAATATTTATTTCTATCCCTGTTTAACCCAAATTACTTTATTTTTCATCTGACTACTAAAGGGACATTATTTCAAATCTTTGGAATAATCTTAGTTTCTTTTATAATACTTTTGCAGTCCTCATGATGTATATGATTGTTGACTCATTCAGAAATTAGGGAGAGATTTAGTTAATGCTTTGCTGTCTTTGAGTTTATCAGTTGGAGAGCAGATTAACATGTAACTCCTTGCCCAGTTCTCGCTCACAAGCTTCCTCTAGTATAGGTGGGCTGAGCTCTGAACTGATGAAGAGTTCTTTCTCTTTCCACTTTCTTATTTATTTCTAGCTGTGGATTTATTTCCACAGCTCTTTCTCTTTCCACTGTCATCTTCAGTACCCGATGGTGAGGATTCCTCTTCCCAACATGCACAGTATCACTGACCCTAACCCCTTTCTCCACTGTCTGCCCACTCATTTGTTTCATGTATATTAAAATGTAATTATACAAAGTTAGAAACTTGTACTCTGGCTATCGCAAAGGGTAGCATACACTACTAGTATGATGGCTGGTCATATTTCTTGCATGCAAGAAATAAAACCTATCCTTAGTAATGTCGCGTGACGCAATCCGATGTGGGCCATCGGTCATACACTTCAATCCGGTTCTTCCCTCAGTCCTGTAGTTAGGGGGAAAATCCTCCTAATTTTAGAAATGGGTTGCCTCTTTGTCCTAATTTTCAGTGTTGTGAGTTCATATATTTTCTTTGTTCTCACATGTATTTTTTTTGTTGTTGTTGTTACCTATCCCTCTACCCTCCTCCCCTCTGGCACCCACCAGTTTGCTCTCTGTATTTAACAGTCTTATTTTTACCTTTTTTTCATTTGTCCATTTGTTTTATTTCTTAAAGTCCACATATGAGTGAAATCACATGGTATTTGTCTTTCTCTGACTTACTTCACTTAGCATTACATACTGTAGGTTCTTGCATGTCGTTGCAAAAATAGCAAGATCTTATTTTTATGGCTAATATTCTATAATATATACCTATATATATTTTGCATCCTCTTTATCCACCTATCCATCTATCAATGGACACCTGGACTGCTTTCATATCTTGGCTGTTATAAAGCTACAATAAACATAGGGGTGTATATATCTTTTCGAATTAGTGAATTCATTTTCTTTGGATAAATACTCAGTAGTGGAATTACTGGATCATATGGTATTTCTGTTTTTGAATTTTTTTTTTTAAGATTTTATTTATTTGACAGAGAGGCAGGCGGGGGGTGAGGGGGGAAGCAGGCTTCCCACTGTGCAGAGAGCCCGATGCAGGGCTCAATCCCAGGACCCTGAGATCATGACCTGAGCCCAAGGCAAAGGTTTAACCCAGTGAGCCACCCAGGTACCCCTCTGGTTTTAAATTTTTAAGAAACCTCCATACTATTTTCCACAGTGGCTCTACCAACTGACATTCCCACCAACAGTGCATTGAAAGTTTTTTTTTTTTTTCCCACATCATCACCAACAATTTATTTCTTATGTTTTTGATTTTAGCCATTCTGACAGGTGTGATATCTCATTGTCATTTTGATTTGCATTTCCCTATAATGATGTTGAGCATCTTTTATGGTAGTCATTAGTCTGTCATCTTTGAAAAAAATGTCTGTTCAGGTCCTCTGCCCATTTTTTAATGGATTTCTTTTTGATGTTGAGTTGTATAAATTCTTTATATATTTTAGATATTAACTCCTTATCAGATATATCATTTGCAAATATCTTCTCCCATTCAGTGGGCTGCCTTTTTTTTTTTTTTTTAATTTTAATGGTTTCCTTCACTGTATAGAAGCTTTATTACTTTGGTGTTTTTATTTTGGTCCCAATAGTTTAATTTTGCCTTGCCAGAGGAGACATATCTAGAAAAATATTTCTACAGCTGATGTCCAGGAGATTCCTGCCTATGTTTTCTTCTCAGAGTTTTGTGGTCTCGGGTCTTACATTTAGATCTTTAATTCATCTCGAGATTATTTTTATGTAGAGTGTAAGAAAGTGGTCCAGTTTTTCCAAAACGATTTGTTGTTGAAGAGACTTTTTTTTTTTTTTTCCAATTGTATATTCTTGCCTCCTCTGTGGGTTGAGTCGACCATTAATGTGTGGGTTTATTTCTAGGCTCTTACTCTGTTGCACTGATCCATGGGTTTATTTTTGTGTCGGTACCGTACTGTTTGATTTCTACAGCTTTGTAGTATAACATGAAATCTGGGATTGTGATACCTCCTTTGTTTTTCAAGACTGCTTTGGCTATTCATGGTCTTCTGTGGTTCCACAGAAATTTTAAGATTATTGTAGTTCTGTGAAAAACCATTGCCGTTAAATCTTTGGATTGCTTTGGGGAGTATGGACATGTTTTTACATGTAGTTTAATAGAACATTAAAAGAAACTGCCTTGGGGACTATCAGCCCGATGAAGTGTAAACATGACACCCTCTAGCTGTTTCTTAGACAAAGCAACATTGCTGATACTTTGCATTTGGATGGTGCTTTACTATGATACAGGCTCTACCTTTAATCAAGAAGAAACATCTTCTTTAGGAAAGAGACGGGACAGAGAAATGGACTGGAAAATTGGTAATACTGAAATAAATCCAGAATAGCCAAGGACCTAAAATGAAATAACAATAACCAGTTAATTTTGAATTTCCCAATTCCCCAAAACATTTCCTAGATTTGCCTTTCGGGATCTCGCTTTGCTCATATTTATGACACGAGTAGTTCCTAGAAGAAAAAAAAAAACATATTTATTTGAGGAGTTCCAGCCAAGGCACAGGTCATGTATGTGATTGTTCATTTCTGACCACAGGCAGTTACAAGGTTTTGCCTGGCAGGCTTCGTGGGGGAAACTGCCCTCCCCACATTCGACTCATTGCACAGCCAAGGCATTATAATTTTCTTGGGGCGTTGCAGTCAAGGTCAGGTTCTCTTTGGACTAGCCGTGTTCATTCATATAACTGCATTCTTAGCTCAGGCAGCTCCACTCAAAAGCTTCCTTACTGAGGCCTCAGTTGAAATACTCTCCAGTACCTCTACCAGACTACTTGATTGGGGTGCCTTGGTTGAGGCACTTGTTCCCACTCTTGATTCACTTCTCTTCGACTCCCAGCCCTTCCATCTCTCGTTGCCCCAGTTCCCTGCCCAGGAAAAAGGCAGGGGCCTTTATTCAGGACTCCTCTCCAGTGAGATGATTTCCCCAATTTGTGCTGCATATCATATGACCCCTGTCTGGTGCCATTCTTTGGGGAAATAAACAGAACACTGAGGAACCAGTGCCTTTTTCTTTTGCCTCTTCTCTGCACTGGTGTAGTAAGTAACCAAAGACTTGACTGTTACATTTAGTTTTCCTTGAGGTGCCTGGGTGGCTCAGTGGGTTAAAGCCTCTGCCTTCGGCTCAGGTCTGGGATCAAGCCCCGCATCGGGCTCTCTGCTTGGCAGAGAGCCTGCTTCCCTTCCTCTCTCTCTCTGCCTGCCTCTCTGCCTATTTGTGATTTCTGTCTGTCAAATAAATAAATAATAAAAAGTCTTTAAAAACACACACACACACACACACACACACATTTAGTTTTGCTTGTTGTTCTGATTAACCATCCCAACCCAGCAACGGACAGTTCAGCAGTAATCAGCGATGGTGTTTTTGTGAGAACAAAACACTCAGCACAACTATTTGGTAACAGGTTTTGGAACTGGTCAAACTGACTTGCTTTAATGGCAAAGTAATATGCTGCCCTACCCAATAGGTAACCACTAGTCACATATGATTATTTTAACTGTAAATAATTAATATTACATAAAAATGAAAATTTACTTCCTCAAATCTGCTGTATTTCAAGCGCACACTCAATAACCAAAAATGATTAGTTGCTACTATATAGGACAATGCAGTTATAGAAGATTTCCATTGTTGTGGAAAGTTCTGTCAGCACTGCTCAAGAATAAAAAAAAAAATAGTTTATAAGTTGCTGTGAAATGTAAAATCTGAAAGCCTTATCTAATTTTAGTTTTTAAGTACACTTAATGGAACTGTGGTTTTACACAATATGCCATTTCAGTCAGAGGTTTGGAATTTCCTGGGATTATGTGTGGTAGATACCTTTTGAAATAATTCTGTTTCATGAAGAGATTATAAAGGTGAATTTTTCTGTCTTCTTACTTTCCTGATAAGATTTAGTTTCTAGGTATAAACAAGTCACGCTGTGTTGAACACAAATCAGCACTCCAGAAGTATGCTGTTCAACACAGTTGTAACTAACTCAGTAGATCTGACACTATCTAAGACAAAGTTACTATAAATTTAGTAATGCAGCATCATATTAATTTAGCTGTTTATAAGGGAAAACGTGAAATCTGGTACAAGCTTTATTGATTATTGGATGTCCTGTGAAGGTTAATTTCAGAGTAGGCCTGGAAATGACCTGAGCTATTTCACTGAAATAGGAAGTGTGGCTCCATAGCATTGACTCTTGATCAAGACTTAAATCAGAACAATATTGTTGTTTGGTAATCATGGGTCTAAGAAGTTTCAGGGTGGTCTGTATCAGCTTGTCAGCATTGTTTATTGGTGACAGTGAGATTGATGACTTACACCTGATCTAAGTGAGACCCCTGAAAAGTTCTGCCCTTGGGAATTGGTTCTAGCGCAAGAAATATACCCCGCTGTTCATACAGGTCTAAGAGACCACAGCTGAAACTCTATTTTATTCTATTTTATTTTTATTTATTCTATTCTATTTATTTTTATTTATTCTATTTTATTCTATATTTATTCTATTTTATTCTATTTTATTCCTGGCTCCAAGGTGTTCCTGTGCACACGTTTCCGATCCAGATAAAAGGTTCCTTTCAGTGTAGTCTGTAGAAGGAAGGTAACTGAAGTCTGTCTTTGCCAACTCTACACAGGGTGCTGGAGACTGCCTTTGTCCTACCCTTACATTTTGATGTTGTTGGAGTTGTTGCTTATAGTTGTAGTTTATTCATTCTTGGTGCTAAATATTTCATATTATAACCACACCACCATTTACTTATCCATTCCATGGTTGAAGGACTTTTGGCTTGTTTCTAGTTTAGCTATTGTGCATAATAATGCTGCTATAAACATTCTTAACTTTAACTGCACATACATACACCTTTCTGTTGGGAATATCCCCAGGAATGAAATAATGAATCTTAGCTTTAGGTTAGTACTGTCTAAGAGGAATTTAATCCAAGTCAAGTCACATGTGTAGTATGAAATTTTCTAGTAGCCACATTAAAAGAAGTATTTAAAAAAGTGAAATTAATCAAGTAATTTACTAACCCAATGTATCCAAAATACTATCATTTCAGTATGTCATCAATATGAAAATTATTGATCAGATATTTTACATTTTTTTTCACACATTATATCTTCAATGTGTATTTTATATTCACAGCATTTTAGACCAGCCGCATTTCAAGTATTCAGTAATCAAATGTGGCTATTAACTACTATGTTGCACAGGGCAGCATTAAGGAATACTACCAGTTTTCCAACATGGCTGTGCCAATTTACATTCCTGAGAATAGTGTGAGCACTACAGTTGTTCCACGTCTTCATCAAAATTGGGTGCGTATCCTTGCTTTAATATTGTTGCTGTACTGTATCTTTTTCCTATTACAAACCATAACTTTGTAACTCTTGTTATTTTGGATACTATGAGTCTTGTTTAGCAATCAAGCCTGTCTAGCTGCCACCGTAATTACACTACCTATGTAACCTTGGCATGTTACACAGTCCCTTTATCTGTAAGTGTTTATGATAATAAAGTTGCTAATGCAGAATAAGTGACACATTATATATAAAATGTATAGCCAGTACCTGAAAAAATGAATTACTCAGTAAACCATTACTTTTTTCAGAGGGGTTTCTGCTGACCACGATGCCCTTCAATTTCTAAAATCTAATTCACAGTTATATTTTTTCAATCCCACACTCATACACTTGATTTTTTAAATTTTCATTTCATATAGGTCTAGAAATCTCTAGGTTTTGAGAAGCTCAGGGATTTCTAATTGCATTCACCAATTTTCTGGAATCCCATTCCTGGAATTCTCAAAATCTTATGACATGTAAGTATCATTTTTTTTTTTTTTTACTTTCTTTCATTGGGATCAGAGTGAGCCATTTTTTCACTGTCCATGATATTCTGAGATTCTAAAGAATCCCTACACACTACAGCACAGTTCATACACTGGGATCATACCTCAATGTTCTACCTCCCTTGATGCTATGTTTCTGTGCTTCTATGTGCTCTCATCCTTTTACACTCAAAAGACTTTTTTTTTTTTTTTTTTTTTTTTGGCCTCTGTCTGTCCTGAAAACTGCATGAAATAGGAACACATCTGACATGCTCTCCTCCACCTCTCACACTCCAGCTCAGTTTGCTAAGATGCAGGTCATAAACCCATTCATGCATGTTGAAACCACCCCAGTAGTGTGTTTCCTCCAGCATTAAATAGAACACAAGAGGACAGATTACAATAGAAACTATCACTGCATGCCATAATTAGTAAACATGGGGAATCATTTAGGCTATACTGTATGTGTATGTGCCTTCATGTATGTATGAAGTGTGAAGTATGTGTCACTTTAATGAAGTTGAATATTCTTTTTTAGATAACTTTCTACTGTAGATCATAGTTATCAACATTTGAAAATAGTATTCTAGGATCCGTGTACACAAGGGGGCAAAGGAAGCATTTATCTACATGCCATTTGCCATTTTTAGCCTGCTTCATTTACATCCTAGGCAAAATCCCTTCCTTTGTCAAAACCCATGTCGTTTTCTACTGATGTCCCAATACTTTACCTATATCCGGGAAGGACTTTAGTATGTCACAATCTCTGTCCATACTCCACATCCAGCCCTTATTCTGGGAATAGCTAACAAACTATTCCTTAGCACCTTTAACTTACATGATTTTAACCTCTAATATTGCTTATCTGACCATTTCCAAGGTCATACTTTGGTCCCAATTCTTGCTTTCTCACATTCTTTAGCTCTGTTTCATTCTCTAACACAGTCTCTTATTTTTGAGTCTTTCACCCTCTTATTCTCATTAAACATACTGAGATTCCATTCTCCAGTGCTTCAATTTCACCTCCTCTCTTAAGTGTGTAATCGTCCTCCAAACTGTCCTCATTCAGCTAGCCCAGACTCTACTATCACCACCTCCATCGATCACTTGTCAACACCATCAACATCCTGATCTTTCTGTCCATTTGTCTCATCTTTTGGCAGAAAACCTAGACACTTTCCCATTCCCTTGGGTGTAAACTGGTGAGTGTTGCTAAAGCAAAAGGCCATCATTGTCTCCATTCTCACATGATAGATATCATTGTTCAGTCATAGCACTTTCTCAACTGAGCCCAATTGATCTTTACAGTCTTTGTCTACCCTTGGTCCATCCAGGTGGCCACTATCCAGTCAGCCAGAACTGTTCTAAGAATAGAAGTCTCTAGATCATCCTGTGCCAAAGCGAAGGATCAGATCCTTCAGATGGCCTTCTGTCATATTTTTCCTTTCTCTACATTAAGTGATTCCAAAGTTGCATTTCAAGCCTATAATCTTACCCCTACACTAATTCTCTTAAGAGAAAGCTTTCTCTTAAGACTGGAGTCCATAATTTATATTCCCAGCCCAGATATCTCTCCTGAGCCTCAGAATCATGAATACAGGAGATTAGTTTGAACAATATGGAATTTCTGTTGACTCTTCTGAGCTAAACATGCCAATTTAACTTGGTTCAATCCAAAAGCTAGCTGTTATATAGGCACCTCAAATTTTAAAACTATAAAAAAAAATTTCAATATATGTATCTTTATATCTTCAATATCTACCTTTATATCTTGGGGAACATATACTTACATCCCAAGCCAAAGCCCAATGATGCATTTTAAAACATTTTCTCTACTGACCATACATAATTAATTGCTAACTTCTGTTTCATTTTCCTCCTAAATGATTCTTATTTATATTCCTCCTTCTCCGTTTCTTAGACAGTTTCTTACTTCAGGCTCTCAGTATCTCCAACAAAGGTCTCATTTCTCAACAACATCTTCCACTTTTGGACATGTTCAATGCTTTCTCATCATAAGTGTTTTGGTAATTTTTCTCATATTATGCAAAAATTGCCCAGAATTCTTCCTTTGTTGGGCACATAATAATCTTTACATTTGATTCCTGCAAAGCCCCCAAACTTATCTTTTACTTCTCTTGACACACACAAAAAAGGAAACTATTTTTTTCCATTCCATATATATCATGCTCAGTAATGACACTATAAACCTTTATGTATTCTGTTCCCTTTCCCTGGAATACACTGTTCGGGATCTCAAAAAAATAACTCCTGCTTCAAGTAGCTTCTTACAGGCTACCACCTTTGAAAGTCATCTTTTTGACTTCTACCATCACATTTAGGCTTCCTTTATTATATTTTCATCTTGGAGTTTTTACATCACTCTACTGTAGCAATTTCATTGCAGTGCTTGAACTCTCTCTGGGCATATAATGATACTTAGTGAATATAGGTTAAAAGAACAATGGATGATTCTCAAGTATAACAGAGATAGAACTCAACTGGGCTAGAGTAGTCCTTATTTTCTGTCATCTCTCAATATTATATCATGTGCCTGTCTTTTCTAAGTTCTCGCTGTGAATATAGATTTTAGACTATAGTCATACTTTAGTAATTTATAAAGGTCTGCGTTTTAAAAAACTGGGGAAAGAGGAAGCATATTTACTGTGTTATTTGGTACCCAGTATAGACAGATAAATGGGCAAAAATATACAGAAAAACACTTACGAGCACTTGGAACTGAAAAACAACATAAGATAGTTAAAAGCATGAGGTAAAATCATCATTTTAATCACACAGTAAACCATACAAGTTATATAATGCATGTTGACAATGATAATGTGTTATAAAAGTGGAAGGATATTTGGGTAAGTGATTTTGTTTTTAAAATGGGCATTTTTGAGCAAAATCTCATCAGAAATAAGTAATTCAATGATTAGTTCACTAGAGATTTAAAGGGTAGCTGTCTGCTTCAAAGGAGGATGGCCTCAGGACTCAGCTTTTCCTTAAAGAAGGCAGCCAGTTTGAAATGCCTGGATGTTACAAAGCTTTGGCTGAAAGCAGAAGTGATCTTTCCAAATGAACAATGTAGTTTGCTAATATGTACCAAAGAAACATGATGTTATTACTTGTACTTCCACAGCAATTTGTTTGTTTCCCAATGCAAGAGAGATCCCTTCCCTCATGCTTACCAAAAAGAGATAAGAGAAATAAAGATGGCTTCTGCTTTCTAGACAGAGTATCGATTGTACAACAAACCAGTAAGGACGAGTAAGTACTAAATGGAAATCATAATAACACTATGATGATCTCTGTGGACAAAAATCAATAGAAAGGGAACGGTTTTATAAGAGATATACAATGTTATTATTCTAATATCTCAGATCATAAAGCTGAGGCGTTTGAGTGTGACATGACATATTAGCTGAACTGACTGGGAAACTATGGTGACCAAAATAATCTCAGCCATTTCTGAGTGTGCAGATCTCAAAACTCCCCACCCACATATACATAGCAGTGAGCTCCAGCTACACTTCCTTCAATTCCTGAAATTCCTTATCACCTCAGGGCCTTTAACCTTGCTGTTTGTTCTGCCTGAAACGTTCTTCAGCCAGATCTGTCAGTGACTGGTTCTTTCTCATCATTCAGGTCTCTGCTCAAAAGCATTTCCTAGGAGAGGACTTGCCAAACCATTGTATCTAAAGAAAGTTGTGCTTTGCCTCCTCATGCCATTGTCAAGCGCATTGCCTTTGCGTCCTAACTGTCCCCTCTCTGATTGTTTCTGTCTTTATTTTCTGTCTTACTCAATATTGTCTTCCCCAGACACTAAACTCTTATTTCTCATTGAGTGGGTACAAAATACATGTTTGTTAAATGAATGGATGAATATCTTCTAATAACTGATTTTTCTAGTATATACGTCTTGTCATTTTTTCCCTTTGAGATGGCTAATTTCTTGATGGCAGAACTAGGATCATGCTCCCTTCTCTTGCCTATTCTCCCTACAGGAACTATACCCAGTCTAGTTCATCCCTTTAGATTTTTCCATTTTTGATTCCTGAATAAACATTAATACTCAGTGGAGGAAGAGGCTTGCTATTTAGAAGTGTTCATTGTTTGTTTCATTTGCTTGGCTATTGGTTGGCCACATTTTTCTGTTGGCATAATAAGACAGATGTAAGATGCTGTTATTATTTTTCTTTCCTACCTGCTGTTTCAGGAACAGTTACCATGTGAAAGTTATGTCCCCCCACATCCCCAAAACAGAAACCAGTGTTTTCTCTTCAACAGAACATAGAGACCAGGAGAAAGGAGAAAAAGCCAGTCAGCATGTTGAAGCCTTTAGAGATGCATGATACTCAATTGACTAACTGGTTCTTTTACTTTAGTTACTGCCTCATTAACTATAAAAGAGAAATTATCTTGAGTTCAAAGAAAAAGATAAACCATAGCTTTTATACCATAAGGAAAAAATCTAATTATAGCTTAGAGAGTCTATGTGAGTAATATTAATACAAAGTCTGGAAGAGAACTATTAAATTGCTTCACTAAAGTATTAGTAATAGATTTCTTCTAGGTCAGTAACATTCTGTCCCATTTTTCTGGAGCATTAATTATTTATTCATTAGGTTCCTTTGGTCACTATGAAATTACTACCTTTTAGCTCAGTCTGTACTTTTCTATATTTTCCATTCCTCTCTCATTTTAGAAAGTTTTTCTGAAACAAAAATTTGCCATCTAGTGCTTGAGTGTATTTGTGGATTCAAGATTAAAATTTAGATGCTACATACACCTGAGAACCCAACATCTAAATTATAGCTTGCAAGAAAACTTATTAGCATTTTAAACAATTTTCCCAAGTGTAAATTCAGAGAAAAATCAATTTACATTCTCTTTTTTTTAATCTCAGGCTTAGGTTGTAATTTTGCAGTACCTAATATCTCTCTAAAGCCCATGGTATATATTCCTCTACTTCTTTTCTAACTATGCATTTCATACTTATCCTTTCGAGTCGATCTTGAAAGAAAATTAATGGGCTCCTTATTCAGTATTGCAGTGTTTCAGGTAGCAAATGCATGACAGGTACTTAACCAATTCCTGAGTAGCCAACCAGTGAGTGTGGCATTAATGATTTTGGAGAAAGTTAACTAAGTACATCTATCACTTTGTCATGTGTGGTAAAAGACTGCATCAATCAGAGCATAAGAGGGAACTGTCTTTGCTTCTGTCTGTGGCTACCACTGAAATCTGCTACAGAAATCAATAGAATAGGTATGGTAAGCTGCATTTATGTTGATTACATGAAACAAATGGAAAAAGAGAAAGAAGGAGACTGGTAATATAGCTCCTAGAATAAAGCAGAGGTCAGTTTCCTGAGATAGGAACCATCTTTATGAAGTTGACATTCCTGAGAGGTATTTCCAGTATTAGTGTCCTTTAAACATGATCTAAATGGTTGAACTATTAAATTTTTCTGAAGTCCTATTTAACCTGATACATAGAAGAAACAAATTGATAGTCCAGTCATGGATGTTTTACTCCATTATGGAATTCATTTGGGAGGTTCTCAGTGCACATGCATCCCAACATTAAACCTAGTGACTATCTTTACAGCAGGGTCCCACCTATACTTTTATTTTTTCACCATTGGGATCTCTCCATCTCAGTACATCCTACCATCTGGAATTTCATTAGCTAAAGGAGATGAGGAAAATAAGCATTTGCTGAATGAGTGATATAAAGGAAGGAATTGAGGAAGCAGATAAGAGGTCTAAGATGACAGTCCTTAATGCATACATGGAAATTATATGAACAAGGAAAGAATATAATTTTGAAAAAGCCAATGATAAAGGAAGCAAAAACCTTTCTTTACAGAAAGACAAAACCATGAATGATTCAGTTATGAGAGAACAATTGAGAACTACCTTCAAATAATTCACACATATATATAAAATTCAAAAAACAAAAAACACGACATGCCCTCATGAATATCTAATAAAGTACAAACTGACACAGTATTCCTGAGGAAAAAATTTAGTAATATTTGTAAATAGCCTTAAAGTTGTTAACATCCTTGGCCTCAGCAATTCCCACTCAACAACTGAATCTTAAGTAAGGAACTATACATGAAACATAATAATGGTGTTCTTTGTAATAATCAAAATATTGAGCCAACTTAAAATATTTCTCTACTTTTGAAAATTAAATAAATATGATATATTCATTCAAATACTTTTAGAGAATAAGACATAGAACATGATTCATTGCAAAATGTTAGGTTAATAAAATAAAAACTGCATATAATCCCTTGTATATAATTACTGCCATTTTTATAAGTAAACATAAATAGACAAACATATTTATTTTCATGAGATAGAAGTTTTCATTTGCTAAAGGAATCCTAAAAAATAACTGCATTAAGAAACCATAGTATGTTATGGAAAGAGCTTTGGAATTTTAATAATCTGATTTCAACTATTCCATTACATGGCAGAAACATTTAGTGCTTTTTGAAGTTCCCATAGGCCTAACCCCTCTTTAGCTTAGGTTGGAGTATGGAAGTAGTTCTGGCTGCCTAAGCAAAGCCCTATGAAATACATCGTTTTCCTGTCAGGAGGTTAAGCGCCTATGTCCTCTACCATCTTCCTCTTTTTTTTTTTTTTTTTTTTAAGATTTTATTTATTTATTTGACAGACAGAGATCACAAGTAGGCAGAGAGGCAGGCAGAGAGAGGGGGGGAAGGAGGCTCCCCATGGAGCAGAGAGCTCGACGTGGGGCTCGATCCCAGGACTCTGGGACCATGACCCGAGCCAAAGGCAGAGGCCCTAACCCACTGAGCCACCCAGGCACCCCTCTTCCTCTTCTTTTGCCATGGTGTCCTTCTAGGCTCTGTGTTCCGGAGAGTGGCTAGTGTAGCTATTAGATGGAGGAAGACAGTCCAAGTTGGAAAGAATGAGAAACAGATTTACTGTTTTAAGCCCGTGAAGTTTCAGGGATTGTCTCTGTTCCTGTGGCAGAACCTAATTTATCCCAACTAATACATGTTACTTAATGGCTCCTGTAAACTTGACGTACAGAGTCAGAAGGATTTAGTAACTATTTCTTCAGTCATAAATCTAAGATTTAAGGGCACTGAAACATATCTCATAGGGCTGCTTTAAGGATACAAAGTTTTACTCATGCAAGATGAGTAAGTTCTAGAGATCTACCATACAGCATGGTATCAAGAGCTGACAATGTATTACATACTTAAAATTACCTGCAGTTCAGATCCTGAGCTCCCCTCATCCCATGGACACACTGAGATAGTAGCTATTCATATTCTAACTCTGAAAATGACCTGAAGACTGGCAGAACAGATCTTCAACAAGTAGTTATAGACAAGAAGCCATATTTAAAACGGTAGAATGGATGGTGATACGGTTGGGAACCACAATCCTCGTAAGACTAACCACAAAAGGAAGGGACACCACAAGCAAGGATAAGCAAAAGGATCAGACCCCATCCTGGGCATGCCCAGCACCAGGGACCTGCACTAGGAAGATAAATTCCCATAACATCTGAACATATCATTTGAAAATCAGTGGGCCTTAACTCCAGGAGAGCCAGAGTGTGTTAAGAAACTGAGACCCTAACCTTAAAGAGCCAGCATAATCAATAACTCAGCCTAAGATACAGGAGAAAAGCAGCAGTTTTTTTTTTTTTTTTAAGATTTTATTTCTTTATTTGACAGAAAGCACAAGTAGGCAGAGAGGCAGGCAGAGAGAGAGGGGGAAGCAGGCTCCCTGCTGAGCAGAGAACCTGATGCGGGGCTTGATCCCAGGACCCTGGGATCATGACCTGAGCTGAAGGCAGAGGCTTTAACCCATTGTGCCACCCAGGCGCCCTGAAAAGCAGCAGTTTAAAAAGTGCCTGAGATAAAAAATGAAGATTTTTCCAAGAATAAAAGTACTGGCAGATATTCTTTCCCTCCCCAGGCCAAAATAGCTGGAGCTAGTGCTAACATATGCCAGGGTACCCCTGCAGACCCACCCGCCTAAACAAGTGTTCCTCCCAAGTAGCTCTGGTCCTGTCCCATTCTACAGGCAGCCACAGCAGGAACCAGCACCGTTACAAAGTGATTCCTGCCCTGGGGAAAGAGGGAGATAATCCCACTCACCAGTATGCCCAAAGGTATAGCAAGCCCAGCCATTTAGCTGGCCAAATAGGGAGCAAGCCTTGCCCTTTGGTGAGCCCACAACTAAGGAGAGGCTAAATGCATACAACTAGCCTGACCGCAGGCTCTGCTCCCTCAGGAGCTCCCAGTGGCCTCATACAGGCCTCTCAACAGCATAGAGAACAATGCTGAGTATTGTTCTGCTGAGCATGCCCGCAGGAAGCAAAGTGAATCCCTACAGCTGGCTAGGCTGAAAGCAAAGGGAGCTCAGCCACAGGAGTGAGGTGCACTTGGCCCACAGAGGAGACACCCCTGGAGCACCTGGATCTTACAACCAGGGAGGGATTGTGCTATAGAGCACTGCAGGAGCTCTTCTACCCGAGGCTTCCACTTTCAAGACTAGGAGAAAAAGCTGACCTCCCTAATACATGAAAACAGAGAGTTGGGCAGAATAAGAAGACATAGGTGTATGTCCCAAATGAAAGAAAAGACAAAAATCACTGTAAAAAACCTAAATGAAATGGTCATAAGCAATATGCCTGATAAATACTTCAAAGTAATGGTCATAAAGTTATGAACTGTGCATGAGAAAGGAGTAGATGAACTTAGAAAGATAAAAAAGAACCAGTCAGAGATGAAGAATTCAGTAACTGAAATAAAAAATACACCAGAGGGAATCAACAGGAAAAGAATGGGTCAGTGATCTGGAAGAGAGAGAAATGGAAAGCAACTAAGCTGCAAAGCAAAAAGCAAAAAGAGTAATGAAACGAGAATAGGTTAAGGGAACTTGGCAACATCATCAAGTGTAATAGCATTATAGGGATCCCAAAAGGAGAAGAGAGAGAAATGGGAGTGGAAAAGTTTTTTTGAAAAATAACAGCTGAAAATTTCCCTAATCGGAGAAACAGATATCTAAGTCCAAAAATCACAGAGGACCCCTAACAAGATTAACCCAAGGAGGTCTACATTAAGACACATAATTAAAATGGCATAAAGTTATGGTACATATTTTTTGAAGTAGCAAGAGGAATGAAAATGGTTACATATAATGAAAATTTCATAAGACTATCAACTGATTTTCCCAGAAGAAACTATGCATACCAGAGGGAGTGGCATTATATAGTCAAAGTACTAAAAGGAAAACACCTATGGCCAAAATACTATAGCCAGGAAGGTTATCATTCTGAATTGAAGGGAAGATAGTTTCCCAGACAAGCAAAAGTTAAAGGAATTCAACAACACTAAATCAGGCTTATAAGAAATGTTAAAGGGAATTCTTTGAGTGTTAAGGGCCACAACTAGAAAAAAAAAATATAAAAGGAAAAAATTTCACAGGTAAAAGCAAACACTTGGGAAAAGTAGTAGATTAATCCCTGATAATGCTGGTATGGGGATTAACACAAAAGTAGTAAAATTATTATAGTATTTATATATTATAGTATTTTATATATATATAATATATGTAGTATTACAGTATTTATATACTATATTTATATGGCATTATAGTAATTATATCTATAAAAACTAGTCAAAGAATGTACAAAATTTAAAAAGCTGTAAAATATGACATGATACATATAAAATGGTGATGGGGATGTAAAACTTTAGTGCTTTAAAACTGTATTCAAGCTTAAGGAACCATCAACTTAATATGGACTGCTGTATACATAAGATGTTACATGTGAAGGGGCGCCTGTGTGGCTCAGTCAGTCATTTAAGCATCTGCCTTCAGCTTAGGTCATGATTGCAGGGTTCTGGGATCAAGCCCCACATTGGGCTCCTTGCACAGCAGAGAGCCAGCTTCTCCCTCTCCCTCTGCTGCTCCCTCTATTTGTTCTCTTGCTCCCAAATAAATAAAATATTATTTTTTTAAGAAAAAATGTTACATATGAACCCAATGGCAACTACAAATCAAAAACCTGTAATAGATACACAGAAAATAAAGAAGTCCAGTATAAAGTTAAGAAACCTATCAAACTAAAGGGATGACAGCAAACAAAGAAGAAAGGAAGAGAAAAGAACTACAAAACAACCAGAAAGAGGAGCACCTGGGTGGCTCAGTGGGTTAAATCCTCTGCCTTCAGCTCGGATCATGACCCTGGAGTCCTGGGATCGAGCCTCACATTGGGCTCCCTGTTCAGCAGGGAGCCTGCTTCCTCCTCTCTCTCTGTCTGCCTCTGTGCTTACTTGTGATCTCTGTGTGTCAAATAAACAAATAAAAAAAAAAAAAAAAGAAAGAAACAAAATGGCAATAAGAACATACCTATCAGTAATTACTTTAAATGGACTAAATACACCCATCAAAAGACATAGGGTGAGTGAACGGGTTTAAAAAAAAGAAAAGACCCATCTATATGCTGCCTGCAAGAGACTTACTTCAGAACTAAGACACATACAGGCAAAGTGAAGGTATAGAAAAACATACACCATGCAAATGCAAGTGAAAAAAAACAAAAACAAAAACAAAACAACCCAGGGTAGCAATATTTTAAAAAACTGTAGCAAGATCAAAGATGGCACTACGTAATAATAAAGGAATCAAACCAGCAAGAGGATATAGCGATTGTAAATATCTATGCATCCAACACAGGGGCACCTAAATACAGAAATCAAGTATTAACAAACATAAAAGGAGAAATTGACAGTAATACTATAATGGTATGAGACTTTTAACACACCACTTACATCAACTGAAAGATCATCTAGATGAAAAATCAACAAGGAATTAGTAGCTTTCAGCAACACATTATACTAGATTGACCTGACATGAACATACAGAACATGCCACCTAGACACAACAGAATTCACACTCTTTTTAAATGCACACAGAAGATCCTCCGGAATAGATCAGGTTAGGCTACAAACAGCCTCAATAAATTTAAGAAAATTGAAATTATATCAAGTATCTTTTCTGATCACAATAGTATGAAACCAAAAATCAATTATAAGAAAACACCTGGAAGAAACAAATATATGGAAGCTACACAACATGCTACTCAACAGTGAATGGGCTAACCAGGAAATCAAACAGAAAATTTTAAAAATACATGGAAATAAATGAAAAACACAATGGCCCCAAATATTACAAACGTAGCAAAAGTAGTTCTAGGAGGGAAATTTATAGCTATACGGGCCCACCTCAAGAAATAAGAATAATCTCAAATAAATGACATAATCTTACACCTAAAGGAGCTAGAAAAAGAAGAATAAACAAAACCCAAAGCTAGTAGATGGAAGGAAATAATAAAGCTACTTGCAAAAGAATGAAAGAGCTACAGGCGAAAGCTACATGCAAAAGAATGAAACTGGACCTCTTTCTTACACCATGCACAAAAATAAACTCAAAATACATGAAAGACCTACATGTGAGACTTGAAACCACAAAATTTCTAGAAGGAGTCATACAAGACGTCTCTTGGACATCAGCTATAGTAACATTTTTCTAAATATATCTCCTCTGGCAAGGAAAACTAAAGCAAATTAAACTATCAGGACTACACCAAAATAAAAAAAGCCTTTGCACTGCAAAGGAAACCATCAACAAAACAAAAGGACAACCTACTGAATGGGAGAAGGTATTTGCAAAGTGATCTATCTGATAAGGGGTTAATAGCCAAAATATATAAAGAACTCAACACAAAGTCAAAAAGCAATCTGACTTAAAAATGGGAAGAGCACCTGAATAGACATTTTTCAAAGAAGACATGCAGATGGAGAGCAGACGTATCTTTGCTCAACATCACTAGTCATCAAGGAAATGAAAATCAAAACCACAATGAGCTATCAACCTAACACCTGTACCTCTCAGAAAGCACAAGAAACAACAAGTGTTGTTGACAATATGAAGAAAAGCAAACGCTAGTGGACTGTTGGTGGGAATGTAAATAGGTACAACAACTATTAAAAACAGTATAGAAGTTCCTCAAAAGACTAAAAACAAATACCATATGATCCAGTAATTCCACTAATGTGCATTTATCCAACAAAATGGGAAAAACTACCTCAAAAAGATGTATGTATGCCTACTTTTATTATAGCATCATTTACACTATCTACAATATGGAAGCAACCCGAGTGTCCATTGACAGAAGAGTAGATAAAGAAGATGTGGGATATATGCACAACGGGTTATAACTCAGCTACTGAAAAGCATGACCATACCATTTCATTTACATGTGGAATCTAAAATACAATACAAGTAAGCACAACCAAACTCTTAAATACCGAGAACAAACAGGTGGTTGCCACCAGAGAGGGGCGCATGGTAGGGAAAGGCAAAATAAAGGTAATTAAGAGGTACAAGCTTCTGGTTAAAAATAAGTCAAAAAAGTAAAGCATAAGGAACATAGTCAATTGTAGATGGTGCTGCACTTACTGTAGTAAGGATTTAGTATAGAATTTCCAAATCAATATTTTGTACACCTGAAACTAACACTGTATGTTAATTATACCTCAAAAGAACTTGCTAAGAGATTAAGTCTTACATAAAATGTTCTTTCACTCATCTGTAGGCACTCAAATAATACTAAGCAGGGCAAGAAGCAACTTATTTGGAGTGATGGATACATTTATGGCAAAGATTGTGGTGACAGTTTCATGGATACATACTTATCTCCAAGTTGCATATATTAAATATGTATAGCTGTTTGTATGTCACTCGTACATCAATAAAGTTTTTTAATAAAGAGTTTAGTGAAAATTAAAAATGGTTGTACAATAGTTTTGACTGAGTTTGAATTTCATTCAGATAAAATTATTAAATCTCATATTTTACCTGCTTCTTATTAAATATTATTCCCCTATACACAGGATCCTTCATAATGGATAGCAGTTGCTATCTGTTCAATGATTTGTTAAAGAATTGGTCAGGATATAGAAAAAGCATAAAATAAGTAAAGTCTTGGGATTAGACTAAGATGAGGAAAGGGAGATAAGGATAGAAGTAAAAGCTATGTGATCTCCGAAAGCACCGTTTAGTTTCATATTAACGTAAAAATGAAATTTCACATTGTTCCTAAAAATAATGATTATATATTTTTTAAATGTGTTAGACATGACTTCTTGTCTGTCAGTTATTAAATGAGTCAACTCACAAATTACACATAAAAAATAACAGAATGATTTTTGTTTGTTTTCTAAGGAAAAAAAGTTTTTGTGTGGTGGCAGTGTGAATTAGCAACATTAGCTTAAAGAAAGCAAGGAAAGATGAAGAATTATATGATTTAGAGAGAAGAAAAATAACTACCACAACCATAGCCTCAGAACTCATTACTGCACTCTTGCAAGCTCGCCCAAACTGTTTTAATAGTACGTTATTCTCTAGGGTTATAAGCTCCATTAACAGAAACTATGATATAACTTTCAAACTATCTGTATTAGCTCCAGTAAATTATTTCCTTCCCCCAAACTGCACTACATAAAGCAACAAAACCCTGGTTGGTTAAGTAAGCAGTAAAATTTTGGAAATGTAATAAATGCATCTGTAAGATTTCCAAGATTCCAACAATAATCCCAAAGGGAAAATATACTGATCCAATCACTTTGGTACTGCATCACAAGGCACTGAATAGAAAAGTCAATAAAAGCATCCGAGCACAGAGAGGCAAGCTGTAGCCAATATAGGAGTTTGAAGGGAACTGTCACATAAAAAATCATTTAGATTTACCAAAATTTACTTCCTAATATTTGGAGTTTAGACTGCATAGAATCCAGAGCATATATCCAATCTTATTTTAGTTCTTTTTTCCTTTATCCTCTCCTCAAGCTTTTCCATTCAAAATAAGTGTACCTGCACTCGTGCCTTCCCCTTCTCTCCCCCTCCCCCTTCTCTTGCTCAAAGATTATATATATATATAAAAAATATAGATAGATATAGAAATAGGAATCATTTCCCATTCCAAGAAAAAGTTTGCCACTCTTGAGTTTTCACTGGCCACTTGGTAACATACCCAAAATTTGTAGAAAAAAATTACCAGAAAAATATGTTCACAATAATTGAGCCTCAAATAATGAGATGACATATAATAAGAAAAAAATGCAAAAACAGTAGTAGCTGGAAAGGTAGTTTAACTATTTTAACCCTTGAGGTCTCTGGAGAATTTAACAAGTGAAAAAAAAAAAAAATTCTTAAAATTAGCATTTGTGAATCTACATTCCTAAAACCTCCAAGGGCTCCATGGAAAAAAGTTACTGTGGTCTTGTAATTTGAGAATGTGTGGTTTCATAACTGTAGCACTTCTCAGAACCTTTAGTTAGTTAATATCCACTTGTAAATATCCAAATACTGGGATAGTATAAAGAGTTTCCAGTGGTTATTTGGCTACGGAATTCTCTTGTACCCCAAAAATATTTAGAAACATTCTGAGGAATAGTAGTATTCTTTGGAACATGTTTTGGGAAATACACCACTTAACTAATACATGAATCAAAGCCTATCGATACCACCAGTTTATGCTGTCTAAACTAGTGGAAAAGGGTTCATTTGCTAATTTTCAGTCACATAACTGAATAGTTTTGTGTCCAGATAATTTACTTTAAATGTGCTTTCCAGAAAGAAAACAGTGAAAGTTCTCCTAAGCTCCTGTTTACTTTTCCAGGTTCCAAGTAACCTGGTATGTTCAGCAACACTACAACAAGCACACTTTGAATAAGTACTGACAAGCCCTGATACACTGGCAGGAGAAGGAATGAAAAGCACAGGTAGAATTATAGAATCTGAGAGACAGCAGTCACCTTAGAAATCATCTAGTCAAACTCTCATTTTACCAATGAGTAAATTTAACAGAAGTGGTAAAATGACTTTTCCAGAGTTTGACAGTCACTTGGTGGAAAACTTTCCTTCATCCAGTCTGATCCATGCCTTAAGAGAAAATCAAAACAACTCTTTTAAGAAAACAACATTGTATCTGTTTTGAATTCTTAAATTGGTCTTTAATAAACCTACAGAGGAAAAATGAATGGGCTGTGGTTAATTCTATGCAATGGCTTCTCTTGAGATGTCTCTTAATTAATGGCTGTGAACATCTGAATTCAGAGACTACAAAATGAATAAAGTAGTTCTTTCTAAAATGATTCTACCCATGACAAGACTTGCACCCAGAATCTTTTGTCTTCACCTTGCCTAATATGCTGCAAAAAGCAGAAGCCATGTGCTGAGAGCTAATCACTGGGGTCACAGCCAAGCCAGGGCTGTATTTCCTGGGCCACTGCATTACAGTCTCTACGCAGGACTTAACCATAAACCCCAACCACGGAATGAATAAAAGTAATTTGCGCTTGAGCCTGAAAAATAGAACACAATTGATGGGGAACTTTTACCGATCCTAAGCAATTTTGGGATTGTAGGAACTCAAAAAATAAGTTAGAAGGGTACTAGATTTTGAGCATATACAAAAAGTACATGAGCTTGACAGATAGGTTTTGTTTGACTTTTTTTAGCTGCTAAATTTAGTGTTGTAAAACTGTCTTTAACATTTGAAAGCTGAAGATTGAGTATATGTCATGTGAACATTGTTCAACACTTAGAACTTTTTGAGTTAAAACTGAAAATGCCTCTTTCCACTTGGATACATTTTTCTAAATGGATTTTCTGTTCAGATGCTCTAGAAATGTTCATCCACATATTGAAATATCTGCCATAACTTTACATCAAGAAGACAAAAAGTTCAAATAAATGACAAGACAATGAAAATGGAAATCTGCTTGTTAATTTGAATTTAGCATGTTTTGAGCATAAGATGATTACATCAATTTTTTCAATGCCACGGTTATTAGAAGACTGGCCTCAATAAAACTGGAAACTCCTGGTAATTCAACAAGCATTTATTGAACAATTTTTCTGTTATATTCTGTATATACCATTTCACTGGAAACTACGGTGTAATACATAAACAGGATGTGTTTTCTGCCCCTAAGAACAATTATTTTATAGCACATATGCATGTAATTATGTAATTTGAAGTGTATAAAAGTGATACCCAAATGAGTAAGATGAAATAGAAATCATCAGTCACATGGATAATACAAACTATTCTGTGGTAGAGATTACTGAAAAAGGGTGAATTAAAGACGTGGCTGGAAGGTGGATAAAATTTCATTTGATGAAGTGAATGAAGTAGCCGGAACTAGAGTAAGGAATATTCCAGTAGGAAATGAGAGCAATAAAAATTGTATCCAAATGCAGAAATCAATTCATATCATGCACTATTATAAGAACAAAAATCAAATTATCATTTCCATGATGCAGAAAAAGTATTTGAAAAAATCTAAAATTCTTCATGATAAAAATTCTTTACTCCAAAGGGGGAGAAAAGGAAACCTCCTCCATCTGATGAAAGATCTACTTCTGCTGCTTATATACCGTATTGTACTTGAGATTCCAGCCAGGATGATTTGTAAAAAAAAATGAAAGAAGAGGCACCTAGATTGGAAAGGAAGAAGTCTGTTTGCAAATGACATGATACAGTACATAGAAAATTCTAAAATATCTTCCCAAAAAACATTAGAACTTATGGTTATTAGAATAAACAAGTATGGTTGCATGAT
This sequence comes from Martes martes, assembly GCF_963455335.1. Classification (NCBI taxonomy): domain Eukaryota; kingdom Metazoa; phylum Chordata; class Mammalia; order Carnivora; family Mustelidae; genus Martes; species Martes martes. The sequence continues at coordinate 111,815,574 of NC_137896.1, forward strand.
ACAAGATCAATATACAAAAACAAATTGCATTTCTGTACACTGGCAATAAAAATCTATTTACATTAGCATCAAAAAGAATAAAATATTTAGGAATAGATTTTTTTAAAGTATAGGAATTACACATTGAAAATTATAAAACATCAAAAAAAAAAAAAAAAGAAAATTATAAAACATCATTGAAAGAAATTTTAAAAGGTAAGCAGAATGAAAACTTGTGATCACAGGTGTTGTAATAGTGATATTGACTTGTTAAGCTGTTAATATTCTCCATATCATTCTACAGATCAAACACAATTTGTATCAAACACCAGCTGGCTTTTTTTTTTTTTTTCAGCTTTTGCAGATACTGACAAGCTAATCCTAAAATGCATAAGGAAATCCAGAGGACTGAGAATAGCCAAAATACAACAAAGTAAATACATTCACATTTCCTGTTTTCAAAACCTACTGCAAGGCACAATAATCAGCACAGTGTATTAGCGACAAAAGAATAGACACAGGCTCAGAATAACATTGAAAGGAGACAAAATAATTCATTGAGTAAAGAATAGTCTTTCCAATAAATGGTTCTGGGACAATTGAGTATTCATATACAAAAAGAAAAACAGACCAAGAAGAAAATGTTGCCCCTTCCTTGAGCCATGCATAGAAGTTAACTTAAGATATATCAAAGTTAAATGTAAGAGCTAAACCTATAAAATTCTTACCAAAAAACAAACAAACAAACAAAAAATCAAACAAACAAAAACACAGGAGTAAATCTTTATGACCTTGGGTTGAGTCGGGCAATGATTTCTTAGCACAAGCAATTAAGGAGGAGATTGATAGGTTGTATTTCATCAAAATTAAAAACGATTTGTATTTCAAAGGAAACCATCAAGAAAGTGAAAAGACAACCCACAGACTTGGAGAAAAAGAACTTAAATTTAGAATTTATAAAGAATTCATAAAACTCAACAACAAGGGGCGCCTGGGTGTCTTTAGTGAGTTAAGCCTCTGCCTTCGGCTTGGGTCATGATCTTAGGGTCCTGGGATTGAGCCCTGCATTGGGCTCTCTGCTCGGCGGGAAGCCTGCTTCCTCCTCTTTGTCTGCTTCTCTGCCTACTTGTGATCTCTGTCTGTCAAGTGAATAGATAAAATCTTAAAAATAAATAAATAAATAAATAGACCAACTCAACAACAAAAGGATAAATAACACAATTTTAAAATGACCAAAGGGTTTATATGGACATTTTCCCAAATATATATAAATGGCTAATAAGCACATTAAAATATGCTCAATGTTATTAGCTATTTGGGAAATGTAACTGAAGACCATACATGATACCACTTCACATTTGCAAAAATGGCTAAAATTTATAATAAAAAGCAGTAATAAGTACCACTAAACTTGTAGTGAAATTGGAATCCTTATATATTGCTGGTGGGAATGTAAGATGGTATAGCCATTTTGGAAAACAGTTCATTCCCCAAAAGGTTAAATACAGAATTACATATGATCCAGTAGTTCCACTCCTAGGTAGGCAGCCGACAGAAGTGAAAACACAAGTCCACCCCAAAATTGCACATGAATGTTCATAGAAGTATTATTCATAATAGCTAAAAAGTAGAAACAATTAAAATGCTGATCAACTGTTAAGTGGATAAATGGAATTTATCTATACAATGGAATATAATTGGGCCATAAGAAAGAACCAAGTGCTAATATGTGGCAGTGTGTGAATAAGCCTGAAAATCACCATGCTGGTAATGAAAGCAGTAAAAGAAACCAGTCTCAAAAATCACCTATTGTATAATATTACCTATATGAGATGACCAGAATAGGTAAATCCATAGAGACAGAAATTAAATTATTGTTGGCCTGTGACTGTGAATTAAGGAAACAGAGGAAGAGATGGGTAATAATTATTAAAACGTACAAGGTTTCTTTTTTGCATTCGGTAAAATGTTCTAAAATTAGAATATAGTAATGGTTGCACAATTATGTAAATACACTAAAAACTAATTACACACTTTAGTGGAAGAACTTCACGGTCTGTAAATTACACCTTAGTAGAGGGTTAAAGAAGAGGTTAAAATTAAAAAATCTCACTTTCACCAGTTACTAGTGTGTGACTATAAGTCACATCCTCTCTCATTTGCAATTTCCTCGTGTGATAAATTTTGGTAAGAATACCTACATTACAGAACTACTGAGAAGACTGAAATAAAAGCAAAAAATCTTTTAAAACTTGAAAAAAATGTAAAGGTGGGAAAGTGAAGCGGTTTTCTCTGGGTCGTCCACTGTAGCTAGAAGGTAGATGATTAAAGACACAATGCCACATTTGATTGATCACCTATTATCTGCTAATGCTGGGCAAAAACAAATGGTCAGCAAAGAAGATATAGTTGCTGCATTCTTACAGCTTGTGATTTAGTGGAAGACAGACATTTTCCAAACAATGGTGAAAATAGAAAATTCTGTATTAATGCCACTGAATTGGTTCAGGAAAAAACCTCCCCAAAATGTAACACTTTGGTATGTGGACTATTTTTTTTAAGGACTGATTTATTATTTGAGAGCGAGACAGTGATAGCACATGTTGGGGGAGGGGTAGAGGGACAGAAACTCTCCACTGAGCATGGAGCACAATGCAGGACTCCATCTCATGACCCATGAGATCATGACCTGAGCCGAAACCAGGAGTCAGTTGCTTAACCAACTGAGCCACCCAGGTGCCAGGCACCCCTGGCATGTGCAGTGTTTTGAACTGAAGGCAATCAAGACCCAATGCATTCAAGAAAAGCTTTTATCTACTCCCCTCTTAAACTACCTAAAAGAATTTAGACAGATGGTCTGACCCCAAAAGAGAGTTGTTACCAAGAGATAATAACTTAAAAAAAAATCTGTATGGCAGGAAAAATATCTAATTACCAAACATCTGCTCTTCTTATCATTCTGTGAATTGCCCACCTGACCTTTGAAGTCCCAGGTCCATCCCATTCCTTAGCTTAAAATGGCATATAAGCCTCAGTCACCCAGCTTGTCTTATGGGTCAAATATTTTTATGTTAATTTCATTACTGGACCAAAGAACCATGAAGGGTGTAGGAAAAGTTTTTTGTTGTTGTTGTTTTTTCCTCCCCACACTTTAAAGGAAAAAAATAAGCTTGTATCAAAGTATTTAATATATTAAGACAAATTTAGTTTGGGACTTGTTATAGTAATATATGCTTTGGGATGGTGTTGATGGAGACCGTTCTGGGGAAATCAGTTGAGTTGAGATCTGAAGCATAAATAAGAGTTACCCAGGTAAAGGAGGAAGAGGCCTTTCCAGACAGATCAGTTTATTCAAAGCCCTGAAATGGGAAGAAGCATGGAACAGTCAAAGACCTGAAGAAAGTTAGGGTGATCTGGATAGGCACAGTAATCTAGTAAAAGACAATGAAAAGGAATAGTCAGGGGAGAAAAAAGTAGCCAAGAGAATTTGGTGTCATGGAAATGAAAAATAGTGTTCAATAACAGAAATGGTTTCAATATTGTTTATTTCTTCTAGGAGTTCTATTAGATGGGAGCCTGAAAAAATACCCAAACAGGTTTAACAATATGGAAATCATAATTGATCCTACCCATTTCTATTTCTATGAAGTTTCTGGGTCAGAAATCAGAAGGAATAGATTGAAGAAATGAGAAATGAGCTCCGTTTATACAGTATTGATTACTCTGGTTGTGAAGGAAGAGAGATAAAGAAGCTAGCTCAAAGAAATTGTTTTTATAATATTAAAGATAGAAGACCCTTCAGCATATATAAATGATAATGAGAAAGATCCAATAGAGAGGTAGAGATTGAAGATACATAATAGTGTGGGTTCCTGAAATGGGAGAGAAACAAGCAGGAATTAAGAGAATCAAAGCAGATGAAAACACGTAACTGGTGTGGCTTCAGGAATTTCAGTAATTCATTGTTTAAAGGCTTCTATCTAATTTGGTCAAAGAAAGGTAACATCCCATATCCAGAATTGGATGAAGTGATAGCTCAGAAATTTGAGTAGAATCAAATAGAATTCAAATAGTTATCATAGGAAAACATAGTAAGAATTTTATGCAATGTTGAGGTCCCACAAAGTGCAGTCATTTTTTATTCATAGTGCTGGTTTTCCTGATAGTTGTGGAGGAGGAAAAATAATTTGCTTTTCTACCTTCTGGGTGCTTGGCTGAGACAACCCTGTAATAAAAGATTAACAAAAGAAAAGTAAACGGAAATTTAAAAACATGAATACCTCCTAGGAATTTACCCAAGAAAACAGTAATTCCCCAAAATGGCCCAAGCTACCACTTTAAATAACATCTCCAGGTAAGGACAAAAGATGTCTGGGGACAATGGGAAGGCCAGTTATGGGAGGTTACCAGGAAAGCACATAAAGGAAGGTATTATTGTTATATAGATTTAAGCTGTTGCCATCTCCATTGACAGAAGTTTCTAGAGATTTAGAGTCATCCCTTTCCTCCTGGAACAGAGAGGGTAACACCTTTAAAAATGGAGATTTTCCTTATAAATGTAAATTTTCTTACAAAAGGGTAACAATGATTTTCAGTTTTCCTAGGTCTGCCTTTCCTTAAAAATACTCAGCCTAAAATTGTCCTCATGCCAGAAGCATATTTTGGGGTGGTATATTCTGCCCCCCTTCATAGTACATTTCTTCAGCACCATTCATCTGCTGCAGTGATGGAGGCAAAGAAAAGTGATGTACTTGGTATATTACACGATGGAAGTGTTAAAAATATTGAGTAATGGGAATTTAGATCTCTAAGAGAGATATAAAAGTGTTGAGCCATAGATTCAAAACTGCAAGCTGAGCACAATGAAGATGAGAGGGGAATATAGAGAAAGAAGGTGGAGTTATCAGCGGTCATGATGACATAGAAGAGGTACCAGAGTAGCGGACCAGCAAGTTGCAGAAGGAGGAGATGGTGATCACAGCAGGAGACAACTATCCATAATCACAAAAAAACCTTAGTGTTAAGGCTTTATGATCACACCTATCCCATTTTCAAACCATGCTTTTTTCTTCCTTATCATCTTTTCCTTTCTTCTGGCTCTAGAGATAAGCTTACTCTAAAATGAGCTCTGTTACTCAGTTATATCTGTTGCTATTTGGAATAACCAAAGATTGCTACAGGGTCACAGGGAAGGAGGAAATGTAACTGCAACCAGAGGGGAGACCTTATCTGGAGCAACCTGTAAGCAGATGGGCTGATAAAGCTTCATTTGTATCCTTGTATTCCTTAGCTTGTTGTAAGTGCTGCAAAATAATAATATGGGTCTTAAAGACTGAAACTTAGCAGGTGGAGTCTTATAGGCTCAATGATAAAGAGAAAATCAAGTCACCATTCACTGAAGATTGTCAGTAAAATCAACAACAGTAACAGTAGTGACAGCAGCTACCATTTATTGAGCATCTTGTGTCTAATCATTTTCACAATTTTCTATAACTCATCAAGTTTAATACAGTATTTCTGAAAGGGAGATGTTGTTATTTTACACTAAGAAAGCCAAAGGACAAAAAAGTTAAATTTGTCCAGGTTGCATAACTACTTAAAAACAAGTTTTTAAACATAGATCCATTAGAATCCAAAGCCTGTCTTCTTTACACTGTCAGACTGTCAGTTTTCACACAGAAAATTATAGAACTTAGACATCTTTATACTTGGGTATGTATGCTTGTGTGAATTCTCCCCACATAAAAAAACACTACAGATAAGAAAAGTAGTTAATTATTTATTCTTCTGACATATGAAGAGACAGAAGTACAAAGATGTTGAAGCACTATTAATTGATATTTTATTATAACTCTCCCAAAACAAGTGAGTTGGATTAAAAATTTTAATCACATACAATGAATGACTTTATTCTGAATTTGTATGACTAAAATCTCAGTATAGTAATCCACCATTACAGATGGAAAGGAGAGAAGTAAACTGAATGCAAAGATTTGGCTAGAGATGTGCAGTACCAGAATACAAAATATCACTGTGAAACCCACTGAATAAATTTCACACACAAGAAAATGAGTATATGAATAGTCTTTGCTCTAGATTTGTAATTATGCCAACCCATACATTTTCTTAAACCCTCTTCAGATTTGTTTAATTTTTAAAATGTGCTCTTCCAAGAATTGCTTCAGGGAGAAATAGCTAATAAAGGCATTAAAAAGAGATTCCTCATGACATTGCAATTTATATTGCATGTTTTACAAAGTCAGCTATAAAATTTGAAGATGCCACCAGAAAACCTGAAAACTGTAGGCCTCACACCAGCTACTGGGAGATCAAATATTGGTTTTCCAGGCACAGATCTTCCTTACATGAGGTCACAAAAATAAATGTCTAAGCCCTGACTCCCCAAAGGTATTTTTTGGGCGATATCACTATGGATATATTGTTGGCTAATCTCCCTTATTTTGAAACTGAAAATGAAAGAAATAATTTCTAATATAATGAGAACTGCAGACACTTAGAGGTTTTAAAGCAATGTCAGTACTTTAAATTATATTCAGGAACAAGGTAGCAGCCAGTGCAATCTGCCTTGCTATGTTTTATGTGATACAATAATTCATACAAATCTTTTATCAGACACGGAAGAACAGAAAATCAATGAATAACTCTTCCACAGAAGTATAAGGGAAGTGCAATGAGATAACTGAGGTATATCAGGTTCAAACACTTAGACAACTCTTATTTTTTAAAAATTATTAGTGAAGCATTAATTGAAAAACAGTACAATTATTTAATGAATCAACATTTCTGGCTATAATATGTACATATATTTTCTTTCTAGCAAATTAAGTGTTTTTGGAAGAATGTAGGACATTGTTATAAATGAACTAGTTATAAAATGGTTTTGTATCCCTTTTACCTGATTTATCCCTTTTACCTGATTACCTTTTACCTGATTATCCAGTCCTCATATAAGGAAGGATATAACTCTAAGCAAGTTTATGATATAAAGTCTTTTTACATTATGTTCAATGTCCATCCAGTCTGCAGACATTATCCAAGTACATTTCAGAGTAGTTGTGATTATCTGGTTCTGCCAGTTTTGAATAAAAACAATGTCACCCAATATTGGCACCTTAATGATCACATTCTGACCTTATACTATACAATTTAACAATAAACACAACTACTTCCCTATTTCCCAGTATGCCCTCCTTCCTGAGTAAATAATCCTGGGTAAAATTATTCTTAATCAGAGCAAGAGGAAGCCTAGGATGCCATTTTTTTGAGAAACTCTTGGGAAACTAGGATTAGAAGGGAAATTCCTTTATCTGATAACCTGTTACAGAAGAAAATACACTTTTACCCACATAGTTAATTTTAAAAGACTGAATATGTGTTTTTTCAAAAGTTGAGAATATCCAAGAAGGATATTCATTCTCACATCAATTCAATATTGTGCTGGAAGTACTAGCCAGTGCAATAAGAGAAGAAAAAGAAAAGACATGCAGATTGGAAAGCATGAAACAATACTGTTCATATTCACAGACATGATTATCTGTGTGACAAATCCCGAGGAATTTTGACAAAATATCCTAGAACTAATAAGTGAGTTTACCCTCTTTCCAGGATATTTCAATACATTAGTATATATTTGCACCCAAAATAATGAAACGTGTAAGTCTAACAAAACATATAGAAGATCTGTTCGCTAAAAACACTAATAAATGGGAACCTATATAAGGGGAAAGACATACTTCCAATTCCCTGAATTGGAAGATACACATTTTTGTTTTTGTTTAAGATTTTATTTATTTATTTGACAGAGAGAGAAAGAGAGCACACAGGCAGGGGGAGTAGCAGAGGGGAAAGAAGAAGCAGGCTCTCTACTGAGCAGGGAGTTCCACGCAGGGCTCGGTCCCAGGACCCTGGGATCATAATGCAAGCTGAAGGCAGACACAACTGACTGAGCCACTCAGGTACCCCAGAAGACACACACAGTTAACATGTTAATTCTCCCCAAATTGATCTATAGCCTTAATGTAATTCTAAGCAAAATCACTGGAGTATTTTTTTGTACATTTAGTCAATCTGATTCTAAGTCTTTATGGAAAATTGATAAAAGTAAAATATTAAAATAATTTTGAAAACAATAAAATTGGAAGATTCATACTACCTGGTTTTAATATAAAGCTTTAGAAGTCAAGACAGTGGTACTGAAGAGAGAGACACACAGATCAATGGAAAAGAATAAAGAGTCCAGAAACAGACCCACACAAATATGATTGATTGCTCTTTGACAAGGTTCAAAAGTAATTCAATACAGAGAGGGTGTTGTTTTTCCTCCAACAAATGGAATAATTGGTCATCTAGATGCCAAATAAATAAATAAATCTGAATCCAAATTTCACACTACATAGAAAAGTTAATTCAAAATAGATCACAGCTCTACATGTAAAAAGTAAAGCTGTAGAAAGAAGTCATAAGATAAAATCTGACGTAAGCTTTGGCAAAAAGCTCTTACATATGACATAAAACAACATGATCTACAAAGAAAAAGTTGATAGGGTGTCTGGGTGGCTCAGCTGGTTAAGCATCTGCCTTTAGCATAAGTCATGATCCTAGGGTCCTGGGATAGAGTCCCTCCCGCATCAGGCTGCCTGCTCAGCTGGTCCTGATCAACTGTTTATGTTACTGGTAGGCTTCAGGTCTTTGGGAAGCAAGTAGTAATTATGTTTTGGGAGAGGCAAAAGTATATGTAGATTCTGACTGTGGAGGGGATGGTGTGTCAGTGCTCCTAATCCCCACATTGCTCAAGGGTCAACTGTGTATCTTAATAGATAAATTTTATAAGAAGTTTATAAATTATGTATAATATAAAGTTATATATGTAAATTATGTAATATATATAATGTATATACTTATAAATATGTAGTAATATATATTAATTTCTAAATACATAAATTTTGTACAAAGTTAAAGACATTACATGACCCAACAATTTTATTGCTAAATATTTTCCCTAGAAAATGGAAACTTAAGTTTGCAGAAAACCTCTACACAAATGTTAACTGCAGCAATTCACAGTAGTCCCAAACAAGAAATAACCCAAATGACCTTTAATGGGCAAGTGGATAAACAAAATATGGTATATTCATACAATGGAAATACCATCCAGCAATAAAAAGAAAGGGAATATCGACACACACAATAACAGGGATGCATCTCAAAAGCATTAGGATGAGTGAAAAAAGCCAGTCTTAAAAGATTACAGACTGACTCCATTTATCCAGCTTTCTGGAAAAGCAATATTATAGGGATAGAGAACAGCACAGGTTAGGGATGGGGGAAGAATATGACCACAAAGGGCAACTTGAAGGCCTTTGGGGAAGACAGAACTGTTCAGCATCCTAATTGTGGTGACAACGTAACAGAGTCTCTGCAGACCTTAAAATCACAGTACTGTATACCAATAAAAATAATAAGAATATTAATGACAATAATAGAGAACTTGTAAGAGAAACAGAAATACAGTGCCAATATATGCTTGCTTCTTAAAGAGCCAAGAAATTGTTTCAGCCTCTTGTGTTCAGCAATTGATTTTTTAAAACCATTACCAAATTTTTTTTTTTAAAGTTTCAAGTTAAGAAAAGAAGAAAAAGGCCCTTTCAGTGCTTCATGGCAGATGCCCAGCATTCTGGTGACCAAGGGATGAAGAAGCTTTGGCCCCAATGTAGTGTTGCCCTGTAGTGGAAATAGCCCTTGCTCTGGCCATCATTCCTTAATGCCCTCTAAGTCCTCTAAACATGGCTTACTTTGACAATATTGTCATTGCTGAATGCAGAGTTGAGATTCAGTATGCTGGAATCCTAGCATCCCCAGGTCTACCTCATTGTCAGCATCCCCTGGATGAGTCACCCCTTTGGCAACCCTGATACTATTATTATAGTCACTGCTCAGAACAAACTGTTCCTGAAGGTCAAACATAGAATCTCCTGTCCTCAGAAAGCTGTACCTCAGGGTACACAATAAATTAGCCATATGCCCAGTGGTTGAACTCCTGGTTTCACTTAGATGATCCAATTCTACCATGAAGTTTAGGAGGGACAGAATCTATTCCCAAAGACATTCAAGAATTAAAACAAATGTTCCTTTCCTCTTCCAGCCTTGATGCAGAGAACAAGCTCTATGATAAATTCTTTCCATCCTCCCTTCTCTTTTGGACATCTGGCCATGACCAAAATTATGTGCATATGCATATAAGTAGGTAAAAGGGCTTTGCCAAACATTCCTGACAGTATCTAAAAATATGTACTAATAGATACATCAGATGAGGAATGGCAACATCCCACATGACTAAAACTTGAATGGAAGCCTTGGATCTTTCAAACCACATTGTTCTATCAGCAGCATGGATGCAGACATCATTTGATTTAACTGTCCTACAGAATATTCCCGAAAGAGGATCATCTATGTTCTGTTTAAATACCTGATGGGTTGGTGTGTTCCTACATTACAAGGCTGACTAAATCACTCTGAGTTAGCTTTAATTGTTAGAAAGCATTTAACATTTGTTTTTCAGACCTGAACACCAGAGTTTTTATTTATCTGTGTAAATTTTTGCCACATTCTTTTATCATACTGACACTATATAGGACCTTAGTTCCATCATATATGATATTAGCAAACCATTCAAGTTTGTTCCATTTCATGAAGATAAACTTTTATATTCAATTAAGTTATAACAATTGGGGGGGCAGAAGTCTAGCCTTGGGTATTCTCTTTCCAAATCTATTTTCCCATTTCCTACTTCCTATGATAAAGTTTCCATTGAAACCCATTTAGAGGATTCTTTTTTCTTTTTTTTGTAAATATTATTCAGTTATCCACTGTCTTTTAATTCCAAAGAAATACCATCAATAAATTAGTAGCAGGTCATTCCCTTTCCCTAGAACAGTAGATGCAAGTTGAAACTCATGTAAAAACATACTGGCCATTCAGGAGTGATAAATACAATGGTTATTTTTTCAATGGCCAGAATATTTTCAGATGTTAAGATACTTTTCCTGCATCATGACCATTGAAAATATCAGAATGCTTATCACTGCCCCTTAAAAAGGAGAAAAACTGTACAAGCATATGAGTAAAAGAATGATTAACTTATGTAAATGATACGATGTTTGAAATGTTCCTTTACTAATCTTGTCTTTATTTTTTAATATAAGTGTTTTGTTTATTCTGCTGCTTTAAGATTTCTTCCAAATGAGGCCAATTAAAGTGGTTTTAAGTGACTCACAGGAATATAGTGCAAATAGACTGACTGTAGGGTCAGAGAACCTAGATTCAGGTCTCAACTCTACCATCTACCCGCTGTATAACCTTGGGCTTAGTTTCTCCTCTGCAAAATGGGAATAAGAATACACTAAACATCACAAAGTTGCAGTGAAGACTGCATCAGTTATATGTAATGGGCTCGCTGAAAGGTCCCCAGAAGAGCAAACCTATTCATAAGCTCTTGATAACTCAAAGCCGAGTTGATGGCTTACCTGGGAGAACAAAACCTCCACACTGTGGGATAGTGTGCTAGTGTTCAGTTTATTGAGATTTTAGTCTAGTTGAAAGCAGGTTTTTCAGTGCACATCTTAATGAGGATTGGGTAAAGATCCTGGTAATTTGGGATTGGTAGAAACAGCAAGGAGAGTATTTTGAGGTGAAGGTCAAGGAGACTTAGGTAGTGTATTGTTGATGCTTTCTACTGAAGAGGTAATGGGTCTTGGGAATTCCTATAATGACCAATGCAGTTATTTGCAAATTTTATCTTCCTGGGCAAGAGTCTTCTGAAGATTATGGAACAGTAAAGTCATGATAAGACTGTCACAGTTTTTAGTGTCTAAGTGATGTGAAATTATCTTAAAAAGAGTACCTGATACATAATACTTTAAATTTGTTGTTTTTATGTTTGTTGGTATCACTAATATTAAAATAGAGTATGTCAGATTTTCTATAAGCCCTTTCAAACTACTAACATGGCACATTCTCCCCCTCTGCTCTAGATTCTGATGGGTATTTGTTTCAAGAAAGATAAGCGTCCATTCTTTATGCTTATCTGCTGTCCACAAGAATTTTCCCCCATCCTGTTTTAACTATGCTGAGCAACTGTCACTGTACCAAAGGTGGCACAAAGTGAGGAGATACACGTGTTTCTACTGAGGGAGAAGGACACACACAGCTGTGAAAATTCCACAGTGTAACAAATTAAGTGTCCGAAAGGAGGTATGATTAAAGGATTTTATTTTTTTTATTTTTTTTAAAGATTTTATTTATTTATTTGACAGACAGAGATCACAAGCAGGCAGAGAGGCAGGCAGAGAGAGAGGAGGAAGCAGGCTCCCTGCTGAGCAGAGAGCCCGATGCCGGGCTCCATCCCAGGACCCTGGGATCATGACCTGAGCTGAAAGCAGAGGCTTTAACCCACTGAGCCACCCTGGTTCCCTGATTAAAGGATTTTAAAAGCACATAAGACAATGAGGCCACCAACTGTGCATGAGGGGGAAGCACTTCACAAAATGAAGAGCTACCAGAGGGGACAACGTCTTGGGTGAACTAAACAAAATTTATAGGTGACACTGTCACTAAGTTTGATTTCTCAGGGAACACTCAAAGTATTCTTTTTTTTTTTTAAGATTTTATTTATTTATTTGACAGAGATCACAAGTAGGCAGAGAAGCAGGCAGAGAGAGAGGGGGAAGCAGGCTTCCCGCTGAGCAGAGAGCCCGATGCGGGGCTCGATCCCAGGACCCTGGGATCATGACCTGAGCCGAAGGCAGAGGCTTTAACCCACTGAGCCACCCAGGCACCCCTCAAAGTATTCTTAACAATCTTTGCACCAGCTCTATCTTGGAATACACTGCACCCCAGCTTTGAATTTAACAATGCACTTCTTAGAGAGAGACTTCTTTCTTAAAGCACAACTACATTACATACTGGGAAGAGTACTTTTAGCTGTAGTGTTCAAAATTCAACTTAGAGAAATGTGGTGGGAAACTCCCAGACTCTTCTGACCTTGCACTTTATGGCCTATTGTGCCAGAACAGTCTTGGTTTATGCTTATTGTCCAGTATATCTATGAATAGTGCCTCATTTCTCTCTTTAAATAGCCCAGATTTATCAGTTAATTACATGGTTACCCTGTTTTGCTACTATTCTACTGAAAAATGGACTGGGAACTAAAAAACAAGTGCCACTTATCTTGGACAAATGGCATAATCTATCTGAAATCATGATGATGATGTAAGATGATAATAGAGATGAAAATGTAGAGTGCATAGAGAGTAATCTACAAATATTTGGCTAATCTAACTAATGTCATATACAATTAACATGATAAGGGATGGAAGGAGGAAATATTTTAAGACAAATGCAAATGTACTTTCACAAATACTCTCTTCCTGGGGCGCCTTGGTGGCTCAGTGGGTTAAAGCCTCTGCCTTGGGCTCAGGTCGTGATCCCAGGGACCTAGGATCGAGCCCCACATTGGACTCTGCTCGCCAGGGAGCCTGCTTCTCCATCTCTCTCTTTCTGCCTGCCTCTCTGCCTACTTGTGATCTCTGTCAAATAAATAAAAATCTTTAATTTAAAAAAAAAAAAACTCTCTTCCTGATGCAAAGTTACATTTGATTGAGTTTCTGATGGTTACGTTTCTGTGTCAGCATCCATTTATCCTCCTCGCCAACTGAAGAACATAAGAACCAGAGCATCCGGGTCCAGAATTAACTCGTGTCATTGGGGATAAGTCTTAGCTTAGAGGTGCAATGTCCTCATCTCTAAAATAATATGAGCTAAGAGTTCTCCTCTGAGCTGTGGAACCCTTCCTCCTGAGTGAGAAGGTGGGGCGGTGGGGGATGTCACAGTTTGTGGGTTGTGTTAGTTGCTTAGATGCATCCATGCATTTAACCTGTCTGACCTGTTCCAGGTCTCCGGGAGCTAAAAGGAGCACAAGTTCACGCTGGCTCTCTCAGATCTAGCAGCCCCACATTTTGTCAACACTGAGCTGATTTAAGTTTCTAAGCTTTAAATACCTAAAATATAGATGGAGAGGTCATATAAATGATATTTTTAAAAAATAATAATTCAAGAGGGCATCAAAATCCATATTCATTTTCTAGGATTTAAAACAAGGAAAATATATCCTCTCACGGTTCTAAAGCTCAGACATCCAAAATCAAGGTGTCATGGTGTCATCAGGGCCAAACACCCTTGAAGGCTCTAGATGAGAATACTTCCTGTTCTTTGCAGCTTCTGGTGGCCCCAGGTGTTACCTGGTTTGTAAAATCATTTCTGAGCTTCAGGCTCAGAAATAGTAACTCATAGTTACATCATCATTTTGCCTAAATTCAAGTAAATTATATCAAGAGTAGTACCTGGTGTCTATGAAAATTCAATGTATCTTTAATGGTAAGTAAGAAAAAGTTTATTTTTTCTATTATGCTCTTGCATTCAAAAGAACAAAACAAGTAATAATTAGGAATAAAACATCTAGAATCTAACAAGTTAAACAAAGAGAAGCCAGGCAGTATGTTCAAGATGAAATTTTAATGTTGCCATCAACTGACTCATGATGAATAGTATAAACAATAAATGAGTAATTGCATGCTATACTAAATATATTGTTATGAAACTCTATTACATTTCCTGAATAGTTTCATTTATAACAATGAACTCATTATATTTTATCATCTAATGATGAGAACTAAATGAACTATATTCAAAGGCCACAGCTTTCTTGTTTCAATATATATCTTTGATCTTAGAATAATGTTTTCTTCTACAAGTAAGAAGGAATCTGAGTATGCACCAGACACTAAGGGATTATTAAACTTGTTCTCTTTGCAGCTGAGCATTGCTAAGCTTTTTGGAAATAATTTTCATGTAATATTATTTTCCACTCATTTTCTCTGGACTTTTGTATGACAAGGGTTTTCTTTCTTATGAGTATACAATGATATGCTATTGATGTTATTAAAAAAATCTAAGTTCTTTATTAATGAGAAAAATAAATACTGCCTATTGAAAACTTTCTTAGTTTTAATTGAGAAACAGAGTCAGTCTCATTTATTTTATTTTATTTTATTTTATTTTATTTTATTTTATTTTTAAAGATTTTATTTATTTATTTGTCCGAGAGAGTGAGCACAGGCAGACAGAGGGGCAGGCAGAGGCAGAGGGAGAAGCAGGCTCCCCGCTGAGCAAGGAGCCCGATGCGGGACTCGATCCCAGGACGCTGGGATCATGACCTGAGCCGAAGGCAGCTGCCTAACCAACTGAGCCACCCAGGCGTCCCCAGAGTCAGTCTCATTTAGAACTAAGATCTTAATATACAAATTAATGCTATCCATCGGTTACATCAAGGTAGCTACATTTTTATATTGAATGGAGAAAAGCCCAATACAATATACTTTTACTACACTGGGATGCCTATCCTATATTCCCCTGATCCATGAGCCTGACCCCCAAATGCACTCCCTTCAAAAACATCAGCTTGGTTCAGTGAAAAAAAGATGTAAATAAATAGTCACTGTGCAAAATGCTAAGTTCTATAACTAAGGTCGGAGTAGAAGGTATGAATATTTCTGTCCTAGCAGATGCCCTGGGCTCCTACATGCCTACCTCCTCAGACCTTCTTTAAAGACTGATATACTCATTCTGTCAGCTGTTGAAGAATGAGTTATCCACAGCTCTCAGGAAAGTCCCTCTCTAGGACCTTCCCAGGCTTTGCCGCATGTCACACCACTTCTGGGACAATCCACATACAGTGACAAGCTGTATGTGACTGAGGCATGAAAGTCCAGTCCCCTTGCCTTCATTCAGGGAAACTCTGAAGAGTCATGCCAGCTAGGAGTTCCCCGTAACATCGTCAGAGACCTTTGTTGTGACTGCAGCACCTTCAGCCTCCCTCTCTGGACAATCCTGCTTCCTCCTCACCTTTCTACTCCCACAGATAATTGCTTCTAAGAATACGCTGTCAACACACTTCCTGCATACAAATCTCTTGGCGTGCTCCCTAGGGAAACAGACCTGATAATATCTAGTCCAGGCAGGTCAGAGAAGAAACATGAGACATAATTTGAGCGTTACACCTTAGTGTCAACAAGAATTTGTCTAATGGAGAAGAAAAAGGAGTGTAGCTCCTGCCAAAGGAATAATGCAAGACCAAATAAAGAAACAGAAGAACACACTTCATTCAGGTGAGTTGTGCTGTCTGTTAGAAAACTAAGGAGGTAGCATAGGGCAAAGTAGGGGGAAGTAGGGCCGGACTCTCCTGAGGAGTTTGGATATTTCTCCACGGGGAATAGGGAATCATTTGTGAATTACATATACAGAATGACATAATGAGAGTTCTGGCAAAAGAAAACCCAAAGTAGTACAAAAGGTAAATTAGAGGAGAAGCAAAAGACAAAACCTGTGGGGAAACTAAATGGAAAGCAACCCAAATTAGGGTTTTAGAAGCAAACCTTCTAAAATGCTAAATTTTAAAAGTCTAAGAATTTTAAATTTAAAAAAAATTTTAATTTAAAAAATCTTAAAATTCTAAAAATTTTAGAGGCAAAGTTTTCAAGGGTTAAACTGAAGAAGAGATGGTATGTAGGAAGGGGGGTATGGGCAGTACAATGGAGGTAAAAATAACTTTCTCAGGTAATAGGATGTCAGAAATAAAGATAAAGGAAGGATAGAGGTTCTTGCTCGGGTCAGTGAAGATGGCTGTGGTTGTAAATAGTTGACGATGTAACAGATGCAAAAGGGTATGGTTGAGACTGTGGCATTAGGGATAAAGGAGACTAAGAAGAGCCTGCTCGGTACCTTAATGAAGAGCCCTTCTTTAGTGGCTGACACTCCGTATTGCATAAAAAGAAATGGTATTCTCCTCCAAACAGTAATTTAGAAGCTGTTAGCATATCAAGAGTAGTAGTAAGTTTTGTAGCAGGGAGAAAGTGTCTTATTTCCCAACAGAAACTTCATGCAGGAATCAATATGGCATGACCTAAGATGGGGTCAAAAGTCAGCTGAACCACTTATCAGAGGGAAACATGTAGCATCCTAGTGAAGCAGCAATAGACACCATAGAAAATGCTCTCTAGGACCATGGAGAAGTTATAACTTGTTTATTTTCTCTGACAGCAGGGATCCTAGGAGCAGTTATCTGCTACAATACTTTTCTTTTGTGGGACACTGAAGCAGACTGCATGCTGTAATTGTGTAGGCATACGCCTTGACAATGGAGCCAACAAGCCTGTCAGACTTGACTAGATGGTGAGGGTGTTAACCTTGGCTTGCTTCCTGCCAGTAATAATATGTCATGCTGGGGCTCTGTGAAGCTCATTTTAAGCATTTCATATCAACAAGAATCATACATACTGGTGCAAAATAATTTTAATTTTGCATAATAACTGCATAATTTTTTCATGCAACTGAATCACAGAGAAATAATTACTCAAAAGAGAAGTTTGCTTTTTTGAGAGTCATGGATCATCTCCATCAGATCATACAGTGTATATGTTAAAATGCAAAACCCAAGAGTTAAGATGGTGGAGGAGGAGGGGGAACCCTAAGTTTGTCTCATCCCTCAAGTTCAACCTGCTAGTTATCAAATCAATCTGAATGCTCAAGAAATCAATCGAAGATCTGAGAAAACAAGTGTTCCAAATCTACAAGTAGAGTAGTAACCACTATTTGGGAGGTAGGAGTTGTGGATACTTGATTCCAGTATGATATAGCTGAGGATAAGGCAGAGGCAAGAGAACCTGTCTAAGGGAGCTATTGCAAAGTTTTTATAAGCCGTGGAGTGCAGAACTGGAACGTTTAGAAGCTGGCTACAGTGAGGGACATGCCTAGCTTAAAGATGCTCTGGTGGTAGAGCTGGGTAGAATCCCAGGTGTGACCGTGTGGTCTGAGAATCCCCAGGGTCGCAAGAAGAATGGGTGGAGCCTTAGTGTTGCAGGGTACGCAGGCACCGGAGTGGGGAACCCAGCTGTCAAACCAGAGTCTAGGTGCCTGCTCTGGCCGTGTGTTGCCACAAACTGTGAACCACTGCACCTTCCTGGGACCGCCGCCCTGGGAGGGGTCCAAAAAAAGGCAGAAGCATGGCGAGACAAGCTGGGAAGAACAGTGTGGGTCCCTGAAATTTGGAGTTTCCAAACTCGGTCACGTGCCTGAGATAAAAATGCTAGATCACATGCTACGTGAACCCAGAGTTCTGATGGAAATTGGGGAACAGGAGTGATTGACTGCTTTTCTGTGGAGGCTCACTGCAGAGTGGGGGATGCAAAATTTTCAGCTCTGGGGCGAGAGAGTGGGGCATGGCTATATTCGTCCTGCCCAAAAGTCCTGGAAGCCTTCAGGAAACAAAACAGCGCCACCTAGAGTCCAGAGCCGCTTACACCGACCTCTGCCTCCCTGCGCCTCCACTAGGGCAAGTCCAACTGAGAATCAAGCTCTCCCCTGGAACTAGAGGGTGTTACGCTAAGTGAAATAAGTCAACCAGAGAAAGACAATTATCGTATGATCTCGCTAATATGTAGAAGTTAATCAACAAACAGGATCATAGGGAAAAAGAGGAAAAAATAAGATGAAATCAGACACAGAGACAAATCATAAGAGATTCTTAAGCATAGGAAACAAACTGAGGGTTGCTGTGGGGGAGGTAGGTGGAGGGATGGGATAATTGGGATATATATAACCCAGTGTTATATCCAACTGATGATTCACTAAATCCTATCCCTGAAAGTAATAACACACGATATGTTAACTAAATTGAATTTAAATTAAAAATTTTTTTAATTTAAAAATTAAAAGAACAAAAAGCAAAATCCAAGGTCCCAGTCTATCTACTGAGTGCAAAGTAGGGTTTCTCAGTCTTGGCCCTATTTATATTTGGGGCTAGAAAGTTCTTTGTGGGGCTATCCTGTGTTACATGGGATATTTAGCAACATCCCCAGCCGCCTCTCACTAGATGCCCCCCATACACACATACACACTGTTGTGACAACCAAAAATGTCTCTAGATATTGCCCAGTGTTCCCCCTGGAGCAAAAATCACTCCTGCTTGAGAACCACCACTCCAGAGAAATGGGTCTGGGAGTCTGCTTTTCTCCTTTATATTTCATGAGGTATGGAAAAGGCGTAATCTAGGTCATGAGCAGGGACACAATTCTAGGAGCCTGAAGAACTACTTCTAGTCTTTTGCTACTTTCTTTTTCGTAAATTAATGTGTGGGAGGAAGGGCTGAAAGTATATGTGGCTGTGAGGGGAGGTTCTCTCCCCTCTTCCTTGTCTATTCTTATCAGTTTGTGTAAGTGGATATGTGGATAAGGAGAAGGCAAGGTATTATCCTCTTGTGCACTGAGAAAATGAATGAACGAGTGAATATTGGACCCAAATTACATACGCAAACTACTAGGCATTGAGGATTCAGAAATGAATAATGCATATCTCCTGGTCTCCACAGTTTACAGACTAATGGAGAAAGACATTCATTAACATACAGTGTAGAACGTTGTTTATACCTCCAAGAATCTGATTAAAAGATACCAAATAGAGTATATACTTCATGTAATGCCAACACTCCCCGCTCCCCCACCCCACCTGGGCCACTGCTGCTCAAATCTCACATAAGGTGGGCTTTCTACTTTTGTCCTTTTTTTTGTCTCTCTCTAAGTTTACCTTTCCTGGGCATAATAAGTTAGGAAAAGCCTTTATAATTGTCCCATTTAGAAGAAAGGAAGGGGATGGATGTTGTTCAGAGAACGCTGTGCCTGGGATTAAAAGACCAGACACTGTAACAATGTTGTTCATGTCTGTCTGTCATCAGTTTTAGGCTTTGATCAACTGCCAGACTAATTGAAGCTAATTAACGGATTTTTATTTGTTTTTCGTTTACTGAGTGCCTAAAATAGTTATAAACCATTGATGAAGAATTATCACCGTGCATAATCTTGTTAATAATCTTTAAAAGCAAGTATATATAGCTTATCAATACAAATAATTCACAGTAAGAATTTATCTTGTTTATCTGCAACCAGTCAACTGTTTAGTACCCAACATGCTCCAAATTAGTTATTGTGGCAGCTGCAAGAAGAGATAAGACATGATCCCTAATAATACGTAGTTTATTAATTAGTTGGGAAGATGGGAAATAGACATACGTGAGTATAAAGGACATCTAGGATATTAAGGCATATAATGCATATAACACAAAAGGCCAGATGATCTACTATGGGAAAAGAGAGGCAAGCTAGATTTTTATATTCCAGATGGTCAGTGTTGACTTACACAGAATATGGAAAATAAAATGAACTGAAGGATTCATGGAGTTCCTATTCTATGGTAGGAAGGAGATGAGAACTCATCCATTGGGAAAACAGCATGGATAAAGCCATAAAACCAAGATTGGGCAAAATGTCTAGCTAGGAGAAAATACAAAACACTTGAACTGGATATAAGTTGAAGTAAGTAAGTGTGAGAAAGGGACACTGTAGGCAGACTTGCCTGTCAGACTTTTGATGCACCAGAAGATATTGACAGATTTTGATCACGGTTGCAACTGATAATAGCCAGATTGTAGAAAATAAATCTGACAGCAGTGAAAAAAAAAAAAGAGTACCTGATGGTAGCATTGTAAATAAAAACAGGCAGACAAAAGTAATTACAATTTAAAGATAAAATTGACAGGATTTAGAAACTGATTAAATGTGTTTTCAAAAGGGAAGGGAGATCAATATGGGTTGAAACTTGAGTTTTATGACTGGGAGATCAAGGGTATTGCCAATAGAAATGAAGGGAGGCCGTCCCACTGAGTGAAATACATTGAAGAATGAAATGAGATAGTCAGTTTTGTTTTCTTATAAACAGCAAAATATCAGTTATAGGATGCAAGATAATTTTATCTTGCAGCTATCTTGGTGAACTGCGTTAAGAGAATTCCAAACTAAATGTGTGACTTAGGAAGTCAGTCCTATTGGCTGACTGATAAAATCATGAAAATAGATATACTATCAGAAGATGAGATCTTTCAGAAAAGGGGTAAGGACAGAACTTCAAGGTACTGATGATACATTTGAAAGCATGAGGGAAAAATAGAGAACCCGAGAAAGGGAGATAATTTGACAACGCAGGGTTAAGAATTTGAGGGGAGAGAACTTGAAGAGACAGGAAGTGGTCAAGAGTGTCAAATGCTCCCCACAGGTTAAGAAAATACTATGGAAAGCTCTAGCCCCTCCTTTCATATATTTATTGATCTCCTCCAAGACCAGAGGAGAAAAAAGGCTATGAATTAAATGTGAATAAAGTTAAAATTATTAGGTATCAAGTTTTTAAAACAAACAAGGTAATACTAATGATGAAGAGGTATTACCACTTTCCTCTGCCTTTGTACTAAGCATAAGAGAGCCAGATGGAATTGTAGCATGAACCAGAAGGAGCAAAGAAAAATATTACTGTTTCTTTTATGAAATGGTTTTTATTCTACTGGTGTCTCTTTAAAAATAAAAATCAACAAATAAATGTCCATTTAAATTGATCTCCTGTTGGAATATGCTATTGGTCTGACATATAAATTAGTGTTTCTTAGATTTAACTATCCCTCTGGGATAAGACTGAGAAACAACAATAATATTTTATGGATAGTGTCACCACATAGCTTGCCTTTACAACAATTCTTTTTGCTGTTATTTATTTATTTCTGTAAGACGGACGATGGAGAAGGCCATAATCAGAAAGATACTAATACTAATCTTGAGCTCTGATAAATCAAGTGAGTGTCTTTAGTCACATATAGTTATTGGAATTTAGGGACTACTATCTTTTATAGATCAACTTTAAATGAAAATTCCTCCTGCTCACTGCCCTAAGTCTGCCCCTTATTAGCTGTGACCTTGTGAAACTCACTTTACGTCCTTAAGTCATTTTCCTTCTCTGTGAAA
Organism: Martes martes; assembly: GCF_963455335.1. Lineage (NCBI taxonomy): Eukaryota > Metazoa > Chordata > Mammalia > Carnivora > Mustelidae > Martes > Martes martes. The sequence goes on from NC_137896.1 coordinate 111,837,524, forward strand.
TGGGAATGTTAATACCCATCCTTGTTATTCCCAGAGTGCTATGAGGATCAAATGAGATGATAAAAGTGAAAGTGCTTGGTTAATCATGAAATACCACGAGTGCTGCTATTACAAATTCTCTCTAGATGGTGTCACCATGTTGTTCCTATGGAACTACAGTACTTACCATGGTGCCTGATATGCAGTAAAATAAATCAGTAAATACTTGCCAAATTTAATTAATCCCTGGGAAGTAGAATAATGGAAATAGTTGTGTATAAAAGTACCTACAAAATGGGGCGCCTGGCTGGCTCAGTGGGTTAAGCCTCTGCCTTTGCGTTGGGTCACGTTCCCAGGGTTCTGGGATCGAGCCCCGCATCGGGCTCTCTGCTCAGCAGGGAGCCTGCTTCTCCCTTTGCCCCTGCTGCTCCCCCTGCTTGTGCTCTCTCGCTCACTCTCTCCCTCTCTGACAAATAAATAAATGTGTTTTTTTTTTTTTTTACAAAAAGTACTTATAAAATACATACTGCACCACCAAACAGAAAATTATTATAAAAACAAGATGGGCTTAGCGCTCCTAAGAATGCTAGTCCATTCCTGGGAACATGACATGGTGTAAACCTGCCTACACCTGTCCTGTACACTGAAAACTTTCCAGGGAAAGAGATGGCACACCTTTCTATGTGCTTTTTATTTCACGTCTAACAACCTTTCTAGCCATATCCCAAACTAGGAATTATTTATTAGTAAACCTGGAAAATAAAGAAAAAGGAATAGATAACACCCACAGAATAGAGTTCATAAAAATTCAACAGGCAGGGAACAAGGGACAGAACACTGACTAAATGTGAAAACAGGAAGGCAACCAACATGGAAGCAAAGAATTGTAAAATAAAACACTGCATGGAAATAGACATTTTCACTGGACTTGTTAAGATGCCACAAGTATATTCCCGTAGGTTTGACCTCAGAATAAAAAGCAACACTCTACAGTATTAATTATTTCACTGGGGCTCTTAACATAGTAACATTTAAAAATGGGGGCAGGGAAGATAAATGGCCAGGGGTGGAAGGGGGAACAGACAGCCTAGCTAGTCAAGGGAAAATGTAAAACACAGCAACGTAATGAAAACCTGCTCCCCTCCCCCGCCCTGTCCCCCACCAAATTCCAAACAAATCTCTTAGCAGTAACATTTTCAGGGTTTGTATTTCAATATTGTTTTCAACTATCAAATAATGGCTGCTTTACCTAAAATTGCATTATTACCTGATAACAGATTTTTACTTGACCCTCACTTCCACATTTCTAACAGAAATGGTGGCATGATGAACAGGTGAACTGACTGGGAATATGTCACAGCTCTGGAACTGGTTGGTAGGATGCCTCCTATCCAGTATAAATATTAGTGAGGCCTATTCTCACCTCTCCTATCAGCCAATGTGCTCTTATTAAGATACCAAGGGATGCCCTGTGGTATCATTCACACCACCCAGGTACAAGGGGCCAGTGGTAGAATGCGGGCCCAAACTGAGTATGGGAGTCAGGTCCCTAGAGCCAAGTCTCAAATATGCTGAGACAAGCATCAAGTCAACAGAGAAGTTTTGATAGAAGTCGTCAGGGCACCTATGTGAGATGCCCAGACATGGTCATTTCAGCATCCCTGCTGAGGACCAGGGCATCATTTCCTGTGCACGATGAGAGCCAGTCACATTTACAGCTTGGCACTTTGTCTAAAACATCTTTGTGGGGAGATAGCATTAGACACAGAAGACTCAGCTGTCCTCATGGTTGCTGAAACTCTGCCAACTCTGTGGGCCAATGTTAGTCAGGTATTCCCACCTCTGCCTGCAGCAACTGTCCACTGAGTTGGACAGGGACAGCATCCTGCAGGAAAACTCGCTCCATTTTACGTCCAAAGAGAGCTGTTTATCTACTTCTCCCAGAGGGGTAAGGGGGCTAAACCGAGATGCCTCTGGGATCACATGCATGCTATTTTCCTTAGGCCAAGGAACTGACTGCTCTCAGAATACAGGTGGACAAAACCAAAGGTCAGTCACTGTCCACAACTGTATCACATACATCATTAGCTTTCTTCCTCTTAGTCACACAAACTCTAGACATGAAAAAGACGAGCTTATTTTTTGTTTCCCGAACAGCATTCTAGATTATAAATAATATAATAAAAGATCATGTTTTATTACTCCCCCAAATTCATATGGGTTTGAAGCATATGGCTTTTATTTTTCTGGGCATGAGGAGGAGGAGAATAGAGTGTTGAAGTGATGATTCCTGGGAGCTATAAAACATTTTATTAAGTAATAGTACATTGTTATTACATGCACCAGAGACCAGTGTAACATTAAACACAAGTTTTAAATGTGGGTTGGGGTGAGGGGAGGGGAGGCAGAGGTACACCTAAATAAACTCAGAGGTCAGAGATCACAAACACGGTGTAAAACGCTCTGTCACCGACACTCTGCATCAGCATTCGTCCTGGGATGCATGGGACGGATGTTTCTTGTAGTTTGTGTAAAATTCAAAAACCTCTCATTTTCTACTCTTGCTTTCACTGTGAGCATTTTTGGTAGCAGAACCACACATACACAATACATATTCTTTCCAGCAGTTCTTCTTCTCACAGATATACCTGTGTTTTATTGATTTGTGGTATTCTGAATTATCTTTCAATCCCAGGAAAATTACTCACAAATTTTTTTCTCACAAATTTCCCCTTTCCTCTCTCTTTGTTATTCATAAGCCTCCCCTGCAGCCTGTTTCAAGAAATTGAATTTATAATAAGTGTTGCAAGGCTGCCTTTCTTCTAATAATATGGTAAAACTAAGAAAAAACAGTATTTTTGTCCACTTCTGAGATTGGGCAAGAGGAGAAGGAAAGAGAAATAGAACATTCTGGACAAATATTCCCACCCACTTAACTGTTGTCCTGTCATGAGCTGCACATCAAACACAGCTAGACCAAGACAGAAGAACAGTCTCAAGAAAGACATGAATTCTCGAAATGTGTACCAATGATTCATTGTCTGACACACATGACTTTTCTCACAGAATTGGGCTTAAATCATCGACCTGGTATGGAGCCGCAGGGCAATATCCTGTCTTTTAGAAAGGCAATGCATTAATGATGTCAAATATATGGCAGTTTAAAGAAGTTTTAGTAAAATAAATGAAGAAAATAAAGAAGTTTTAGTAAAAAAAAATAAAGTTTTACTAAGCTCAAAGGCTAAAACTGTTGCTCTTACTGAATACCATGCCAAAATGGAAAACGAAAACAAAAACAAAAACAACTCCAATATGCTTTAAATTATCCAGGCAACATGCTACACATAACCTTTTACAAAACTCCTGGTCTTGTCCCACTGCTAAGCATGACAGGTTATTCTTGAATCACTATTAAGAAACTGTGGCCAATTTTCTACCTTTTGCACTAGAAATGGTTAAACCAAATAATATTGATGGAAATAAAGCACCAGAAATGATTAAGTAGAATGCTGGAGTGAGGAGTCCTGTAATGGTGTGAAAGAAGGGAGGGGCGCCTGGGTGGCTCAGTGGGTTAAGGCCTCCGCCTTCAGCTCAGGTCATGATCCCAGGGTCCTGGGATCGAGCCCCGCATAGGGCTCTCTGCTCAGTGGGAAGCCTGCTTCCTCCTCTCTCTCTGCCTGCCTTTCTGCCTACTTGTGATCTCTGTCTGTCAAATAAATAAATAAAATCTTAAAAAAAGAAAAAAAGGGGAGAATGGGGTGAGAGAAAATGTACTAACTGTAACCAGGTTTCGTTTATTTAATATAAATTTTTCTCACTAGTACTTCTTTTTTTTTTCTTTAAGATTTTATTTATTTATTTGACAGACAGAGATCACAAGTAGGCAGAGAAGCAGGCAGAGAGAGAGGAGGAAGCAGGCTTCCCGCTGAGCAGAGAGCCCGATGCAGGGCTCGATCCCAGGACCCTGGGATCATGACCTGAGCCGAAGGCAGAGGCTTTAACCCACTGAGCCACCCAGGCGCCCTCTCACTAGTACTTCTTAGACAATTGAACTAGCATCCCTTCAGAAAAGAGTATCTAGGAAACTGCTTCTGGGTTTAGTCATTTACAAATAATTAGAAATTTATTGGGGAGGGTGGGAGCTATACCAAAGACTAAGGAAAAGAATCTAGTGCTGAAGTTTAAAAATGTTACAATCTATCTTCTGTAACAATGCTACCTGAATTCAAAGTGTACTTACTGATTTTGTTCATGTACTTGACGTGATGAGTAGTACAAAGATGATTAAATCAGATTTCCTTCCCTGTGAAGCTTGCCAACATGGTTATAATTCAAATGATATCAAGTAAATGTCTTAAGTGAAGTCCAATTAAGTGTTAGGTAATTCCAAAGAACGAGACATTATGTCAAATCAATAAATCAAAAAAGCTTTCCTAGGGAAAATGGTGATTGATGTAAATTTTGTAAGTGGATAAAATTTACTGAATTTCAAATTCAGTAGTAAAAAATAGAAATAGAAAACTTGAATAACCTTATACCAAAGAAATTAAAATTGAGATTTTAAAACTTTCTTATAAAGAAAATTTCAGTCCCAAAAGGGTTCACTGGTAAGTTTAATTCAAAATTTAAGGTAATAACTAAAAGTAATCCCATGGAACCTCCTGCAAAAACAGAAAATGAAGCAATGAGGTCCACATTGATGGTTGGTTTGAGTGATTCACAAGGCAACACAAGACTGAGAAAAATAAAGCACTAGAAATGGCTAAGTTGAACAATATTGATGGAAATATAGCACTAGAAATGATTAAGTAGAACGACTGGTTGTGGAGTTAGAGGAGAACAAATGGACTCAATATGGAGGGATGGAGGGTAGAGAAGTCATGGTGAGGATAAGGGGACTGATGGAGTGTGAAATGAAATCATGGTAGTCAGAAAGAATGAGTTCAAATTTTAAGATCTTAAAATAATTCTCAATGATAATAAATTTCCAATCCTGGTTCCCTGTGATGTCTATGAATGTCAGGGTAATTTTGAAGTTATCTGAAATAATGATGGGTCACAGAGAAAAGGGGAATTAGTGGGTTGGTGCTGAAGTTAGTGGTATGGCACAGAGAAGGCTGTCCCCAGGTCTTTCGAAAGACAATAATGAAGATGGGAAGTGACCATGTCTGTCATTTGCCAAGTAATTATTATATGTCAGCCATTATATTTGTTACATACCTTCACTGTGACATTTTATCCTCACTATGGAGTTATGTAGGTAGTTGTAACTTCATAGATGATCACAATGAGACACCAAGATTAATATAATATCCAAGACTGCTCATCTATACAGTGGTCACGGCAGAACATGAACATATATGTCTGGGCCTTCAAAGCTCATATTCTTTCTACTAAATCATCAGCTTCAACACACAAAAAGATACCCCAAAACACAGTAAGATGATGAGGGAAGTATGGTAATGTTTACTGAGCTTTTATTACATGCCGTAGGCAGTGCTAATGGTTTTATGTATATCATTTAACATTCCCAGAAACCCAAAGAAGTCAATATTATGTATTCCCATTTTAGGGGAGAAAGGAATTTATAAAGAAGTTTTTCAGATTTTCAAGGTCACCAAGTTAGTGAGGTAGGATTCATACCAAGGTTTGTCTGACTCCAAAGCTAATATGCTTACACTCCTTCTGGGTGCCTGAGTTTCAATAAACAATGTTACTGAGCTAAGATGATAATCCACTCTTCCGGAGATAGAAGTTAAGACTAATGTTTGTTTACCCTTTTGAAATGATGCATAAAGAGAAGCTAGATATTAATTAAGGAGAAAACAAGAAGGTAACGATAAAGGAAAAGGCTGGTGTAAGACATAAGGAAACAAATGGAACACAGAAAGATCGCGTCAGTTACAGAACGGACTAAGAAAAACAGCACTGGAGGGCTATTTGGAAAGCCTTATCAGGGAATTGCATTTAGGTAGAAGCTGAGCACTTGCCTAAAAGTTGGATAAGACTTTAGGAAGAAGAATGTCTTACAAGATTGCCACCTGCCCTAAATGCCGTGAGACAATTGAAAATGTGTCACTATTCCTGGCTATTGAAACCTTCCTATTGAAAGTCAAGGAGTGTTCTGATATTCACCCAAGGCATACTTGCCATTTTTTTTTTTTTTTCCCTATTAGAAGCAGCAGGGCATACATTAACAGAGGCTGGAGCAAAGTAATTTTGGAAGCAGTTGCTCAGCTGACCATGGTGATGTGACTGAAAGGAAACATTCCTAATGGAGAAGGAAGGATTAAAAGGAAAGAAGGGAGGGATGGATGGAGGGAGGGAGGGAAGAAAGAGAGGGAGGGAAGAAGGGAAGCCCAGTAAAGCAATCACTTTGTTCTTGCAGACAGGGGACGTGTCAATCTGAACTTCTATTTGTTACAGAAATAGATCTATTTGTTTCTATCCAGGAAGAAGGTCATAAAATCAACTATGGGATCCTACTGCAAAATTCTGGCACAAACATTTACTTCTACTGCTTTAGGCCAAGAGTAATTGTTTATCCATCAGTCCATATGCTTAACATCTATAGCTCCGAATTCCTACCTTGGTTGTGGCGCCAGCAAATCAAATATTTTAAGGCACTATAGAAATCATTACCATTGTGTACTCATATTAAACTGATAAAATGATGTGATGCATTAAAGAAATCTTAAGTTATCTGATTTAGCTAGAAAAGCTTCTTTTTATATAAACTTTTTATAGTCTTCAACTTCTGTGCAGATAAAGCATTCCCTTGATGATCAGTAGCCATGGAATATATGATGTCAACCAGGGTGAAAATATTAGTGAACATGACTCTGTTTTCCACTGAGCAGCCGCCAATGTAGTAGATTATTTTTAGTCACTACAGGATGGTGAAAGGATATACAAGCCAAATAATGTGAGATAGAATTTTGAGTAATTTCATTAAAAGTGTTTTAATAAACTGTATTTTACTTGGACCAAAGAAGGCACATCTCCTTCAAGCCTTGGAGATTACGTTCCTCCAGTTCACCATTCCAGTCACACCAACAATTAACAGGACGGAGCTGAAAGACATCTTCCCAGGCTTACGGGCTCAAGGCCAGCACGTAAAGGGCTCTGTATCTTCCTACCCAGTATCACTTAGTTCAGGCTAGAAGTTAAAGACAAGGGTCAGCAGACACCTGAATGCCCCTGTTCCCCAGACATCCTTTAAAGAGGCCTGCCGTAGCCACAGCACACCTGGATTCATGTGGGCCCAAACTCCAGGAGAGCCACCTAGTCCCTGCTAGTCTCTTTATAGGTCAAAAGTGAGAACAGACGTTTAAGTGGAAGATAAACAATCTGAACTTCCCTTCCTAAAAGGTTCCTTCTATTCAGGGAAGTGCTGAAAATGCACTTTTTTCCCTGCCCAGAGGCTGCAGGTTAAAAAAAAGAAGAAGAAGAAGAAGAAGAAGAAAAGAAAGGAAGGAAGGAGGAAAGAAGGAAAAAGAAATTAATTAATTCAACCTAGCATTTGAAGATCTCTCCCTTACTGACCCCCCCTCCTAAGGTTCATGCTTTTTTTTTTTCTTCCTTTTTCCTCTTCAGGCCAGTTCTCCTTGATCTCCACAGGGATGCCTCAGCACACCTCGGCAAACAGGCTACTGCTCCCTCACCATCTCTTCTGCAACATTCTCCTGACCCCTTCTGGAATGTCTTCACCTTCTCCTTCATAACCCATGACCCTGCCTCGTCTTAAAACCCTTCCTTAAACCTTCAGATCAAATTAACCCCTGTTCCTCTAACTTGTAAAGTGTGGACTTTGAAAGGGCCCTTGACGTATAAATGTCATGGGTTAGTTCTCGCCCTGAAAGAGACATTCTGTGTGGAAAGCAAGGACATTGCTTCTGGGTGGCAGGAGAAGGAAGTTGAAAGGGCTTCTGAGCCGATGGACAGCTGAAAAGCACATCATGGTTATTCTTTGCAAAGTCTGCAAAACTCAGAGTCTAAAAATTATTCATAGAGAAAAACAAATTGCAAATGTTTTGTTTTGCCAGCATTACATCAAGCTAAAAATTACTGTGAGGAGTGCTGTCAACATACGATGCTGTCAGCGCTACTCTCTCTCAAAGACAGCAGCTCTGTAACTCACTTTTGCATGAAGTGGATTAATTCATTCGACATGCATTTTGTGAGCATTCATTCTGCTCTCGGCCCAGGAGAATCCCAGAATGTGGGAGAGAGCTAGAAGGGACCTCAGGAATCATCTCACACCCCCTGCTCCTATTCCACTCCTGTAAAAATCACGGTGGGGGTCACAAGCAAAACAGTTGCACACCTTATTCAGGGCCATGTAACAGGTGAAGAAACAAACATGTTGATACTTATATTGAGCCTACACCACAGCCCACAGGCATGTTCAAAGTGTGGGGGCAAACTGTGGAGTTGAGGATTTTTAAAAAGTCAACAAAAGACCCCCAAACACACCCCTCTCCCTAGCCCAGTTCATTCTTCTCAGGAGAAATTACAGCGGATTACGAAGCAGAAGGCTTGACCACACCTGGTCACACCCGACTGTGTGTGGGAACTTGGCCATTCATTACGGGCTCCTGAGCTCTGGTTTTTCCAGTGGTCAATGAGAAAAAATAGCACTTGTCCCCACAGAGGTAAGAGATCAAAAGGGATGTACTTTGTAAATTACAACATGCTTTACCAACACAGTAACACATTAGTTCACTGCTCCTGCTCTTAGGTGCTTTCTGAGGTAAAGACAACAATAACTGCATTTTTTTCCTGGATAAGTTGAACATTTTTCAATTCCATGAATAGCACATTTCAACAACAGTGAGGATGAAAATGTTGGTTATTCATTCCCACTGAGCCTGTATCAGACCCTTGCATATGAAACTCTGCGACTACCCACTGTCAATTCTTTTTTTTTTTTTTTTTTTTTTTTTAAAGATTTTATTTATTCATTTGACAGAGATCACAAGTAGACAGAGAGGCAGGCAGAGAGAGAGGGAAGCAGGCTCCCTGCTGAGCAGAGAGCCCGATGCGGGACTCGATCCCAGGACCCTGAGATCATGACCTGAGCCGAAGGCAGCGGCCTAACCCACTGAGCCACCCAGGCGCCCCCCACTGTCAATTCTTAAACATCTTTCTGCTTGACAGCATTGTCAAGGTTGTGATAGAGAAAAGGAAGATTTCCTAATAGAAACAAGATTAATGTGTTTTATATTGTTACTAACAGTTTTCATTAGTAATGATACCTATATATTAAGACATAGTCTAAAACTTTGAAAACATCTCTCCTGTTGAAAAATCTCAGAAGAGAGTTTTTCTTTTAAAAAGATTATGACTAAGAGCTGAGGAATTGTGATGGTATTTAATCATTTCTTATTTAAGTCTTTTGGTAGAGTAAAACAAAGTTTTATATATAAATAATACGTAAAACATAATGAATATAATATATAAATGTATTTTATTTTACTTATTTTTTTAAAGATTTTATTTATTTATTTGACAGAGATCACAAGTAGGCAGAGAGGCATGCAGAGAGAGAAAGGGAAGCAGACTCCCCCCCTGAGCAGAGAGCCCAATGCGGGGCTCAATCCCAGGACCCTGAGACCATGACCTGAGCCGAAGGCAGAGGCTTAACCCACTGAGCCACCCAGGTGCCCCTATAAATGTATTTTATAAAGAACTCTGAAAGTTATCCAGAAACAAAATTTTGGCACTAAAAACATTGCTAAACCATGTTTAAATGCTTCTGTGCACCTTAGTAGAAATGAGCTCTATGAAATGATGGAATACATTATTAAAATATAAGAAGAGAGGTGCATAGCTTTGACATTTTTCCCTCACCCAACCCAACTGGAAGGTGTTTTTTTTTTAAAGATTTTGTTTATTTATTTGAGAGAGAGAGAGACAATGAGACGAGCATGAGGGGAGAGATCAGAGGGAGAAGCAGACTCCCCGCCGAGCAGGGAGCCTGATCGGACTTGATCGAAGGACTCCAGGATCATGACCTGAGCCGAAGGCAGTTGCTTAACCAACTGAGCCACCCAGATGCCCCCAAATGTAAGTTATTTACAAGCTATTTTATTTTATAACAAAAAAATATTTTTTTTAATTTTTAATTTTTTAAATTTCTATACAAAAAATTATTTTATACAAAATCCTGACTATTTCCAAATAAATAATTTCTCTTCACTGAACAGATACCTCTTTTGGCCCACCTCTACTTAATTATAGATTAATCATTATTTATTTATATGATGTAAGTTTAATTATATCGTATTGTTTACAACGTCTAATTGAAAGAATGAACTGAAAAAATATCAGAATACATCCTCACCCTTATAAATGCCAAATGATTGCTATAGTGAAATTACTGTTAGTAAAGGACAATCTAAATTGCCTTCTGAGAAAATTCATTCTTATTTCCTTTTAGAGTCTAGTTTGGTTTCGACAAGAGATTGAGGGGGTATTCAGTATGTGAAAAGTAAGATTTTCTTTAAAAAATTCATTTTAAACCACTGTAATTTTCATATTTCTCTGTTTGGGAAATTAAATTTTTTATTCCTGGGAATGTAGCTAATTGACCAGACAGATTAAAAAGCCTTTCCTGAAACTGATGGCCATGCCTGAGAGAACTAAAAATTTTTGAGGCAAGGAGCATACAATTTGTTAAATTAGGGAATAAAAAAAATAAATGGTCAAGACAGGATATTAAAGGAAAAAGCAATAAACAACCTTTTACAAGGGAAGGAACTTGACCAAAAAAGGGACTGTATTTTTTTATTAATAAAAGAACTGTAACTTATACTGTCTTTAGCTAACCAAAGGATGCACTGATTAGCTGTGGTTTCTAAATCCATCTGAATACTACTGCTGATGACATTTTGAAAGAGCCTGCATGATCAATGGTTTCCATCTTCACCTCCCTGACTACTATGTACAATGCTTAGAAATAAAGAAAAAAAAAGTCTCTACCCCGCCCCCCCAACTTTCTTTGTGTATAATCACGTAATATCTCCCAGCAGGAGCTGGGCTTTGAGTACAAAAACCTGATTCCAAAGTATGAGACGTATCTAGCTGCCAAGAGCACAGAGCCTGACCTGAAACAGCGGAACTACAGGCCTTCCCCGAAACTGTTCTATTCAAATACACAACTTAGAACTGCTGATTCCATAAAAAATGTTTGGGAAATCTGGTATTTTGTCAGAAAGTTACGTTATATTCTAAGACGGGGAGGAATGGCTTGGCTTTGTCCTAGTTGTTGATCTTGAAGAAGTCATTTTCCTTCTCTGGGTTTAGTTTTCTATTCTGTAAACCAGATATGGGGACTATTGTTCAGTAGCTTACAAAAATGACAAGTAAAGGCAATGAAGAAACCCACAGGGAAGAACAAGGGAGGGGTGTTCAGGACACTGCCACATGATGTTCCCTATAAAGAGGACAGCTTATGTTTCAACATCTGATTCCACTGGAGTCTCAAATGCAGGTGTTCTCATTATATCTCCAACTCTGTTATGGAAAGTGGGTAACACACGATTCCTCTCTAAATGCAGGAAAAGTGAAAACTTGGGAGTCCACTGACCATCCTACCCTCAGGCTTCTCCTCAGATATAAAGATCAAGTTTTCTACACAAGGTCTGAGTACGAATCCCATTTGATTCTTGGAGCCAATACAAAGTGGCAGAGAAATGTCCATGTTCTGCTGGTGTGTCCCTGTAGGATATGAATTCCTCAGGCAGGATTAGGAGCACGATCCTTTATCATAGCAGTAATCACACTAGAAATATCGTGATCCTCTCTTTAAAGAGCTCCTGCATTGTAAGAACCCTGAGAGTTGGGTGTTAAAACTATTTAACAGAAATCCCAAATGACTTGATGGCTATAGCCTGGTTCATGGGTCTTCTAACGAGGAAAAGAGTTTGCCTTGTGACCGTATGCTTCTGTTCTCCTGTCTCCCCATAAAAATCTCCATTCTCCCCCATATATTCTACTCCATTTCTTTCCATATACCTCTCTATTGCTCCAAAGCCTCATAAGTATATAACTGGTTCCCATGAAGTTCCTAGGTGGGAAAGAAGGTAAGTGTCTCCTTATCTAGTACATCACAATTTTCTAAAAGTATTTTTGTCACTGAACATTTATTGAACATTTAATTATTTAACTGAATTTCTACATGAGAACTTCATTGAAGACTTTCAAAGTTTGACTAAATATATTCTGTAGAATAACACAGTATCATGGTAAAAACAAGCCCTACATTAAAAGCGTATTTCTGAGAGGCAGGGTGGGGAGTGTGGGGGGTAGGGAAAGAAAAAATGAAAACAAGATGGGATCGGGAAGGAGACAAACCATAAGAGACTCTTAATCTCACAAAACAAACTGAGGGTTGCTCGGGGGCGGGGGCTAGGGAGAGGGTGATGGGGTTATGGACACTGGGGAGGGTATGTGCTAAGGCGAGTGCTGTGAAATGTGTAAGCCTGACGATTCACAGACCTGTACCCCTGGGGCAAATAATACATCATATGTTAATAAAAATTAAAAAAAAAATTTTAGAGTGTATTTTGACCTTTATTCTCAGTCTCTGTTTTTCAAAGCATTTTTGTTTGCATGGCTCTTTCATAATTGTCCATTACCTAAAGAGTCAAAAAAGAAAAGACTGCAGTCTTGGGAATGTATAAAGAAGGAATTAAATTTGTATAATTAGAAAGCATATTGTAGCTTTCCCATCAGAATAGATCAGAAGTCTCATTTTCCTGGGGCGCCTGGGTGGCTCAGTGGGTTACAGCCTCTGCTTTCGGCTCACGTCATGATCCCAGGGTCCTGGGATCAAGCCCCACATCGGGCTCTCTGCTCCACAGGGTGCCTGCTTCCCCCCCTCTCTCTGCCTGCCTCTCTGCCTACTTGTGATCTCTGTCTGTCAAATAAATTAATTAATTAACTTAAAAAAAAAAAACTCTCATTTTCCTGTCATTTTTGCCAACCCAGCACACAGTGACGATGCCTACCTATTGTCACCAGACTGCAGCTGTGCTATTATCTACACCATCAAGGAGAATTCACATGCTGCTGTTGATGAAGCATGCCATTCCTCACCCTTTTATGCTGGACCCTCACGGTGACATATTTAACTTAGGTACCACAGGTATGTTTGCCAAAAAGCTCTCTAGCAACGATAATATTAGGTTAGGGGGGTTGACTAGAAAGACTAGGAGCAATCAGTCATTTAGCAAACTCTTAGGTTTATTTACCTAAAAGAACAGTCAATCCAAAAGGTAGACGCAATGAATATAGCACCTTCACATATATGATGGGATAAATAGTAAATAGGAATGCTCAATGATAACATACGGATTAGTATTAAGATACTTCGGAGTTGTATAAAAGTTGTTGGCATGGGGGCACCTGGGTGGCTCAGTGGGTTAAAGCCTCTGCCTTTGGCTTGGGTCATGATCTCAGGGTCCTGGGATCGAGCCCCACGTCAGGCTCTCTGCTCGGCGGGGAGCCTGCTTCCTCCTCTCTCTCTGCCTGCCTCTGCCTACTTGTGATCTCTGTCAAATAAATAAATAAAATCTTAAAAAAAAAAAAAAAAAAAAAAAAGAACAAGAGGAGCGCCTGGGTGGCTCAGTGGGTGAGCCTCTGCCTTCAGCTCAGGTCATGATCTCAGGGTCCTGGGATCGAGTCCCACATCGGCTCTCTGCTCAGCGGGGAGCCTGCTTCCCTCTCTCTCTCTCTCTGCCTGCCTCTCTGCCTACTTGTGATCTCTGTCAAATAAGTAAATAAAATCTTAAAAAAAAAAAAAAAAGTTGTTGGCATGTTGCAATGAAAGTCCACATCATGCAATTTCTCCAGGGAAGAAACAATAAATGCCAGGTACGGGCAATACCCTGTATTGAGCAATGAAGGGCAGCCTCAGAGTGGTTCAAACGTGAAGATAAGCCCTGCAAAGAAAGGTGAGCTGTCAAATTGTCTTCATTTTCCTGAAGATTTTGTATACCACGCATAGTTCAAGAAAACCAACCAACGAAACAAATAAGAACTCTACCAACAGAAAACGGGAGGTAGAGAAGGGGCTTAGCTGAGAAAAGCAACTGAGATTGGATGAAAAAGGACCTGACAGAATAAGAGAATGCAAAAAGCCTCCTCATCTGCCTCGTGGCCCCATAAACGTAGACATTTCCAAAACACCTCATCGGCATTCCACCCAACATCAAGACCTCTGATCAACATGGCCTTCTAGTTTACGGATGCTTTGATGTCTACTTTTTCTCCTTGAGACATCCAACCTTGCATAGCAGGCACTGGGCCTTATTTTCTTTCAGACAAACAAAACTTGACTAAATTATTAGACTACTCTGGGCCCACATCAAATTGTCTCTTGAGCTACGTGATGTCCCTCCTTTCAGTAGATTCTGCTATGAATGCCTCTTTGACCTTTGGCCTAAATTTCTAGTGAGGGGGAAGCACTATTGCAAACAAGACTATACCCTTTAAAACTTCCTATTTCCTGTAGTTTAAGCCATATGCCTTTCCAATTAATGGGCTTAAGAAAATACACTCTTTCCCTTGATAGCTAATTCACAGGAAAAGCCACATGAACCTCTATATGTATTGTGTACATAAGAGGTTTTCTCTAGAGTTCATCAGTGAAGCATCAGCTCGCTGTGGCTGGCTCATTCCTCATATATAAAGAAGTGTTCAGGAAGAATAAAAGAAATCATCACAGTTATGACTGACCAAACGCCTCCATGTTACAGGCTTTGTACTGTTTAATCATTTTTACCTCAATGGGATTTTCTTATTTTTTCCCATGTAAGTCAGTCAGTGATTATACCTGATTTCCACTCATCCATCCCTTACAGGCTTTGGCTTCTGATCTGCACACAATTGGATTTCTCTCCCTTCCTATGTATTATTATTCTCTCTTATGAATGAATGACAAAGGTAGTCTATTCCAGGGAAAGATTTTGACTGATGCCTGGTGGCTCTTTTTTTTTCCACTGCACACCCTCACATCTCTTCTCTTTAACTCTCCAGTGAGTGTTTTCTGATTAACAGAATTTATAGATGGGGTGAATGGCTGTTGGGAAGTTATTGTTTGTAATGGGTTGGAGGGAGCCCTTCAACTGGTGTCACAGAAGGGGTTTTTCATCTTTATTTGGGAAGAAAAAAGGGGGAGGCAATGTGTTTTGCTAAGTCTGTTTGTGGGGGATATGGTGCCTCAAATTCCAGACAGAAAACCATTGTCCTCAGAGGGTAAATAGAACAATTCCTCTAATCTACTTCTTCTAAAAGAAGAGAAAGTTTGGGAGAAACTTCCTCATTTCCTATATGGTTTTGTTTTGTTTTTACTTCTCTCAGCTGTCCCAAGAAATGTTTCTTTGGGCTTATAAATTAGAAACTCGGTTTTCTTCTCCTGTGTAGGGGAAAACCCAGTTCTTTCCTACTGTGTCTTTCTTTCACCCACGTGTCTCCTTTACTACTCACGTGGAATACATCACTCCTGATACTCTGGTTACCTAATGTGTGCAGGTTTTCCTCCACACCAAGTAATTCTCAGACATCTTCAAGATATCTAAGAACTCAACTCAGTTCTGACACTCTACCCGGAGATAGCGTCAGATCCCACAGGTAAGGGCTCAGTTCCCCAAGACCGGACCCCTCACACACACAAATTTCAGAGGCCAGTTCCACACCCAGCTTATCACCTGTGCTTCTGACTGGAGAGTCCCATGACCCCTCCTTGTGTTCAATTACTTTTCTAGAGCAGTTCAGAGAACTCAGGTTAACGCTTACTTAAATTTACCAGTTTATTAAGGATATAATAAAGGATACAGACGAACAGCCAGATGAAGAGATAACACAGAGCAAGGTTTGGGAGGGTGCTAAGCTCAGGGGCTTCTGTCCCTGTGGAGGTGGGGTACATTAGCTTCTCGGTGTGGTTGTGGTCAACCAACTTGGAAGCTCTGTGAACCCTGTATTACGGGGAATTTATGGAAACCTCCTAATGTAGGCATGATCAGTTATTAACTCCTTTCTAGCCTCTTTCCCCTCTCTGGAAGATAGAGAATGAGGATGAAAATTCCCAGCTGCTAATCATGGTTTGTTCTCTCTGATGACAAGCCCCCATCCAGGAGCCATTCAGGAGCCCACCGAGAGTCACCACATATGAATAAAAGATATTCCTGGTTCTTTTATCACTTAGGAACTTATAAGGGTTTTATGAGCCCTGTGTCAGGAACAGGTTCAATGACATATAGTAGAATAAGAGATGTTCCCAGTGTTCTTATCACTTAGGAAACTGCAAGGGTTTTATAGGATCTCTGTGCCAGAAACTGTGTGTGTGTGTGTGTGTGTGTGTGTGTGTGTGTGTGTGTGTGTGTGTCTCACAGGTCTATGCAAATGATTTATGAATTCCAAGAGGCAACATGGCAGGTGGAAAAACAGGATTTATAGAACACGGACTTGGGCTTAAATCCTGGGTCAGTCCCCACTAGTTTTGTGACATTGACAGTTTATTAACCTAAGCACCTGATCTCTCATCTATAAAATGGAAATTTTAACACATACCCTGCAAGGTGATTATAAAAACATAATGAAATGGTGTAAGTCCATAATACAATTCTTGGAACGTAAAAGATTTTCAAAATATGTTTAGTTCCTATTCCCACTCAATCATTTTAAACATGATGCTTACAGTGTGTGTGCTTCATTGTCATGCAATCCAAGAATATCACAGAATACCTTCAATACTCTCATTGGGCTAAGTTAGATTATTTTGTTCATAATATGCCTGGAATTCTTTTCACATATGTAAAGATTTTAGAGTTGGCTGCTGACACGCTGTTAATGCTAGACCATAACGTTAAACAACTTAAAGAGAGTGTTTATGGACATGAAAGGTAAACTCATGTCAGAGCAAATAGCAGAAGCCACTTAGAGGCTCAAAAACTCTGTGACAGCTCCCCAACCCCCCACCAAGCTGGGTGGTGAAAGCCTAATTCATTCATGCTTGCGGTAACCTCTGGCAATGAGTATCAGTGAAAAGGGGCAGATACCAATGAGCAAAACTATCTATTTAACGTGCAGTCTTGTGTTTCAGACCATGGACTGTTTTTAAGTCTTTGCTAGAGAGATGCTTCTTAAATTTATGAAATGGTGAAAGGATGTATTGCTCTTCTTAGCCTAGTAAGAGCGTCCACAATTTTTCTCCCTTAAACAACTCTGAAGAATTTGCTGTTCTACTCTGCAGGTTTGAGAATTAGGAGCAAGCTGAGTGATTTAGATTCTAATGTAGAAAATTCAAGATTCAGTTGTCAATCACAGTATTTGTTGAAATGCCAGCTGTTGCTAAATGGAACTGCTTAGAACTTTAAGTGTCTGTGATAGAGAAGGTACTTCCTAATATCACCATTGTTTCCTCTACCCTTCTCTTTCCTTCCCAACCCTCTTCACTCTCTCTACTTACCCTCTTTCCCTCAAACATGAGAGAAAACCCTTGAGTGGATTCTGGACTAGGCAACAGTTCACCACCACCCTACTCCGACCACTTCCGCAACACTACTAGAGTCTCCATTCTCCCCACTCTCCTTTTTGTGCTTTCATCTATTTTTTTCTGATATGGAGGGAACATAAATAAGAGTTTGCTTGGCTCAAGAGAGAAATGCCCTGATTCCTACTCTCCAGGAAGATTCCCAGAGATGTCCAGAAGAGAACAGCTGCTTGATGTTTCTAGATAGACGAGGTCATAGTTAACCTCAGAAGAGCCAGAGTGTGGCGAAGAAAATTTAGGGAGGTCCTGTGACCCCACTCCTGCTATTTATGTCTTCTGACCCTCTTCTTTTGTTTGAGGGCAGGAAGTGTTACTTGCTGACCAATGAATACAGCAAAGATGATGGAATGTCACTTTCATGATAACACAAGATTGAGGGGCGCCTGGGTAGCTCAGTGGGTTAAAGCCTCTGCCTTCAGCTCAGGTCATGATCTCGGGGTCCTGGGATCGAGGCCCACATCGGGCTGTCCACTCAGCGGGGAGCCTGCTTCTTCCTCTTTCTCTGCCCACCTCTCTGCCTACTTGTGATCTCTATCTGTCAAATAAATAAATAAAATCTTAAAAAAAAAAAAAAAGATTGAAACACATTTTGCTAAGAGACTCTTTGCAAGCCTTGCTGGCAAACCTTGCAAACCTTGCTGGTCAGGTCAAAAGGCCTACTTTAAGTTGCTAACAATAGCCTCCAGATGACAGTAAAACCGTCCCACAGCTACAAGGACATGAATGCTATCCACAACCACGTAAGCTAGGAAGTGGCTCCTTTTCTACCCTTGGCTCAGACTGCAGCCCTGGCTGACACCTTGTGAGACTGGTGGGCCCAATGAAACTGGGCAAGACTCCTGATTTCTGGAAAACCTGACATAATCAATATGTTGTTTTAAGTCACTAAGTTTGTAATGACACTACAGCAGGATAATATAGAGACCACAAATAGAAGGAGGAAGCACTAAGATAGCCAGGGGACAGGGAGAAGGGACAGACACATCAGCTGTAACTGGTTACTGAGAAGTGAGGGTTTTTTTGCAGGCAGTGATCCCTTGGGAGGCTCTGAAATGAAGTTCAGTGTACAGGAAGTTTACTAGGAAGTGCCCTTGGGGTCAACACCTGTAGAAGGGAGGCAGGAGAATCTGTGAGCACAGAGGGAGAAGTGACGTTGGGACACAGGGCTACTGAAGGCATCAGCCAACCCAAGAGACACTGGAAAGCCCTTTCAGAGTTGCCACGCACTGGATGAGATGATTGAACTTCTACACCACCACAGTAAACTGTCACTGAATATGTGTAGCTCCATGAAGGTCATAACCTTGAGTAATGGCATCATGTGAAGGCTGTCTTCTGTAACCTCAGGAAGTGAAGCTACATGCCCTTCATTAAAGAGGGATCTGGGTCTGGCATCACCATGTTCACTATAGATGTGCAACTGAATAGACTAGACTAATGACCAGAGCATAGGTTACTCGGCACCTTACCAGGGTTACAGAGACTCCCTCTAAATCTGACACTGTTTTGAGAGGGAAGTGATCTCATATTGATCATTAACTTTCCATCACCAAGTTAGAATACAAAAATCAAAATAAAAACCAAAATGAGTGATAGAAAAATTATTGTATTCTCTGTTGTAAGAGCTGTTATAATTACACCAAGAGCACAGGAAGAGAAGTATGTTTCAAATAGAAAAACCGAGAAAGATTTCATGTATGAGAAGGAACTGATGGCACTCTCAAAAAAAAAAAAAAAAAAAAGAAGTTAAAAAAAATCTAATGAACAAACTACTGCAAATGTACAGGGAGAGTTAGGGGGACAAATGAGGAGTGGTATAGCATTCTGGGGCCAACAAGTACATGATGTCCTTACCTTTCTTAGGTTGTTAGGGTCAAGGTGAGCCATAACTATAACTCAAAAGATTATTACAGTAGGGAATTTGTGGTTTTAGACAGAGGATCACAGACAAAACTCTTTATCTTTCCCTTCTCACTCTCAGATGTCCTGCCAATACCTCCCATTGGCCAATCCAATGGGAAGCCAGAGGGTAAGAAGTCCAGGTGATGTAGCCCAAAGTGGCTAGCCGCCCGGCTCACTGGGCAGCAGGAAAAGTGAATCTGGAAAGGGAAGAGAATGACCATCATGGGTGGGGAATGAAGGAGAAAACCTTAAGCTAAGGAAATATGATGAATAAAGGCAGAGAAATAGAAAATTCCAGAACCTGTTTAAACAATACTCTGTAGTCTGATGTGTTCGGAGTAAAGCACCCTGAGGTGGTAGTCTGAGACGGAACAGACTTGGTTCAGAAAGGAAGGAGGGGGAAGGGACTGAAAGGATCCTGTCCAGAGGTTCCCATCAGGAAACCCAGCAGACCCTGGTTTGCCAACAGAAGCTGGCCAGAAAGGACAGCACTGATTTCCGTGTTATAATCCAACAGTCTGATTCCCTGTATTTACTTTAGGGAGTTGTGTTGGAGAATGTGACTGGGCTGGTGATTTTCTGGCTATGTAATAGTGAATCGTGTTACAACAAGTTTGTATTCATTTGCATCTGGCTATCCCCATCAAGGTCTGGTTACTTGGTTGCTTCATTTTTTTCATTAGAGAACAGCCTGCTAAGACCCTTAATCATTGCTCTTGATCGCTCTGATTTTCCTTCAGTGTTGAGGGACTGAAGAGGCCCTGTTAAATGTGATATGCCAGGTGCATTCACATCATTGTCACGTGGGAGAAATCTCTTGTGTGGTGTAAAATCACACAGGCATGTGTTGCAGCTAATTAATTGGATGACAACCAATCTCTCAAGTCTTTTCCAACATTATTGCTTTCCCGGCTTTTCACACTCATCATGTCAACACATGTTTCCCCAGTCTGTTAGCTTATCCTTTTGCTAGCAATCTAACATTAATTTACCAACAGATTGTTTAACCTTTCTCCATTCTTTTTGGTTGTTTTGCCTTCTTTGATATTTGCAACATCTCCTGGGGCATTATCTCCTTGGAATTCTATTGACATAGAACTTCCTCCATCTTTTGGAAGAATTTACCATTGAACAGCAAGTTACATTTAAAAATAGTTACATTGTTCTCCAGAAACATGCCATTTCATTTTTTATAATTTCCTCTCTTCAAGTTGGGAAATTACCTATATTGTGCAATTATTTTGGTGCCAAGCACTACACTATGCATAATGCTATGTGCATTTCATTTGTTACTTTGTCTCTCCTTTCCATACAATGTATGGTCCAGAGTGATCACGTAATTTGTACAGCATCATATTAGCCAAATGTTTCAGAGCCAGGATTTAAACTTAGGTATCCCTGACACCAGAAACTATAACCTTTTCCCCTGTGCTACATTTTGTAGAGCCCTCCACCATTCTCCTTTGTTCTCCACAGGTAGCCAACATGGTTATTCTTAGAAAAATATAAAATCATTATGGGCCACTAACTTTTCAGTGTTACTGAATTAGTGTTAATTCCTCCAAAAGTATTTACATTTTATGAGAGGTCTTAAGAAGAGAACTCCAAAATAATGAGCCTGTGGATTGCACTTGGCTGTAGCAGTTACTTTTGGATAAAGGAGTCTTTGGCAGCACTCAAAATTTCATAGGCAGCTCTCTCAATCTTCCCTATAAGGCTAATTTGTTTCATCAGTAAGAGGTGACAAAGACTGAACATTTTGTTTTGCACAGCAAAGTAACATTTTTACTTTCCTGATCAGGATACCACTCAGCTCTCAATCTTTCACCATTGTATTGATGGAATGCTGAAATGAAGCACTGTGCCCTACCACCAGCAGCCTCAGCCACGGTTCCATCTCCTTATACACACAGCAACACTGACTTGAGAGGCTCTATATTACAGAAATGCTCGGTTGTCTTCCTGGGACCTTTAGAGGCTCAAGACTAAGACGGTGATCCTTAATGACTTTAGCCTGGAAGAAACTGTCATTCACTGTGGAGATTTCTTTCATATGACACCTCTAGCCAGGAACATTTCTAAATTAGAGAATGGTGCCTCATAGACCCTTTCGGTAATGCTGTCTATCTCACGACGTCCTTGGAGGGGACATACCTATTAGGAATTCCTTAGGAATTTTTTTTTTCTTTTGAACTTCAGAATTTGAGTGATGCACTATGAAAGAAAAAAGTGGCCTCTCCATGGTCGATTTAAGGGAAAATAGCTATCTACAATCATTGCATGAGATCAGCAGCCTATTCTATCCTCATCACCGATTTCAACATCAACAACAGTAGAAGAGTGCACGGTACATAGAAGGTGATGAAAATATATGAGCTAGATGAATGAATTCTTAACATTTGTTGACTATACTAGGATATGTGAGACACTTTCCTAAAGGTTAAGGATGCAAATATTAAATAAGACATCTTAGTTGCTGAAACAGAGCTCATTTTTAAAAGGAAAATACATAACTGAGTTGAAGTACAAGGTTTATATCCATTAAGCATTCTAACAGACTTCATATTCTAAACACAACATGCATATTATAAAGCATACAAGGTCAGACACTATCCATTAGTTGGCAACTGCTATATAAAAGCACTGGCTTCGTTTTCTATGGAAAAAAAAAAACCAGAAATGTAGAAAATGATGAGGAAGAGAGCTTGAGAAAGCATTGAGTTTATTTATTATTAAAAAAAAATCTGTGTTCTGTTTGGTCTGCTATATTTAAAACAAACTTGTTTGGAGCGAAATGCAAAAATACAGCTAGGGAAAATTATAATTGTATGCTCTATGAATGATCATAAAAAGAACAAGCTCGTGTAACTATCACCCAGGTTAAGAATTAGAATATCAAATGAGAAGTCATCAGAAAGGGAGAAAAACTATGAGAGGCTCTTTACTCTAGGAAACAAACTGAGGGTTGCTGGAGGGGAGGTAGGTGGGGGAAATGGGGTAATTGAGTGATGGGCCTTAAGGAGGTCATGAGCACTGGGTGTAATACGCGAATGATAAATTACTTAACATTACCCCTGAAACTTCTGATGTACTACACGCTGGGTAACTGAATTTAAATAATAACAACAACAATAACAGAAGAAACCCCACTCTAAAAAAGAATTAGAATATGACAAAACTTGCTGAAGCCCCCACTAATTCCTCCATCACTATACTGTTGCTCTTTCTCGAAGGTAATCATTACTCTCGCTATTAACACTGTGAATTAGTTGTACCTCTTTTTGATCATTATATACAGGGTTTATGATTACATGCATTTTCCCTGGCTTCTTTTTTCCAACATTTTGTTTGGTATATTCATTCATGTTGTTACATTCATTGTTTTTGTTCCATATTATTCCAGTGCATGAATATCCTGTAATTTAGTTTTATTCTCCAGCTGATGAAGCATTTGTTTTTACTATTTTGGTTAATGGTGTTATGAATATTCTCATATATGTCTCTTGCTGCATAAATGTGTGAAGTACATGTGTATATGTGTATGCGTATATATGGAATATACTTAATAGTAAACATGCTGGGTCTTAAGGTATCTGTTTATCTATCTACCCATTGATCTTTCCAAATTTAGTAGAATAACGAAGTTTTCCAAAATGTAGCATCTGTCACTTTAATAGCAGTGCTTAAAACTTTCTCACCATCTTTTTCTACCATTTTCTACCAGGTAGGAATTCTCTTTTCTATTGCAAAATTATAAATAAGACAAACTCTTTGTCAGTCACAAGGGTTTCAAATACATTCTCCATTTTATGGTTTACTATTATTTTAATGATGTTCTTTGATGAACAAAAGCTACTAACAGGAGTTAGTTCAATTTATCAATTTTTTCTATTATTAATGCTGTATCATTTTACTTTCATCATTCTTATGTTTTTATATTTAAGATGTGTCTTATACAAAGCACACTGGTGTTTTTTCCCATGAAATACACTCATCATTATTATTGTACTATTTAAATGGAGTACCTAGCTCATTTACTGTTACTGCAATTACCTATGTAGATATACAGAAATTTCATGTTATTTATTTCCTTTCTGTCTCATCTGTTGTTTCTTTGTTTGCCTCTTAGCTTTTTAAAGTGATTTTGTTATATTATTTTTTCCTTCCATTCACTCTTTAGTTACACACTTCATTTAGTAACTAGAGATTACCACTAATATCTATGATTTATTAACCTCTAATGAAATAGTACTATTGATATTTTCTACGTTATCTGAGGAAATTTCATTCTATTAATGATCATCCTGAATTCTATGTTCCTATTGTCAAGTAATTTTGTCTTATTATAAGTCTCGAAGTTTATTACTGCTTTATACAATCAATATTCTTTTTTAAAAAGAGATATTTATTTATTTATTTATTTACTTGACAGAGAGTGAGAGAGTGAGTGAGAGAGAGAGAACAAGCAGGCAGAGGAGCAGGCAGAAGGAGAAGCAGGCTCCCTGTTGCACAGAGAGCCCGACTTGGGGCTTGATCTCAGAATCCTGAGATAATGACCTGCGCTGAAGGCGGATGCTTAACCGAATGAGTTACCCAGGTGCCTTTATACAATCAATATTCTTTCACATACTTACCATTTTAATTACTCTTCATTATCTCATAAATGTCTAAGTATTTCCCATCTGAGATTGCTTTCATTCTATTTGAAGAACATTTTCTCTGTTCTATAGCACAGGTAGGACATACACAAAATCTTTTTCCTTCTGAATTAATAAAAGTCCTTATTCTAACCTGCATTTTTAGAAGGATAATTTTTCCTGATATAGAATTTTTTTTTCTTTTGCAATTACTATGTTGCCATCCTTTCAAAGTATCATTTTGTTTTTCCTCTGACTACCACTGTTTCTGTTGAAAAGTCAGCTGTTAACCTTATTGTTATTTCTTTGAAGAAAATGTGCTTTTTTTCCCTTGACTGCTTTTGAGATATTTTCTTTTATTTCAGCAGTTTTACTGTAATTATATTTAGGATGGTTGTTGTTGTTTTACAATCATTCTGGTTTGAAATTTGTTGGTAACTATCTCATCAGTATTGCTTCAACTTTACTCTCTTTTACTTTTTCATCATTTACAAGGCATTTTCACTATATCCCAAAATATTATTTTTGGCAACTATTCATTCTTTTTTTTTCTAGTCATATTTTTGGTATTCACATATCTACCCCATCTTCTGGCCCACTAATTATCACTTTAGAAGTATCTAATGTGATATTAATCCTATCCATTAGTTATTTCAGTTATTACATTATTTAGTTCTTGATTTTTATTTTTTCCCAGCTTTATTGACATATAAATGACATATACTATTGTAGAAGTTTGAGCCAAACAATGTGATTTTTTTATTTTTTATGAGTTTCCAGTTAGGTAATGAAATTCTAATTCTCAATCTTATTTAATTACTTGAGTATATTAATCATATAATATCTTAAAGATGCTAGAAATACCTCCATTATCTGACTTTGTAGGAGTCAGTTTCTATTGTCTTTTCAAAAATTTTCCAGTTTAGGGGCTCCTGGGTGGCTCAGTCATTAAGCATCTGCCTTCAGCTCAGGTCAGATCCCAGGGTCCTGGGATCGAGCCCCACATTGGGCTCCCTACTTGGTGGGAAGCCTGCTTCTCCCTCTCCCACTCCCCCTGCTTGTATCCTTTATCTTGCTGTCTCTCTCTCTCTGTCAAATAAATGAATAAAATCTTTAAAAAAAATTTCCAGTTTAGATCCAGGATGACATTCAATTGTATGCCTGATTACTTTTGACTAAGTACTAAGTAAGCATTATATATGAAATATTATAGAGCTATGTTAAGGCTCTCTACAATGTAACCTTCTATAGGGGGAATTCAGTTTTCTCTCTGATACACAACTAGGGTAGTGAAAATCATCTCAATCTAGTGACTATGAAGATGCAAAGTTTAGTTTCAGTCCTTATGGGGGAATGATCTATAATTTGATTGCCCTTAACAGTACTCTTCTTCCTTAGTAGGTCCTGAACTTCAATTTATATTCCCCTAATCCTGTAATCTATAGAAAGTTCTAGTTAGTTCCTGGCTCTTAAGCATCTGTAGTCAGTTCAAGGAAGAGTGGCACACTCTCTCTTCTTTTCTAGATATTATCCAAACATATGCTTGCTATCTTAGTATCTCTATAATTCCTTCAAACAATTTATTTATATTCAATCCACGTTTTCTAGTTGTTCTCAGTAGAAGATTTGGTCTTAAAACTATCTATTCCAGGGGTGCTTGGGTGGCTCAGTGGGTTAAAGCCTCTGCCTTCGGCTCAGGTCATGGTCCCAGGGTCCTGGGATTGAGCCCCGCATTGGGCTCTCTGCTCAGCGGGGAGCCTGCATCCCCCCTCTCTCTTTGCCTGCCTCTCTGCCTACTTGTGATCTCTGTCAAATAGATAAATAAAATCTTTTAAAACAAAACAAAACAAACAACAACAAAAAAACTATCTACTCCACCATTGTCAGAAGTGGAGTTCCATTTCCTTTGTCTTAAATTGATGAGCAGTTTAGATTAAATCATCTCTTTCACTTGTATCATTGTGAACAGGTAACTCACCTGTGGGGTGGCCAAACCTGGGGTGTCCAAAATAGAAAATCTCAACCCTCAGTTACCAGAGCCCAGATTTATGGAGCACAGCGTGCAGCCAGAAACTACCATCACAGAGGTTTCTAAGGAAGCATATGCTATTACAAGATATCTGAATAGTACACAGACAAAAAATACTCTCCATTGGATCTACACCAAAATAATTTATAAACTTCCTGTAGTTGCAGAAGTTTTCTTGGTCAACCATAGGAATTCTTCAGCAGCGGGTACCTTCCACGAGGTCTTTTCAGAGCAAACATTGGAGAAAAGCCACACCTCTAGTATGCTTGTGTGTTTGTAAAACAGCAGAAGAAACAGATACAGTTACAGCAGGAAGTTAAATGGATTAAATATTTGCCAACAGAACTCATCTCTGAGCAACTAACAAAGAGAATGACGCCTCCTATACTATTACAAATAAATAATAACAACTACAAATAGTACAGCAGTAACAGACGTTGAGTGCTTCCTGTAAGCCAGAAACTCTAAGAGCATATGAATAATACCCCACTTAATCTTCACAATAAATTTAACGAAATAGCTGTTATTTTATTTTATAAGTAAGGATGATGAAACTCAAAGATTCCAAGTCTCCTGCCCAAAGTCCTACAGCTCAGGAATTGCAGGCCTGTGAGACCCTAGAGCTATGTTCCTAACCACTGTGCTCCAGCGTCTATTTTAATGACAAGCAAGGCCACACAGAAAGTCATGTGGCAAATCATGATACATTAGACAATGGAGACAGAGAGGAGAAGAGTAGCTGGGTCAAATCCAGATTTTCATGGTCTTAGTTTCTCTTAACTAGGGGCCAGACTTACCACTAGGTTCCTCTTACAGTGATCAGTGTATATTACGTGTGTGTGTGTTTACTACTGGTAAAGTGTGCATAGGCCATTTATTTGTACAAATTTAGATAACAATTTTTAAGTTAATTTTTATTAACAATTTTGAAGTGAAACATCATGGTGCTATAGATGCTGACGATTTTTTTCTGGTTTCACAATTTATTAATAGGCAATCTCAGTTGAGTTATTTAACCTTTTCACCTAAAAGTTAGTCTCCTTGGCTAAAAATATGGAGAGGATAATACTATCCTCTCATGGATGTGATTATACTAAGATAAAACTTTCTTTATACCTGGCACGCTGCAGGTACTCAATTAATATTCTGGCTATTGTGTTGCTTTTGAAACACACGATTAAATTAATACCCCCATGTATAAATTAAGAAAGACATATGGACTTTATGGACCCCATTTATCTGTTTCCATTTCTTCGGGTCAAGGCAAGTACCCAAATCTGAGTACTTATGTAAATGATGGGGGGCGGGCAGGCTCCTTGTTCAATGCAACAGTGTAGCCATGGGAGGAAGCACTTAAACAATGTGGAAACCCAGGGTTTTAGCTGACTAAAGAATGTTAAGCACTTAGACCAAAGACCCCTTATTGAATTCTGAAATGAGAAAAAAAAAAAAAAAAAAAGATCAAAAGCTGAAGAATTGATATT
The DNA here is from genome assembly GCF_963455335.1 of Martes martes. NCBI lineage: Eukaryota > Metazoa > Chordata > Mammalia > Carnivora > Mustelidae > Martes > Martes martes. The sequence goes on from NC_137896.1 coordinate 111,865,112, forward strand.
AGAATGGACTGTCAATCATGATAGCAGTGGAGGCTGTTCAGAACTAGAAGCTATTCAGAACTAGAAGCTGTTCAGAACTAGAAACATAATGTATATGTTTCTGTTTCTTTGGCTCCAGGGAAATGGAATGAGGACAAGGGACAATGTAAGGGCTGGAAACCCCTACAAAGCATAGTAAAGACCTTGGTTCCCGGACTGGGTGAGCAATGTTAAGCACCACCCCTTACTGAGTACTGTGGAACAGTATCTATTCTTTTAAAAATGCATATGTCATCAGCATTATTCCGTCTTTTCAAATTCAGTGGTACTTTCCCTGTGAGATAACAACCATCTATATACTTTCTAGAATTTCAGAAATCATCTGAATAGTTCCCAGTTTGGCATAAGTAATCTGAATTTTAAATGTCTTATTTTTAAAAAGAGTTAAGCACTTAATTAAGATAATGTTCTATTTTAAAAGGCTCCTAGGATATATGCTGAAATGTTTTGGGCATGTTCCCAGGACTTCCTCCCTGTAAAATAGAACGCATTAAACATCAGGATTAATGCCCTGTGACTTCTACAACAGGGTTTCAGTACCAGGGAGAGTTGTGTATTTCGGTAACTAGGGTTCATGTTACTTGGGCATTTCATTCTTTAGAAGCATGCTTTGGCCAGGAATGTAAATCCAAATGCTATTGTCTTAACCCAGTTAGGTTTATTTATATATAAGCCATGTGGCTTAATAACCAGCCATTAATAAAAGGAATCTAAAATAAGCAATATTTCCAATAATAACAACAACAAAACTCTACCCAATTGTCTCAACATTCTACGTGAGAGTATTTTCTCAAGAATTCATTACCAATAACAGCTTTCTACAGGACAGACCTTTCAGTCTGCCCCGTCGTCTGGCACCTCACTAATGCTATTATGTGTGCTCCACAGCTGTCTTTAGGACCCTTAGCTAACATTTTGTTTTTAGCTGCTCTTTATACTAGACAGCTTTCAGTCAAGCTGGTTTAGAGAAGCTAAGATATTCATGAGTTTCTGAAACCTTCTTAGTTCCTCTGGAAACACTTATTATCTGTATAAGCAATTGCTTCTTAGTTGTCCATTTGACTTTTTGTTCCAATTAAGAGAATTTTGAAGTAGATCCACTTACAGCTCTAACCCTAGTAAATATTCATGGTCTAGGCAAAATGTAGGCAAATTTTGATATTCCATTCATAAAATAACATAATGGGTTATTTCTTTGGATGCCTTAGCTTTTCTATAATCTGATAGGAAAAAGTAATGGCTGTCAGGCAAGAATGATTTCTTATAACCAATACATATAATAAAAAGTGACATAAACAGATACAATGTAATCTATCTTGTATTTTTGTATTTTTTTCTTGTATTTTTTTTCTCATTGCTGTAAACCCTCTGTAATGAATGCCTGAACATGTAATATGTACAATTTCCATTATAATGTATCAGCACCATATTATAGGTGACAGTTTTTAAAAATAGTTTCTCTGCTTTTAGTTTGTGTTCAGTTCAAATAGTAAAAAGTTATTCCTTGATGTTTACTGCCATAGAGACTTAAAGCAAGCGAAACATGTCATAAAAGATATATACAATGTGAGCTCAGCTGTATATCATCATTGTGTCATTTGGTTTTCATGTTTAAGCCATTTACATGCATTACTAGGAACACATTTTAAAATGATGGAAGCACTGAGAATATGGTAGATGATTCACAATACATTTTTGTGACCTAAACAAAATTTTTCTAATAGAAAAAAATGGCGTTGACTTACGATATGAAGAAATAGTGTACGCTTTTATTCCTACAGTAAACTATTTTGTACTTTAAATCTAACATATATTGACTTAATGTTGTGTGAATGTCACAGCTGGGTTCTATTTTTTAATTCGCCAGGCTGTAGGCTTACATTTTGAGATGTTATATGTATTTAATATATTTTAGTTCATGTAAGTTGCTCTTTTTATTAATTAATAATCTTGGCATAACCCCCAGGATGGGTTTTCTGTAAGATGATTATCCAACACTGTATAACAAGTGTTAGATAAGATGCTATTCATGAGTTCTCATCTGGTCTTCAGTCCTTTTCAATGCAAAACCAGCAGCCTTTGGCAAGGTTCATTTCTGGCAATTTCCCAAAAGATCCCTTTGTATACCTCTGACTTCCCATCATGGGCTTGCTGCTCTGGGCTGTCATCCTAATTCTCACTCTCTCTGGCTTCTCTTTCTCCTATTTTGCCCTTGATTTAGAGTTTTATAAACCTCTTTGTATTTGATACCATCATATTCTTATGTTTCTGTGTCCTCCCTAGCAATATTTCCTAAACGCCTAACAAGACTTTTAATGGCAGCCATGTGCTTCCAGGGTCTTACGGCTTAGACTAACCTTTGGCTGGAAAAAAAAAAAAAAATGACTTAGATATTTGACACTTAAAAGCCATGCTGTGCAAAATAAATTAATTCATAAGCTAAAATCACCTAGTTATCCTTGAACAATGTTTTCATATTCTTTACGCAGGGTAGGCTGGTGGTCCACGTCTACCTGTAGGGTCAAAATGTACCCATATGAGCTACCTCAGAGAGAAGAAAAAAGGCAAGCACAAAGGGCATGATTCCCAGCAACTGATAAATGAAGGGGTCATTACTAATACATTTATGTCCAGAATTAATGTTCCAGATGGAAAGACCTAAGATATAGAAATAAGGATTGCTTAGCAGGATCTACTAAAACAGGCTCCAAACTGCAAGTTTAGAATCAGAATGAGCAAATGGGTAAGTGTTGGCCAATGAGGGGGCAAACCCCGTGTGAAATGAAGTACAGGGGGAGGAAAAGCAGATTCCATCACATATCTACAAATGGGGGAGCCCCTTTGGGAAATTTGTTTACGAGTCTCTAAAGGGCATGGAGGGGACTGTATTTTTCTAGAAGCAAAGATAAATCAGACTTCTGTTAAGCCTTTTCACCAGCTATGCGCAGAACAATTGGGCCCAAGTCTCCTTTATCAGTATACACATGCCAGTTATTTAACCTCTGTAAGTGTTAGTTTTCTCCTGGTAAATGGAAATGACAAAACTGTTCCTATCCTCCTCACAGCACCATTGTGAGGATCCAATAAAACAACAGAAGGGTAGTGCGTTGGGAGAGATCAAGAGGTTTTATAAACATAAGCCACTATCATTCTCAAGCAAGATTATGTCATCAAGCATTCCTTTTTGAGTTTACCCACCTTTGGAAGATATTGAGAGGCTAATACCTGACTCTGCAGAACACAGCAATATTCTCTGAGAAACACAAAGACCAACCTCAGGAAATGCAATCATGACTGTCCATTTACCTTTGCAAGAGTGGACAGAAAAAATCAATGAAGCTATGCATATAAACGCGAAGTTTCCTGCTAATACTCCCAAGGAATGAGGAAACGGAGTTGAACAAATGATTATGTATTTCATGTCCTTTTCTCACTCATAAGCCAATATTAAGTTTTACTTTTTATGTAAATATATGTAATAATATTTTAATAATATGTAATAGTATTTTATAATATGTAAAATATTTTTACATAACTATTATGTAATTTAGGTACATATAAGTATATTAATAATATATATAAGTTATATATGCTATGTTAAATATCTTTACATTTTATTTTTTAAAATATTCTATAATATTTATATATACATAGTCCAGGTGTTATTTCATAAAACATAGTATCCTTGAAAAATACATTTCTACTAACATGTATATAAATCTATAGTGTTTGAAAATTTTTTCAAATCCCTCATCAATATTTTCAAGTGCATTTAAGATCCAACTATTATTTATGGTATAGATGTGTTGATATCAGTGTGTGGAGATATGCATACGTATAGAGAAGTTTTAATTCAAGAACACTTCAGTGCTTCATCTCTAGAGAGAAAGAAATTTGGATTAACTTTGACTGGAAATGTGACAGCCAAGGAAAGGATATTATGAAATGGCTAGGAGAAGGGGCTCCAGTTCCTCAGTGTGAACCATAAATAAGGTACGTTAGCCCTTTTTCTCTTAGTTTCCTCATCTAAACAACAGTGATAATAATCATTTTTAAAGAATTCCCAGGGATTAAGTGCATTAACCCACGTAAGCAATTTTAGAAGTGTGGTAAGCCCGTTACTTGAGAATTTTAAGACTTTTTGAGATCTTAACATGGCAGTATTGATGTGAAGATGAAAGCTAATAACCAAATGGAGGTTTTTTTAAAAAATGTACCTTTTTATTTTTTTTTAATTTTTTAAAAATGTACCTTTTTAAAAGGTGTACATTATGCACGGGTATGAGCAAACCATGGTAGTGGGTTTAGTAAATGCTGCAACCTGAAGATAGAACAGCAGACAGCGGGAAGGGGTAGCAAAGTAAAACTGCTCAAGGTCTAGGATTTATGAGAAGCACCATGAAAATCTCCGTGACGCTACGGGTTAGAATAACTCATATCTTAGAAGACCTAAAAACAGCTGAGATCCTGCCTTGCTAGATCTAACCCTGGTAAGGTAGTTCCTGATTGATACAAAGGAGGTTTCATTCTGATCCGTCCTAGAGGCCTTGGTGTCAATGAGGAGAGATAAACTAAAGTTTGGGCCATATCTGAAATACAGGGAAGGGGGGAGCCGTGGGGCCATGGTGAAAATCTAGTAGAGTCAGTTCTGAATAGCAGGTGTGATCTGGAGCCTTGCCTGAGCAGGGCAGCAGGCGAAGCCGACTGTGAATCAGCAGACAGGCCCACATTGCAGATATGGACAATACGATGTAGGAACTAAAGAAACCAGGCAGATAAATGACATTAATCATATGTGTTAGGAAAATCCCTCTGGAAGTCATGTGAAGAACGATAATGAGAGCTCGGCTGGAGTCTGTGTAAGACATCGAGGGCCAGAACTAGGAGAGTGGCAATGGGCTCTCCAGACCAGGGGTCAGCAAATGACAGCTCATAGTCCAAATCCAGCCCATCATGAGTTCTCAAGAAGAAAGCTGTACTGGAATGTAGCCACACCTGTTTATTCATGGTCTCTGGCTGCTTTCATTCTGACGGTATGGCCTGCAAAGCCTAAAAAATGTATTATCTGGCCGTTTACGAAAAGGGTTTGCTGATCCCTGCTCTAGATGGATGTTCCAGAAGGGAGATCTTCTGCCTCTACTCGGGCCATTTTCTGGGCCAGTGTGTAATTCCTCTGTAAACTCGCCAAGTCCTGAATGGCTCTGGTATCACAGCTGACGAGCACCACAAAACTCTGACCATGAAAGTGTAGACCGTAGCATGACATTTTTTATGTCATAAAAAAGAGAGAGAGAGAGAAAGGACATGGATACGGGGCACCAGATGGAACCAAGAGCAAAGTAACAGAGATGTGATCATGCGCTTTCAATCTTACGGGACTGAAGGCTGAAAGTTTAGTACTGTTTCTTGTCCACTACTTGCTATCTGGATTATCACATTTTTCTCATTATTAAAAGAAGTTTCTCTACAGTTGACGTCCCTCTCAGGCACTCTAACAAATGACTACACATGAACTATTCCCACACTTTCCTCAGAGAGCAGAGCACGCAAGACATGAACTCAGTAGGCTGATACATGCTCATTGAGGCTTCCTGGTGTCACCAAACAAAAACAGTATTGTCCCCATGAAGGGGACGCGGGCATTCATATTACAGTGCATCAGCTCATCACATATTTTCTATTCTAAATGTCCTATACATGTACTTTGCATTTTTATGTACATATGTGTGTTTATATGTATTTGGATGGTGTTTGAAAGTATTCAACCAAGGGCAAGATGCCTCCAGCTTAACACAGGATTCACCCAGACCTCTTGGCCTCTGCATGTATCTTGAATCTGAGTTTGACAACATCCATGACCAGCAGATGTAAACGCCCTCCTTAAGCAACATCTCTCTCTTTGTACGGTCTCTCTCTCTCTCACCTAACCACCATCCTTAAAATAGCAAATCTCACCTACACCCATTTCCCATTCCTGCCAGCACCCTCCCCCATTGCTTTATTTTATTCTGAAGCACTTACTACAACCTAATACATTATATAAGAAATCTGTATATTTATTATATCAATATTAATATATATTATATATTATTTATATTTATGTATAAATATATTTATTTGTTATAAGTAAACAAATTTATCTGTGTTTCCTCAATACTACACATACTCCAAGAAAGCAAAGTTTTTCTTCACCTTATCTTTGGTTCATTTTTAAGTACCTGCCATGTAAAAAGTATGTAATATCGGTTGAATGGTTGAATGAATGAACTACTACAGTGTCTGTCAACTCTTATAGGAGATCCATCACTCCCGAAGTTTGTTTTTCAGTTATTTATCTACATGTTTTCTCTGCCATCAGAAAGTAAGCTCCTTGAAGACAGGAATCAGATGATTCTCATCTTTATGCTCCCATTATCCAAACAATTGCACTCAATTAAATGGTCAGTTAATCTTTTAATAAATGAACCAAGAAAATTTTCTACGTTAACCCGAGTATGTTCTTAGTTGTTTCTTTTTTTTATTCAAAGATTAAAGTTACAGAAGAATAAATTTTATTGGAAATGGATCACCTGAAGTTTATGTTTTTTTTAAAGATTTTATTTATTTATTTGACAGACAGAGATCACAAGCAGGCAGAGAGGCAGGTAGAGAGAGAGAGGAAGAAGCAGGCTCCCTGCTGAGCAGAGAGCCCAATGTGGGGCTCGATCCCAGGACCCTGAGATCATGACCCAAGCCGAAGGCAGAGGCTTCAACCCACTGAGCCACCCAGGTGCCCCTCACCTGAAGTTTAAAAACACAAATATTTCAGCCTTGATATATGTATTTTTCCCCATCCAAAATTTTGCATTCTGATCCTCTGAGGCTGAGAGCCTACCAAATTAGGCTGTTTCCCAAACCCCATCTTGAAGGAATAGCTTCTCTGAACTGCACAATCCCTGCCATGTTAGGTTTCCACAAGTACAAAGGATAAGATGGGACTGTCTTGTGTGAAAGCAGGTCTACTGTCTTCTCCCCTGCCTCTGATGTTCCACTCTTCCTGTATTTAAATATTTCTTCTCTGCGTTTTCTAGCCTTCCACTTGGCGTCTCTAAGCAGTCAATAGTACTTATTAGATTCTCTTTCTCACTTGCTAATTTTCCGGTTCTATATTGCCAAAACTTTAACTATACACTGTGGAAAGATTATGCCTCAGTAAGCTCTGTGTCTAGTTCCCTGTGTCCAGCTGTGTGTGTGAATACTGACTGGTAAGTGCCACTTGCAAATGATGAATACATTTATTGACTCCTTTTTAAACCACTGCTACTTTAGCAGTATCTCTAAGGTCTTGCCATAAATGTCTTAAACCACGTGGCCACTTTTTGGACAACAGAAATCTGCCTAATATTAACTGTCTGACCAATGACTGTTCTTATACAAATCTGAAGAATGAACCCTTTGAACATGCCACAAGAGGCACATCATTAATTTTACTTTATTGATTTTTAATCTTTTTCATCTTTTTTTGAAAATTTGGTTCCTCACAGCTAGCAGAGGAATGAAAGAAAAGTAGTAAGCATATTTACTCACTAAAAATAATAGATTTGAGGGCTGCCTGGGTGGCTCAGTGGATTAAGCCTCTGCCTTCAGCTCAGATCATGGTCTCACGGTCCTAGGATGGAGCCCTGCATTTGGCTCTCTGCTCAGCGGGAAGCCTGCCTCTGCTCCTCTCTCTGCCTACTTGTGATCTCTCTCTGTCAAATAAATAAATAAAATCTTTAAAAAAATAGATTTGAGGGCGCCTGGGTGGCTCAGTGGGTTAAAGCCTCTGCCTTCGGCTCAGGTCATGATCAGAGGGTCCTGGGATCGAACCCCACATCAGGCTCCCTGCTCAGCAGGGAGCCTGCTTCCCTCTCTCTCTGCCTGTCTCTCTGCCTACTTGTGATCTCTCTCTGTCAAATAAATTTAAAAATCTTAAAAAAAATACTAGATTTGGTGTTTTTTTTTTTTTTAGATTAGAACTTGAGGCAGTGACAGAGGTAATGATTAAAGGAGTGTGTGTGAGTGTGTGTGTGTGTGTGTGTGTGTGATATTCCTACACTGCAATCTAGCTGGAGATTATAAAAATAATGAGAAATTAAAGGAGGAATCATTAGCATTATGTTTTTGCTGCAAATAGCTCTTTTCCAATATAGGTTTTTTGCCAGGCAATTTTGTTACAGAGACTGTCCTATAGAGGTTAAATGCCCTTTTAAGTGAGAAAGAACTATCAGATAATCAAAATTAGCTGCCTCTCACTAAAATTACCTTGAAATTGCCATGGTTTTTGCCTAAATGGTTCCTTTTTCCACTTCCAAACTGTCTTATTCTAGGCATGTCATTTAACCTCTCTGGGTTAAATTGTTCTAAAAATAGGATATTAGGATTATCTAGGAGGACCAGATAATCTCTAATAACCTCCCCAGTTCTAAAATATTACCATTCTTTCACTGTTTATTAACCATTCCTTTATTGTGTTGTTCATGTGTGTAACAGACACCCTCACACACCTACTGAGAAAGGCCAGTGAACTTGCCAAAATTCGGTTCAGTGAGGTAGGCATCCATGAGATTCACTTCCTGCTGAGCTTCTATTAGCTGCTTCTAATTATTTTAATCTCTTGTCAACTTGAACTTACTTTTCCCTTTATTTATCTTTCTCCAGTAACTATATAAACTTGTGTATAATTCTAAGGTTTTCAGTTTCATTATTTCTCATATTTCATTAAAATAGTGAACATGACTAGTGTGAACTATAAAAGACACTCACTTAGGTCAGTATTTTTTCTCAAATATTTAGCATACAAAAGAGTAATAGAATTTATTATTACCCAATTAATTTATTCTAAATGGAACATTCTTATGATTTTGTGAGGCAGGGCAAAACAATAATTATGATTCCGGACCCTCTTATTGCAAATGAGATCTTGAGCCACTGTCTAGGTCAGAGGCAAAAACAAAAGAACAACAACAACAACAACAACAAAAACCTAGAAAAAAATTGTATCACCCTTGCTATCAGCATTTGAGTTTAGAAAAAGTGAGAAAACCCAGAACAGGGGGTAGTTGGGACCAGGGAAGGCAATAATCCGTCATTTCCTAGCTGAAAGGTGACCCTTTTAATGATGTATTTGTTAACTTAAGCGACAGAGGCCGTAGAGCCGAGTCTGGTTGTAATGACATATTAAGCTGACTAACGGTCCACCTGGCTCCTTGCCCCTTGCTCCTTTTAAACCTGGCAGATGTGGCCACTAAACCGCTCTTTTTATATTCAACCTTTACCCCATGCACTGGAAAAAACTACGTGGGAAGCAGAGAATATTAAGAGCTTTACTGAAGTATTTATCCAATTTAGTGTCAAGTCAAACTTGCTATATTCTTGGTCTTCCAGTTGTTGGGTTCCTACTTCTTGCCTTAGAAGCCCACTCTTAGATCCCACCTCCTGCCCATTCTCGGATTCTACCTCCATTTCTAAGATTTTGACATATGAGTGATTTTCCTTGATAAGACCTCTGGTGCCCCCCCCCTTTTTCTTTTTTCCTGTATATGGCTCTTTCCTGTTTAGATCAGTGTTCACATATCTCCACTAATTCTTTCCTTTTGTACATATGTTAAGCCAGTCAACTCAGAACCTGTTACATTCTCAGTCCATACCCGGACAGACCATACCCGGACTGATAAGCCTACATGGGCTTTAGGTAATGGTATTCATTCATCCATGTTCCCCTCAAATTTCCAAAGAATTTTGACTATAATTATACCCCAGAGTTCCAAAAGACCCAACATCTCAGATAGGACAACTGGTTATTTTTCCTGATTCCTGAATGGCTGATTCTGCCAACACTAAATGTAGTCAGCTATGTTACCAAAAATGGGCACATGTGGATGGACACTTGCAAGAGATTAAAATGGGTAAAGAAACAGTAATCTCTCATGAACCCTGGAAGTTTCCAAGAGGTGATATTCTCTTATCGCTTTCCTCCAGTGTCCCTTTCCTCTTCTATGGTCTCTATGAATGGTCATGTTCTAGATGATTCCCTCTCCTGATAACGATGACTCCAACTCTTCTACTAACTCACTATATGAATTTAGGCATGTTACTCAAACTCTTTGTGCCTGATGATCTATAAAATATGATAAAATTCATACCTGCCTCATAAGGTTTCTGTGAGAGTTCAATAAATGAATTCAGGAAAAAATTTGGAAAGGTACCTGAACATGGCAATACCTGATGAGTGTTCACTATTATTAATATAGGAGAGAGGTGTACTTGCTTTTGCCTAAGTAAAATATTTGGGTTTCAGATTCATCGAAACTCAGACACTTACATTATCTCTAATCATTGTTTAAGACAAGTCCCCCATTTAAATCTATCATAAAGTGTAAGTTCATAAAGACTAGACTGACCTAGTTCAGTTTCAGAGTGGTGTCACAATTAAAGAAAGAAATAGAATGGGTTACTTCCCAAAGGGGAGAATAAGCCAATAGAGAATGCCTGAAACAATGTGTCTGGGGCACATGGGTGGCTCAATGGGTTAAGCGTCTGCCTTCAGCTAAGGTCATGATCTCAGGGTCCTAGGATGGAGCCTGCATCGGGCTCTCTGCTCAGCAGGGGGCCTGCTTCCCCTTCCCCCTCTGCCCGCCTCTCTGCCTACTTGTGATCTCTCTCTGTGTCAAATAAATAAATAAAATCTTTTACAAAAAATGTGTCAGGGGTGCCTGGGTGGCTCAGTGGGTTAAAGCCTCTGCCTTCGGCTCAGGTCATGATCTCAGGGTCCTGGGATCGAGCCCCGAATCGGGCTCTCTGCTCAGCGGGGAGCCTGCTTCCCTTCCTCTCTCTCTCTGCCTGCCTCTGCCTACTTGTGATCTGTCAAATAAATAAAATCTTTAAAAAAAAAAAAAACGTGTCAAATCCACATTCAAAGTATTTTATGTTAATGCATAGGCTGGAAGGAAAACAAGAAACAAAAAATCTTTGAACTTTAGATATGACTAGAAAGCCTGCATTCAGAGAGGTAGGTAGGCCTTGAGTGCCATATTTGTCCATTTGTACATGCTGATTCCGACTGTTTCAAAGCTTGGGTCTTGACAGGTGTCACAGGAGGTAGGAATAAGGCTAGTGTCCTTGAAAGGTGGGAATCACAAAAAGGAACATAAATGTATAAATTATTTAAAAAATAATTCCTTAGCAGCAATCTACCCCTGCTACCAATTTTCATGAAAAATGCAAAATACAAAAGAATACTAATCACTACGAAGCTATTTATTTAAAGTAACCAAGCTTAATTTTTTTAGGGATACATAAATATGCAGTAAAACTGTAAAGTAACCAAGGAAATGATTAATTATTCAGGGCAGTAGTTTGCCGCAAAGAATATGTATGTGGAAGGTGATATAAGGCAGGGCAGGGCATACAATGATCCTCAGTCGAATAGATTAGACAAATGTTCTAGTTCTGAAGCTCAGTAATCAGTACACACGTGTTTGTTTCAATATCACTGTTTATATTTTTCTTTTAACATATGTTAGACCTATTCTTTTTATAAAATAATTAAACAGCAAAGTAAAGACCTATGCCCTGACAATATAAATGTCAATATTGCTCAAGTCCTTTCCACATGTTTCCTTTTTCTTCTTTTTTTTAAAGATTTTATTTATTTATTTGAGAGAGAGAATGAGAGGGAGTGAGCAGGAGATGGGGAAGGTCAGAGGGAGCCCAATGCAGAACTTGATCCCGGGACTCCACCAAAATCATGACCTGAGCTGAAGGCAGTCGCTCAAACAACTGAGCCACCCAGGTACCCCTTTCAACACTTTCCAAAAAATCCTAAAAGTAATACTTGACAGCCACATGAACCCAACCCGCATGCTTGCATGAAACCCCATTAATAAGGAAGAAGCAGAATGAGGGTCACATAACATGTACAGAGGTCTGTGGGAAGCTGACCCAAACCTTACAACTACGTTGTACTGTCCATTCTCCCATCTCTGATATCCCTCCAGAATCCAGATTCTTCCTGAACCTATTTTTGAAGTAGATTATTTAAATTGATTTCAGTAAGAAAACAAAACAAAACAAAAGAAACACCCTTGCTCTTTCCAAAGTGGAGAGAGAGAACTGTCTTGCAAATATAGGATTTATTGTGTTAGCTTCTGGGGGTTGTGATAAGACCATGAACATTCCCAGATGAATGATTATTTCTTTCATTCCAATGTGGTCATTCATACACGTATTTAATAAATATTTACTAACCACCTACCACATGTCAAATAATATTGTATATGCTAGAGATAGATTGGTAAACAAGATACAGTACTGTCCATATATACTATATAATCTAGTGGCTAAGATGGGTGAAAAATAACCAGAGAAGACAAACCCTATGAATACATACATGTTTTTGGATGAAAAAATAGCCAGAATAAAGGGATACAGGCCAAAGGGGGCAGCTATTTGAGATATGCTGGTAAGAAAAGTAATTTTATTTTCTGAGAAGGTATTTTTAGACTAAAACCTGAATAAAATGAGGGGACAATTTATGTGTTCTAGACTGAGTGAAAACAAGGTGTATATGCCCTAGGAGAAGAACTTGTTTAGCTTGTTCGAGAAGTAGTAAGGAGGCCAGTTTTGCTGCAGGTGTATGAGCAAAGGGCAGAAAGTCAGGGAAAGAAGCTATCGTGGTCTCAGGGGCCAGACCTTGCAGGGCATTTCAGCACAAGGAAAGGACTCTGAAGTTTACTACATGTGTGATGAGAAGCCACGGAATAATTCTGAGCAAGGATGTTACAGATCATGGTTTACATTTTGGAGGCTGAGGTGTGGGGAATAAACTGAAGTCTTGGAGAAGCAGCAGGGCGACTACTTGAGTGGAAGTCTACGCAAGAGAGAGTGTACCTTGGGCAATGCTGTAGCAGGGAACCTGTCAGACTTGCTCTGATTTTGGATCTATCTGGAAGGTGACACACATAAGATGTGTTGCTATGGGATACCAGAAAAAGAGAGGAAGCAAGGACAATACTCTGCCACGAGTATGAGGGTGAGGAGTGGTGCCATTTGCTGAGAAAAGGAATGCTTAGGGAGAAACAGGCTGAGGGGCAGGAAGAGAGATCAGTCGTGACATGCGAGGTGTGAGCCTAGTGGAGCTAACTCTACACAAGCCTGAAGTTCAGGGTAGCATTTGGGCTAGAGAGAGAATTGGGGGCATCTTAAGAACTGAACTGTACCAGGAGCCAGAGGCAGACCTGGATGAGATCATCGAAGGAGGGAATGCAAACACATAAGGGCACTGTAACATGCATAGGTCAGGAGAATCAGAGTGATATCACAAGAGAGACTAGGAACAAGTAGACAGTAGATCTACGAAAATCAAGACAAGGTGGGAGGCTGAAGCCAAGTGAAGAAGTTTCTAGATGATTCCATCGTGTCAAAAAACATCTTAAAGCGTAAGGTAGGTAAAGGCTGAGAACTGACCCCCCAACTGTGACAAGGATACAATTATTGGTGACCCTGACAAATGGATTTCTGTTTTATGCATGGACAAGTACCTGAGTGGAGTGGGATAACGAAAAATAAGATGGGAAAGTAAAGTTTGTGAGTCCAGACTACTGTCTCAGTGAGCTCAGTGCCTGCTGCCCTGCTGATGAAGATCCTGTGGGGGACTTGGGGCTAATGATGCACGGAGGAAGGAAGAATTGCAGGAACAAGAGCTTTGATTAGGAAAAAACAGATAAGTACCAGGGCACTAGTGGAAGGGTTGACTTCATACAGGAGAAGTGTTTGTCCACTGTGGAAGAAGGAAGACAGGGTCTGTGGGTGCAGACACAGGGAGTGATGCAGAATTGAAGTGCTTCTCTGATGGCTGCTCTGCTTCTCAATAAAAGAAAAACCAGCTGAAAGTCAGACTAGATGGATGGGATGATGAGATTTGAAGTAAGAGAGTAAGATAAGTAATGGAGGGGGAACCATTAAATAGGGAAATGCAGTAGAATGGCTGGACGGGGCCAGAGTCCCACTTAAGAATCATGGGTAAATCATACATTTAAGGTGAGATCCGTCTGCCTGGCTCTGTGTTGTTTTCTGACAAGTTGTTATGGGACTAATTAAAGAAGTGAAACTGGGCTTCACTAGAACCCGTATTTGGCCATGCACATGTGATGGAGAGAGAAAGGCAAGGCAGCCGAGCATGGATGCAGAGAAGGGATTCCAGTGGTAGAAAATGGGGTTTAACCTGGGAAAGGGAAGAAGTAAGGATGCTAAAGAAGCAACAGATACTCAAAAGAGAGTCAATAAATTAGAATGCCCACTTCTTGCTAACTATGTTTGTAATTTTGATTTTGCACCTTTTGGAAATTTTTCACTCTTTTTCTATGACAAAGAAGTAATGCCTTTAATTACTTCACTTCATTTTTCCTAAAAAAAAAAAAAAAAATTTTTTTTAATTTATTTATTTATCAGAGCAAGAGGCAGTGCACACAAGCAGGGGGAGTGGCAGGCAGAGGGAAAAGCAAGCTCCCCGCTGAGCAAGGAGCCTGATGTGGGGCTCAATCCCAGGGCCCTGGGACAATGACCTGAGCTGAAGGCAGACACTTAGCTGACTGAAACACCCAGGAGTCCCTCACTTCATGTTTCCATGTTCATTACATCTGTCTGCCTCAAACAGGAAAGCAGTATAGTCTTAAGCCTGTCAAGGAGTTTGGTGAAATCAACCATGGCATTTGGGATAATGTAAGATTAAAATGGGATATCTGGTAGGGTACACGTGAAACTAAATGAGATTCTGACAATCCCCAATGTGCGTGAAGAACTGATGGTCAAAGTCACCCAAAAGGTAATTTGCATGAAGCTTTGAGGACCCACTGGAAAATGATTTTCCTCAGGGAATAGGAAACCAAGCCATGATAACTTGACTTAACCCTTGAAGTGGACAAAAACCCTATAGCATGGGCACCTATATTTACTTATTTGGATTTGTCACTCGACCCAGCCCTTTTGGACTGTTATCTGAATCTGGCAGTGAGCACTGTATTGTATACACATATAAAACCAAGAAATAAACAAAAGGGGGAAATACCCGATAGAGCAGAACTACTTAGGATACCTCCAACAGTGTATCACCACAAACCGCAGTGGACACCAGAGAATGAACAACAGCTAGAAAAGTGAGCACATACAAGGATTCCCTACTGGACTGCTAGAAATAATTATGTGGGTGTTGAATCCAAGGGAGCCTGAGGTTGGGGAATGAACTGGTGTAACTGGGAATAATTACTTAGAACTATAAATCAATTTTTTTTCTTTTTAAATTTTTTTTTAATTTTTATTTTTTTCAGTGTTCCAAAATTCATTGTTTATGCACCATACCCAGTGCTCCATGCAATATGTGCCCTCCATAATACCCACCACTGGGCTTACCCAACCACCCATCCCCCTCTCCTCCAAAGCCTTCAGTTTGTTTCTCGGAGTCCACAGTCTCTCATGGTTTGTCTCCCCCTCCGATTTCCCCCAACTCACTTCTCCTCTCCATCTCCCCATGTCCTCCGTGTTATTCCTTATGCTCCACAAGTGAAACCATATAACTGACACTCTCTGCTTGACTAATTTCATTAAATCAAATTTTTAAAACAATTTTATTTATTTATTTTAAAGAGAGAGGGGGAGAGAGAGCAAGAAGGGGGAGGGGCAGAGGGAGAGACTCTCAAGCAGACTCCCGGCTGAGCAAGGAGCCCAACAATGGTTCTATCTCACAACGCTGAGATCATGACCTGAGCAGAAATTGAGAGTTGGACGCTTAACTGATTGAGCCACCCAGGTGCCCCTGTAAATGAACTTTTGATTGAATCATGTTTATGGTAAGTTATAGGAAGAGGTAAGTTAAAACAAACAGAAACATTATAGGTGTTAGATGTGGAGGGCAAGATATGCTGGGTTGTAGTGTGTGATGTAGGAAAGAGGTTCAAGAACACATACTATGTTGATGAACAGATCAGCTGGAAAGGCTGTTTCAAGAGGTAAGTTATGTAAATTCTCTATTTAGAACTACTTCAGGTATGTCAGAAGGACACTGGCTCCAAGCAAGATAAATGGGCTATTTGAATGGAAATTACCAAATCTGGACTTGAATTCACCTCTAAGCTATAGAGAAGTACTTCCTGCTGACATTTTAGGACAATACGTAGACTTCAAATTTTGACCATAAATGGTTTTTGAATAAATATGTTCACAAGATGAATATTCAAATCTATAGCTAGATCAATTTTTTCTATGCTATTTGATATCCAAAGATATTGCTGCAGAACCTTAATATTATACGTTTACATCTGCTAAGGTTTTTACTTATAAAAATAGAAGAACAAAGATGATTGTTTAATCCCCAGGCCAAATCTGTGAAATAAATAGCAATGATTTGTTATGACTGTTTTATAGTTTAGCTGACTTGGATCAGGTCTAACACAATGGACTCAAGCATTATGCCTGTCCCATTACCCTGAGTGGGTTTTCTGTTGTCAGCTCTAAAGTTACAGCGGGATTTTTAAGGTTTATTTATTTTTTTTAAGAGTTTGTTTATTTATTTGGCAGAGATCACAAGTAGGCAGAGAGAGGCAGGCGGGGGGTGGGGAGGGGTCGGGAGGGGGGGGTTAGCAGGCCCCCTGCTGAGTAGGGAGCTGGATGCGAGGCTTGATCCCAGGACCATGAGACCATGACCTGAGCCGAAGGCAGAGGCTTTAACCCACTGAGCCACCCAGGTGCCCCATTTTTAAGGTTTATATGCTATAAAATTTCAACCACGGTATCAGTTCCGGAGCCTCAGCAGTATTAATCCTAATGAAGGAGATGTGTTGTTACAAAATTAAATCAGAATTCAAAAAGTCCTGTCTTCAAGATGTATCAAAAGAAATGTATGATATTCATCAAAAGACATGCAAAATAATTTTCATGGCATCATTATCCAAATGCCTTTCAGGTGTCAAAGGTATAAATTGTGATGTATTCACAAAATGCAACATTACACAGCAATGAGAATGAATAAAAACGACAATCCATGCAAAAATGTGGATTCATTCACACATAATATTGAGAAGACACTGGACACAGAGAGTGCATTCATTTATATAAAATTCAAATTTAGGCAAAACTCATCCATGCTGCTAAAAATAAGATCAGCAGGGCACCTGGATGGCTCAGTGGGTTAAAGCCTCTGACTTCGGCTCAGGTCATGATCTCAGGGATCTGGGATCGAGCCCCGCATCGGCTCAGCAGGGAGCCTGCTTCCTCCTCTCTCTCTGCCTGCCTCTCAGCCTGCTTGTGATCTCTGTCTGTCAAATAAATAAATAAATAAAATCTTAAAAAAAAAAATAAGATCAGCAGATATCCTTGGTGGGGAAACTTCTGAGGTGCTGGTAAGGCTTGCTTTGTGAAAATTCATTTATTTTGTGTGGGTTTGTGTGTATGTGTTTGTGAGAGAGAGAGAAAAGAAACTGGTATAGTTACAACTATATACTTTCTTTGTATGCATATTAGGCTTCAAAAGAGTTAAAAAATAAAGAGTTCTGATTAATCTGGTAAGCAGCCTGTCTTAGCAGAAAAATTATGACGTGTTTTGATGTAGACCAGAAACTTCTGCACAGAAACCTATGGACAAAGAGTGTGGGGAAACTAGATCTTCTGAACTAAACCAGAAGTGAGATCTTGCCACCAAGTTAGATATGCAAAACTTGTTTGATCAAACATATTTAAAATGTGCTGAATCAGAACTGGGGTAAAGAATTCCCCAGAACTGAAAACACTGAAACAAACTAACTGGAAAAATTAATAGCCTTGCAGTGATATCATCCAAATGAAACAAGGTTGCTGAAGAAAGTCTAACTAAAAACTACAGTGAGGGTATGGGGAAGGAGTTCTAGTTTGCTAAGTAGACACATCTATCAGTTTGTATGTCATGTGCTTTTTGACCTACCTAATAAAGTAACTCATTTATAAAGGAATAATCAGGAGACAGGGAGATTGCTAATCTGTGAGATATGCATCAAGGAAGCATCCTCAGTAAATGCCTTTGGTTTACTGATTCCATTCTAGAAAATGTCTGGTAAACTAAAGAACTTTTAAAGAAAACCTTTAAGGAAGTTCTAAAGTGAATTACAGGATTGGAATAAACTTCTAAGTGCTCACTGGATCAATGTCATTTTTTAATTAATTGGGGCTGATAAATATTCTTTTAAAAATCTCTTTGGTGGGATTTCCTTCTTACAGGGCAGCCAGGTTATAACAATACAAGACTTCTAAGGGAAGAAAGCACTGTTCTTTATGGTTTCCATGGATTATAAAGAGTGCATACAAGCAAAACATACGTTCTGGAGTTCAATCTCAGTACACTGACACATCTCACACATAAACGTATATACACCTCAAGCAAAACACACCGATTTAAATAGGTGAATACAGATTTCATAGTGCAATACCCTTTAAATGATGACTCAGAAATAGCGTCCTTTACTATATTCTTTATGTAGTAGTCCTCTACTATATAATAGTTCTTTACTATATCCTTTACTATATTCACGATGAGTATCTACTCATGATGACCTCTTCCATCTCAGTAATTGCTCTAAACCATAGCTCCTTGAAGGCCAGTGACACTACTCCTATGTACAGCCAGCATACGATCCTACCCAGGTTACAAAAGATCCCATAACAATGTATGGATGGTCTTTCTCAGTGTGATGGAACCAAGTAAAGTTTTCCAACTTGACTGTGCTGAAGAGGGTTGCCAGATAAATACAGAATGCCCAGTTAAATTCAAAGTGCAGATAAATAATTTTTAATTTAAGTGTATCCTGTACAATATTTGGGATATATCTGATTCAAATTTAACAGTGCAGCCTGTATCTTTATTTGCTACATCTGTCAACTCTACTGAGAAGAGTTCAGGCAAATCCATACCTAAGAACCAACCAACCAATCAGATTAAGGACATAAAGGAGGAAAACATGAGACCTCTGCCACACTCTGATCCATCCTCTACCAACTGTAAGTTAGAAGATGGAATTTAAAGCTAAGCTTTTACTAAGTACATGTGATTTGATAGAAGACCTTTTGTAAGTACATTTACTTTTTATTGGCAAATTGGAGGGAGAGAAGGGGTGAACTCTCCACTGAGGCTTCATCTTCCCTGAGGCAGAAATTTTCAAAACAGATAAAGCATTGTCATCAATCAATATTGGTGAAAAATTTGGAGAGAAATTTCCAATACTGCTAAATATCTGATCATTTTATGATTGATTTTAAAAATGATGGTGGTTTGATGGAATTTATATTTGGGTCTTCAGAATTAAACCAAATTACTTGGAGGCATTAAGAAATACCCGAATAATCTAGATATGTTAATATCAATACCTCTTTAAGTTTTTAAAAATTTAAATGTGTGCTTTATTTTTAACATTTTGTTATGATTTCTGGCATCATTTATGAGGTGAAAAAGTAGCTAGAGAAAAACAGTTTTCCCCCTTAGGAGTTCTTGATTTTTATGACTTTTTTATTATGGTAAGAATAGAATGAAAAGAGCATGATTTTAACAAGCCAACCCAGTAACATAAAAATGAGTGTCATTTCCTTCAAATAAAGGAAAATGTAATGCATTTTAATAGTGCTCCCATTTTTCAAAGCATTTTAGAATTCTTCACACAGAATCACCATAGGACCCCAACTGAAGTTCTTTTGATTAGTCTCAGCATTTTCTCCATTAAGATTATAGTTCATTTAAGGAATGACTATGTCATTTAAAATTAAGCCTAGAAAACAAAGTGTTTAATCTAGCTTTGTTTGGGCAAAAATACTGAGTTAAAAAGAAATTATGTTGACTAGGAATCTGACTTGAAGCAGCAATGTTAAGATATAGGTATATTATATCATTATTTTAAATGTGATACTCGATGTATTTTATGGTGACTAACATAACACAATAAAAATTTAAAAGATAAATAAATAAATGTGATATTCCAACAACCAGCTATGTCACTGAAGCAAGCACTTAAGTCAGAAATCACCTGGTAATCTTGAAAACCATCTATGGAGGGCCAAAGTGAGCGACAATCAATAAGGAAGTTGACATGATACCTATGTAGAAGGAGATCTTTATAGAGAAAATGTCACCTTCTCCCTCGACTTGTCTCTCTGGTCTTGGGAGGTAAACAGTACCGGAAGCCAAGGTAATACCTAGCTATACACATTGTATATGATAGGCGTAACAAATATCTGCATGATTTTGACAATAGAACTGCAGGGTCTGAAGAGGAGAGACCTAAATACAGTTTTGCAAATCTAAAGAATTCATAAGTCAGGAGGAAAATCCCAAAGTGACAGACAGTGATTTATTAGCCAAATTCTCTGCAGAATATTATTCTTGATCTGATGAGAAAGACTGGACTCCACTATGAAGCTCAGCAGAGTTTCTGTTCTTGTTTAAAAAAAAAAAAAAAAAGAAAAGAAAAAGGAAAAGGAAAGTTAGGAGCTCTTCTATTGGAGTTCAAGGAGCCTGTGACCAAAGACTCTCCTATTTGAATAAAAATATTTCTATGAACTGATATTATTCTGACCTGATTTATTTGGAGGGGAGGGTTTTGTTCCTAAAAAACTGTATTTTATAAAGCAGTTTATGTTTACAGAAAAATTGCACAGGAAGAACAGGGTTCCATATACCACTCCCACCACACACACATACAGATTCCCCTATCACTAACATCTTGTATTAATGTGGTATATATGTTACAAATGGTGAGCCAATAGTGATACATTATTATAAACTAATGTCCATAGTTTGCATTAAGGTTTACTTTCTGTGCTGTACGGTTCTATGGGTTTTAACAAAGCACAATGCCATGCATCCGACATTATAGTATCAAACAGAATAGTTTCACTGTCCCCAAAATGTACCGTGTACCATCTGTTCATCTCTCTCCCTTTCCCTCTGAATCCTTGACAACCACTCATCTTTTTAGTGTCTCCATTGCTTTACCTTTTCCAGAATGTCATATAGTTGGAATCGTATCATATATGGGCTCGCAAACTGGCTTCTTTCACTTAGCAGTATGCAGTTAAGTCTCCTTTGTGTCTTTTCATAGCCTGCCAGCTCACTCCCTTTTATTGCTGAGTAGTAGTCCACTGTCTGGATGTACTAGTTTATCATTTTCCCTACTGAAGGACATCTTGGCTGCTCAAGAGTTCCTTTTTAACTACAAACTTATGGTGATTTCTTTCAAAATATTATCTCAATAAATCATCTCTTGTTCTCTAACTTTTTATGTATTCCTTTTCTTGGATATCATCTTTGGCCATGCTTTGTAAGGAATTTTAATGATCCAGAATATAAGCCTAAAACTTATACTATTTTTTTTAAAGATTTTATTTATTTATTTGACAGACAGAGATCACAAATAGGCAGAGAGGCAGGCAGAGAGAGAGGGAAGCAGGCTCCCTGCTGAGCAGAGAGCCCAATGCGGGGCTTGATCCCAGGACCCTGGGACCATGCCCTGAGCCGAAAGCAGAGGCTTTAACCCACTGAGCCACCCAGGTGCCCCTAAAACTTATACTATTGAAAGATTATTACATTCAGTTTCTGCTACACTCTCAGCATCTACCAAACTCTCACAGACATACAGCTGGTAAAGAAATCTTTCCTTGTTTCCTTATTTCTTGATTCAGTCTGACCGTCGCCATCTTTGCCATCTCTCAGTTGGACTACCACTGTCGTATTCTAATTGGTTTTCTCTGGCTTTGCCTTCTTCAAACTACTCACCGCACCTCTGCCAATGACCTACCTAACATGATAATTATTACACTTCCTGGTGTAAAATTCTACAGAGATATTCCACTGCCTTCAGGATAAAATCTCAAGATGTAAACATCACATCACAGTCCTTTCTGATAAAGCCGATGACTCCTCACCATCTTATTATCCTTTGCTTTTATAATTCTGAACTACATTTGGTTCCTCACCTGAGCTTCTAGATTTTTTTTCCCCACTTACCACTTCTGCTCCCTGAATATTTTCCCTCTTCCTCATCTCTTTACTTTCTAGCACTTATTACAAACACATTATGTCTCCTCCAGGAAGCACTCCTTGGAGCCACCACAGTGTTTTACACTGTATTGTAAAATTTTATTTACCTTTAGCTTTAATAGACCTAATTTCATGAGAGAAGAACCTGTGAAATGTTTATATTCCGAATACCTAGCCAATAAATTTGGCCCCACACGCCATCTTTTAAACAAAACTTCATGCTCCTGAAATTCTGTGTGGGAGCATAATAATTCACCTAAACAACAACAAAATGCAAACTATTTTGTGACATCCATGCACAATTCATATTCATATTTTCACTCAGATCTCACACCACCACCAGTAAAGTATGCATCGACTGCCTGTCTCACAAACCTGTCTGGAGCAACTTACACAAATTAAGTTTTACCTTTTGTCCCACAACAAGAAGCCCAGATGGCAGCTGTTTTACAATACCACAGCGACCTAAGTCATGAACAATGCTATTGCTAAAATTTTTGGAACAGTAGAATTTATTCTAAAGTTAATTCAATAGCCCCATGCCACTCAGGAAAATCTTTCTCAACTTGTTTCTCAACTTAATATACTGATCTCAAGATCATATAATGAAAAGATCTGAGATGCCTGGAAGTTAATGACGAATACTGTAAGCACACTGCAGAATGAACATTTTTATGGCTCGTGTGCACAAAGCACTTGAGGCTAATTATTTTCAGACCAGCCGGCGAATGAAAAGTTATCCTGAGAGAATACTTACTTCTATGACCTATGCTGATCCCTCCTTATTCAGAATCTGAGGAGCTACCTCACAGCTAGTTCTCTTAGGCTTTTCCATCTTTGCGGCTCAGAGAGGAATCTAATGAATTCATTTTAAGTTTTCACTGAACCGTGTCCTTTCACTACCTGATCTTACAACATCCAAGGCCGGACGGGGATGATATGAAAGTTAATTTTCTAGAACTGCCTGGCATGGTTATTCACAGAGCTAAGGGTAGTCCCAGACCTGAACACTTTGGACCAACCAAAGAAAGCTAAGGGATTTCAAGTTCAGTTTCAGTCCAAAATCTCTGTTGTGGAGCCAACAGAAGACAGGAGAATTAGATGATTGACTTAATACCTTTTACAAGTGATGCTTGACTTCCCCTAACACACTCACATGCCTACACAGAGCCTTTTTTCCCCCCCCTCAAAACTTGTTATGCACTGGCTGGCATTTTCTGTAAAGAGATAGTAAATTTACAGGGCTAGCCTTTTCTTGACATTTAATCACATTAATTTTCCAAGGAAAAGATAAATGTGAGTTTGAGTTTATAGCCTTATGTAATGATGGTACAAATTCATTTGTATCTTAATTTAATAGAGGTCGTTAGAGTTAAAAACACCCATTTTCCTTCTGTGTGGCGATTCTGTTGGTAAAAACTGCCACAAATTTTTAAAGTTTTGATTCTTGATTTTGGAATATAGATAGGATCTGATGACAATTTTCATTAGTCATTACAACTAATTTGTCCAAGATTACAGTCCCTTCACCTCTATAAGACATTAAGAACATGTTTTGTTCTAACTTCTATCTATAGAAATCAGTATGCTTGGCCTACAGTATGACAATAACTTATTAAATGTCATCAAATAAAATGCAGCTAGAATTCAATTTCTGTGGAATAGTATACATGAAAAGTGGAGAGTAGTGGCATCATAGTTAGACAAATGTGTTCCAACTCTTTGTGTGACTCAGGGTATTTAATCACTCTGAGCCTGATACCCTTATCTGCAGAATGAGAATAATAATAGCTCACAGGGCTATCATGAACATTAAAGGACATAATGTCCATATTCTCACTGCTCAGTAACTCACAGGAGTTTTATTTGTGAAGCTTCATTATAATGTTTATTTTTATGTTTTATGATTAGTAAATCAAATTTGTGTGTTTGTGTGTGTGTGTGTGTGTGTGTGAAAATGTATGTATTTAATGAAAGGTTTTCCTTACAAAATAAATAAATCAAAGTAAGTAAATAAATGTATTTATTTAATGAGAGGTTTTACCTACAAAATAAATACAGCAAAGTGAATAAAGTAAATCACCCACAGTTATAATCGACATGTTGCAATAATCTGACCTGGACATTTTATTGTTGGATAACTTTGATCAAACTGTCCTCTTAAAAAAAAAAAAATTATTCTCTTTACATCTTGAAGGCTCACCTGTATCTTGTATGACTTTTCCTCTCCCATGAGAAAATCTGAGTTTAATAAAATTTGTTCCACTAATCTATATAAACTTATTGAAGAAACAAATTTCACATATTAGCACAAATAGAATTTAATGCTTACAGAACTTTGTCATGACTCTCTCTTTACAGTTGTGCCTCCTGGCTGTTAATGCTGCTATGAAGAGTTAAGAGGCATCTGATTATTAGCCTTCTTCAAATAAGATAGGAAACTCTAAGTGGAGGTCAGTCCTACCCATCATTTCTACCCCAAGAGATCTTAAAAAAAAAGACTATAGCATCTCCCTCTTTGACGTTTATGCCAGATTATAGGCAAAACACTTACTCTGTCCTAACTTTAATATGGTTTCTGCCCCAGGTATTCTTGACCAATTGAACAAAAGAAAAACATAAACACAGATATAGACATATAAACACAGGTATAAGAACAAAGTTGTAATACACACATTTGGTAATGCTGCCTTGAGAAGGGGATAAAACAGCAATTTAACAAAGTGCTTCTGCAACATATAAAAATTTGTGTGGTCTTACTAGAGTAGTAAAGAGGAGGAAATTTCAGATATCAAATGCTTATGTTAGGAAAAAAAGGGAGGGTCTCAGGACCTCAGTATGTAGTTAAGGAAGTTGAGAGAGGAGAACAAATAAAATTCCAAGTAGAAGGAAGAGAATACTGAAGACCTTAATGCACGAAGAATATAAAGTGATGAAAACAGAAAAAAAGTAATGAAAAATAAATTTAAAAACGAATGCTTTGAGAGGATCAGTACAACTGATAAGTGGCCAGACTTCTAGCTAGACTAATTAGATAAACAGATAAAAGACAAAAATTACCAATATCATGAAAAAGAGACAGACATCACTATAAATTTTATAAATGTTAAAGATATAAAAAGGGAATATTATGAGCAACTTTTGTCAATAAACATTGACAAATGGATAAATTCCTTGAAAGATACAATCAAAGCCCACTCATGAAGAAACTGATACCCTTAAGAGTCCTATGCTTACTAAAGTCATTTACATTTATAGTCAGAAACCTTCCACAAAAAACAAACAAAAAAACAAAAACCCGAAGGCCTAGATGGCTTCACCAGTGAACTCTAAAAAACATTTAAGGAAGAAATAGAACCAATTCTAAAAAAACCTTTACAGAAAGAAAACAGAAGCAAAAAGAATACTTCCAAATACTCCCGAACCTCTATAACTGTTACCCTGAAATCAAAACCTGATATTTGGAAAAATATTTGGATACTGATGTAGTTTACATTACAAGAAAATGAAATATCAGACCAATATCCCTGATAAGCATAAATGCAAAAACATTAAACAAAATTTTAACAAATCAAATCCAAAAATATATAATATGAATAATACATTATGACTCAATGGAATTTATCTCAGAAAAGTAAATTTTGTTTAACATTTAATAATCAAACATTGTCAGGGTGCCTGGGTGGCTCAGTCAGTTGAATGGCCAACTCGATTTTAGCTCAGGTTGTGATCTAGGAGTCCTGTGATCAAACTCCATGTCAGGCTCCACTCTCAGCCGGGAGTCAAATTAAGGATTTCTCTTCCCTCCCTCCGCCCCACCTCCCCTCTCTCAAATAAATAAATAAATCTTTTAAAAGAATCAATCATTGTCATTTACCATATTAACAAATGAAAACTGTAAAAACTATAGAAATATCTAGGGGCGCCTGGGTAGTTCAGTCATTAAGGCTCAGGTCAGGATCCCAGAGTCCCGCATCTGGCCCCCTGTTCAACAGGAAGCCTGCTTCACCCTCTCCCACTCCCCCTGCTTGTGTTCCCTCTCTCGATCTCTCTCTCTCTTTAAAATAAATAAAATATATTTTTTTAATAAATAAAATCTTTAAAAAAAACTATAGATAAACATCTCAATCAATGCATAAAAGGCATTTCCAAAAAATCTAACATCTTTGAAAACAGTCTGTCCATATTCTATCCTATCAAACAAAAACCTATAGACATAGAATTTACATAGACAAGGGAGTAATGCAGCAAAGCTGAAGGTATCTTAAGGAAAGATATTCAAACGAGCTAGGGGAGGGAATATGCTAAGTGGAATATAGTGCATGTTGAAAAGGAAAGAAGGTTGGTTGGGTAGACTAAACCTGGATTATGGAGTGTCTAGCTACTTATCCAGAGGGCTTTCACTTCGAGGCATCTATTGAAGTATCTGAGCTCTAGTTTAATGGGGAAAAGACTGAATCAAAAGGTGCAGTCAAGAGACTGCTATTTCAACGCAGTCACTTAGGGATGAGGAAGCAGAGCCTTCGAACTCTTTTCTCTAGGCCTAAAACTCACCCATTTCCTGTGTTCGTTAATGATTCATTTTATGTTTCATATCATCGCCACCCCTCTCAGCCTGCCACAACCTAAAAGAAACTGGCTTCCTATGTGAGGAAGCAGATTTTGTTCAACAGAATCCCTAAAGCCAACCAGCTCACCTTCTCTTCAGCTAACTTTCTCAGACTTCAGGTTTTAGGCAATCTTTCCGTGAGATCCAAGCTCACATCTCTCTTTTTTTCTTTTCTGAGAAACAATCCTGGCCAATTCTAGTCCTCTGGTGATTACAATAACACACTGATGAAAAAAACAACTAAGGCGATCATACACTCTAGTTTGCCCAGGACAGTCCTAGTGGAATCTTGCTGATCTGACATCTGGTGCAGTCAAGCTTTTGTCTTGGCTTTTTGCATTGTTTAAATAAGTATTACTATTCATTTCTTTAAATTAAGCCAGGATAGGTTTGGGATGGTGTCAGCTAGTCGTG
The DNA here is from genome assembly GCF_963455335.1 of Martes martes. NCBI lineage: Eukaryota > Metazoa > Chordata > Mammalia > Carnivora > Mustelidae > Martes > Martes martes. The sequence goes on from NC_137896.1 coordinate 111,892,240, forward strand.
TTTGAGACAGAATTTTCATTTTAATGTATGGTTAAATTTGATCTACGAACAGTAATAATTTGTCCCTCTTTCTCTGATCCTTTCAGAAAAAATGTAACTTAGACCCCTTTCAAATGGTATACGTAGAGAAATCAGTAATAAAATTGAATGCACATGCACATAAGAGCTATGGACAGCTGACTCCTTCAGTCTCAATGGTGGTGGGAGAGGTATTCACCTCTGCTATGTCTGCTAGCACCTTTGCTCAGCAGCCAGTGATGCTATGGGCTTTGCTACAGCCTGTGAAGTGCACAAAGAGGACTGGCCATCAACTGGCAAGATCAGGAAGTGACATGGGAAACGGGGGATGAGGAGCGTGGAAAATAGAGGCAGGGCAGTTTCAGAAGAACTCAGAACGGCCTAAATGTTCTTGTTACTGTATGGGGCTATATTTCATGATCTACAACCATTTTATTGTTTGGAAATGCTTTTTATTTTGTGACAAACCCTTTCAGCAGTAAGCAGTTCCTTTAAAAAAATACATACTTAGCAAAAATTAAGGTACTGGATTCCCTTTCTCATGAAAACTGATGATCATATAATGTGCACAAGATGTTTCTAGATGTATACTTTCCACTACAGATCCCTACAGGGATTGTGGCCATATTACTGACCATATAAAAACCAGAAAATATTAATCTGCTTAAGAAGCATCAGCACCTACTTCAAGAGTTAGTGGATAATTTCACAGGACTGAACCCAAAGTTCACGTCTGAACACATGTGGCTTCAGAAGGTGTGTTTATGTAATAGTCTATGAAGTATGAGTTTATTCACCAAATATACCAAATGACCACATTTCCAAATTAATGTCACTCATTTCAAGTTATTCTGTGGACATGCAAAAAGTGTTAAGTTTTCAGTATGTTGGCTCTATTAGCAAAAAGCAATTTCAGTTAAATTATGCCAGTTTTATATCATCGTCATCAGATACATGATAGAAAATTAATTAAAATATTATTTTTATCCAATTTATGAAATTTTAAAAATTTTTGTAAGTTCATTATCTTAAAGGTAAGACATCTGTAATTATTGTGGATGTTATAACTCAGTTTAAAAGCTCAACATTAAAGATAAATCAATTTTGTTATACTATACATAAATATTTTGCTCAATCAGAATATCATGGTAAAACAAAGTTTTTACCATATTAAGAAATCCTAATGCAGAAATGGCTATAGTGCACACAGTTATTATCATGTCACATAATTTGTGTTATTATAATCAGTTAGAAAAGAATCTAAGGGGCACCTGGGTGGCTTAGTGGGTTAAGCCTCTGCCTTGAGCTCAGGTCATGATCTCAGGGTCCTGGGATTGAGCCCCACATCGCATCAGGCTCTCTGCCCAGCAAGGAGCCTGCTTCCTCCTCTCTCTGTCTGCCTCTCTGCCTACTTATGATCTCTCTATCTCTGTCAAATAAATAAATAAAGTATTTTTTTAAAAAAAGGAAATTAAAGATTCTGAGGTTGTGAAGATATATATCCACCTTTAAAGTAATGGAATTGTAAGCTTTTTTGGACAAAGCAGATGTTGAATAAAAAAAAAATCTGCAGCAGAGAAGTATGTACTTTCTCTCTTTCCTTCCTGTCATCCACAGAACCTTCGAATATAGGAAAGATTGAGTGTTTGAAGATCTATTTTGCAAAGTGACACAACTATCTTTTACTATTATGGGAAGCTTTCTGAAGAATGCTCTGTATTTTAACTGAAAGTTAATTTGAAATATTTAATGAAAGTACTCATGACTAGAACACCAAAAATCTTCAGTGTTTGAAGTTTTAGTTAATTGCAATTTTGAATTTCAAAAAGCTTATCAACAGGGCAACACTGATTGATATCTGTTGTTAAGATATCAGGGAGGAGCTAGCTCAAATTCTGTATAAGGCATAATTTTAAAATTCTATAATTTTCCACTGTAGTATTTTGACTCTCAGAGCACCTATTTTAAATTGAATAAACTTGTAGTCTATGGTGAAAATGAAAAAAATTAACTCAAACATGATTTAGGAACATCTAATTTTGGCATTCAAAAGAATTGTTAAGTATACATGGTAACTTATTTGCAAGTTTTGTTTGTTGAAATATTACAAAAGAAAAAAGAATGAAGAGAGGCAAAAGACTGTAAACTATTAAATAAATAATTGTACTGAACTACTTATACATTTCAATATAAAAATTAGAATTGAGACTGTGCTTTATTTAGCAAAATTTGCTCTTCCCTTACTAGGAATCTTAGTATATCACTAATGAATATTTTCTCAAAAGTTATGGAATACCAAAAGAGTTAATTATAAACAATTTAAATGTATTAAACATAAAATGTGACTTTGAAAAAGACTTCAGCAATTTCACCAAAAAAGTCATATTGCAAAAAATTTCCTTCAGAAAAATATGTGACATAGTATTAGTGACACATAAAGAGACATAGTTAAGGAACTAATTAAGTATATGAATGTGAACCAAGAATAACTTTTTGTTTATATAAATTTTAAAAAAATTTTGCCCTAACAGTTGTGTCTCTGTGTGTATATACACACATACACCTATGTTTATATTTGGAAACAATTTTCATTTTTAAGTCTGTGTTTTAATAGGTCTACTTGGACCTATGAATTAATTGGTCTATGAATTAATATTTTGTAAGTTTTATAATTTGCATTATTTTGGCACTTCCTTTATTCTCAAAGATATCTCAGTTTATTTCCTATGATTGCCTCATTATCATGCATAATATTAGCTGCTCTACACCTTTTATATATGTCCCCATAATCATAGACTTGTTATCTCTGAGGAGTATATTATCTTTACCATTTTGCAACAAGGATACCGGGGAGCAGGGAGGTTACAACCTGAGATCACACAGCTAGTTGGTGGGTCTGTCAATCTGATTTCAAAGCTCTGGCTTTCAGACATTTCTTAAAAATAGAATTCTCACCATTTTACTAAAAGATCATCTTTCAAAGACCTTCTGATACTACAATAATGAATTGATAATGAATTGATAATCAAAATTAAAATACTTCAGTAAACAATTTCAACATAAATGTTGAAAATGCAGAAAAATTTCCTAAAACTTCCATAAATTTTAATTGACTTACAAAATAATCAATAAGTCATTAATGATAATAATTACATAAGAGCTCTAAGGTAAGCAACTGCTGGCAAATAATATTAACATCAAAAAAAATTGTAGCTGCAAAGTTTTATTACAGAACAAACCCCAGATGTGGAAGATCTCCCAAAATGTTATTTAGCTGTATTCATCTCTAATTAAATAGTTTTTATTTTGTTTAGCCATTGCGCTGTTTTAATTAAACGTTTAAATACTGTAGAAGAAATCTTCAACACTTGTCTGACCATATTCAAGTAAATACTCTAACAGCATTTGATATTTGTCCCTAAGGAAGTTAAAGCAATGTACGAGTTTAATACTATTCATGAAAAAAATATGTGTCTAACTAAAATGTCTGGAATATATGTGCGTTTGGGTCTGAGATCAAAATGGTAAAATAAGAATGGTCCAGAAACTCACAATATTTTCCAATTCAATGTGTATACCCTGCTCCTAAAACTTCCTCAAAATGAGGATATTAAGTATAAACCTACAAAATGTTGAACACAGGGTCTGGTATTAATGTAAGAGACTTTTTGTTTTATGTTACCTGTGTTTCTTACTTCTTAAGTTACTCCTTTTTTTTAAAGAAGTACAGAACTGCATCTAAATCTCTGCTCCATCATTTAGTAGTTCCACCCATAAGTACGTTTTACTTTAGTTTTCTAACCTATACAATAGAATAATAACACCAACTCTAAGGTTATTGTAAAGATTAACACAGCATTTTACACTTGCTCATCAGTCATGAAAGAGTCATTGTTATTCTCATTATTGTGCTTGCAGGATTTTTTTTCGAATTTTTTTGTATTTTTTTATTTTTTAATTAACATATAATGTATTATTAGCCCCAGGGGTACAGGTCTGTGAATCACCAGGTTTACACACTTCACAGCACTCACCAAAGCACATACCTTCCACAATGTCCATAACCCCACCACCCTCTTCCTGTCCTCCTCCCCCCGGCCACCCTCAGTTTGTTTTGTGAGATTAAGAGTCTCTTATGGTTTGTCTTTAAGGAGACAATCTGATGAGTTTGGTAAAATCCAAAAGCAGTAACTGGAACTCTGGTCAGAGCACAGAACATTCCATCAGCCCCGAAATGCCCTCTATACTTCTCTCCAATCTCCATTGACCATATTGTGCTTGCAGGATTTTATAAAGACACTTACTTCATGGAATTGAACTGTAGAGGTCCCCTAGACCAGTCTTCAGACCAATGTAGAAATTTTTTCCAGAGCATGCTTCTAAGGAAAGAGTATTTTAAGAGAAGTTGTCACGTGGAAGGAGAATGTTCTGTGTCGTTTGAAAGAGCAGAACTAGGAAGTGCTAGAACAGTTTCATGGAATAGGATTCTCCCTCAACCAAATGAAGAAAAATCTGAGAACCAAACCTGGCTAACAGTGAATGCAGTTGTTTTGGAAAACAGCAAGTTCCCTCTCACAGCATGTATTTAAGTTGAAGCCATCTGGAATTTAGGGCAGGACTGGAGAAGGGGATTTAAAGTTCTGTCATCAAAAGTGATAGAAGATGACAAAGACGCTCTTGTATTTAGTTTTGCTTTTCTTCTCCTTCCTGGAACTCATGGGCAAACTCACTAAATGAAGATTGAGTCTCCTGATCAAATTTCTGATGAAATACAGTCCAAACAATTTTGTAAGATAATAACATAACCCCTGCTTTCTTCTCCACCCTTTTATCCTTGTCATAACACTCCTCGAACAGTCCACTCCTGTCATACGCCAACTGCTCAAAATTCTTCAAATAAATCAGACTATTTGACACCTCTGTGAGTTTACTGGGGGTTTCTCTACCTACATCTGCTTTATCCTTCCTTCCCTGTTTGCCCAGCAATATCCACCACTGCAACTCTGCTGAAAGTTCATCTCAAATATAAAGCCTTTCCTGACTCCTGACCAAAGAGAAATGAGCTTTGAGGAAAGGGACAGAAACTGAAGAAAACAAACAAACAGTTTGGGAAAGCTGGTCAAAAGCATGATCTGGAGAAACAGCCTGAGTTGGACAACGCAGGGACAGTAACTTGTCCGACAGAGTCTAAGGGCTTGGGTGACCTACTGATTTTGTACCTACAGTATCCATCTCACACAGTGATTGACACATTAATTAAAGAGTAACAAATCATTTTCAAACGGTCTCACCTTTCAAATAGGGGTGAGAAACTTCACAAGTTGTTTTTACTGTTATTATTTGTTTGTTGTGGAGATTAATTTTAATGAGTATGAGTAAAGGAGAGAGCTGAAGAAACATGGTATTAGTAGTTGGGGTCCCTTTTGTCTCAGAAATAAATGTTTGTTCTCAAGAACATGAATTTGTCATTTAGTAGAGGTGTATTTCCTAAGAAGTATTATTTTTTGCTTTATTATATGTCTACCTGAATATACACACCAAGCTTTATTGAAGCAAGTGTTGGCCTGGACCAAAGAATCGGGGTTCCTTAAGCATCTAGTCCCTGGGCACCTGGGTGACTCAGCTGGTTATGCAATTGCTCCGGTCATGATCCTAGAGTCCCAGGATTGAGTCCCACATCGGGCTCCCAGCTCCATGGGGAGTCTGCTTCTCCCTCTGACTTTCAAAGCCAAATCTCCCCTCTCATGCTCTCTCTCACTCTCTCTCTCTCTCAAATAAATAAATAAATAAAATCTTAAAAAAAAAAAAAAAGTGTCCAGCCCCTGTTTAAAGAACACTAAGACTGCCAAGTCCATTGAGAAGAGGACTCCTTCTTCACATAGGCATGTGAAAGGTGCCAGGAACTCTTCAGTCAAGTGTGTTTTGTACCAGCATGGGTGTGTGTGCTTATGGACGCTGCTGGGATGGGGGAACTATCTTTGGTCAGAAGGCAATACTAGGGGGAGAAACTATTTTCCCTCTACCCTTCTAGGTTATTGGCTAAGACTCCCTGTAATAAAAGAGAGATGAGCATGAGAAAAACAGAAGTTTAACAACATGTATACCTCCTGGATGCATGAGAGATATCCAGAAAAACTGAGTAACTCCAGAAACGGCCCCAACCATCACCTTAAATATCATCTCCGGCTAAAGGCAGAAGATGTTGGGCGGGAGGGAAGCCAGTAACAGAATGTTATCAAGAAAAGCACAGTAGGGGCACCTGGGTGGCTCAGTAGGTTGAGGCCTCTGCCTTCAGTTTAGGTCATGATCCCAGGGTCCTGGGATAGAGCCCTGCATCGGGCTCTCTGTTCGGCAGGGAGCCTGCTTCCTCCTCCCTCTCTGCCTGCTTCTCTGCCTACTTGTGATCTCTGTCTGTCAAATAAAAAAAAAAAAATCTTAAAAAAAAAATAAAAGCACAGTAAACAAGGATATGGTTGTTAAATAGATTTAAATCTGTTGCCTTTTCTATTGATAAGCTTCTAGAAATTAAGTCATCCTCCTTTTCTAGCTATAGAGGAGACACCCTTAGAGATGGGTATTTTCCTTATAAATTTAAATGTCTCTTTCAAAAGGGTAGTTCTACCCAGTTTACAGAGTATTTCCTATGCCTGCTGTTTCTTGAAAATAATTAGCCTACAATAATCCTTCTGCCAAAGAGACATATTTTGGGAGAAAAATTCTGTTCCCCTTCAGAATGCTTTACTCTATTTACCATTTCTGATTTAGGTTACAAGTTGCCATATGGGAGAATTCTTTACCTTTTTTTTTTTTTTTTAAGGATTTTATTTATTTATTTGACAGACAGAGATCACAAGTAGGCAGAGAGGCAGGCAGAGAGAGAGGGGGAAGTAGGCTCCCTGCTGAGCAGAGAGCCCGATGTGGGGCTTGATCCCAGGACCCTGGATCATGACCTGAGCCGAAGGCGGAGGCTTTAACCCACTGAGCCACCCAAGTGCCCCGAATTCTTTACCTTTTAAGTGAATATTTAGTTTTATTTCCTTTATAAGATTAATTAATTTGCAAGGGAAAAAGAAATAAAACATTATTCTGAGGGAAGAGCAGTGTTATTAGTATTTTACTCACTTCCTCATTCATTCATACAAATACTGAGTGCCTTCCAAAGACCAGGCATCATGTGAGTCATCGGAAAAAAACACAATGGAGAACAAAACAGGACTCTTCCCTCGAGGTGCCCAACATAACAAGAGGGAGGCAGGTTAACCAACCAATCTTTGTTCACTTTATTCTTTTTATTCAAAAAGAATTCACTGAGTGGCAAATACTTTCTTCATACTAAACTCTATGGCCCACTCGTACTGTTCTTGGATTATACTGGTCCAGAACTGAGACCCTGTCAGCCTAGACGAGCAGAATGGTTTTCTCTCATTTACTTAATGTGCTGTCATTGAAGCATGTGTGTTGATTTTGTTAGTTAGGATGCAAAGGGAAGTTATTTCAGACCAGAGGGCTGAAAGTTACCAGCAGAGGGAGAAAGGGGAAGGGACAAAAGCAGAGAAGGAATATGTTTTTGTTTTTCAGAATCAGCCCAGCCAGGAGATGCCCAGCCTGGTATTTCACCCGATAGCCCCTTACATAAGCCAGTCCAAACCAGAATGGAGCTGAAGACATGAACAAGAGCCCCCAAGATGTCTTGAAGTTGTCTTTAGCTCATTGTAATACTAAGATCTCCTCCATTGGGTAGAATTTTCCACCATTTTTTGAACATTTGGTGTATGTATGAACTGTTGATATGTTGGGCATGCACAGTTGAACCAAAATACCTAATAACAGAATACACATAAGTTCCTTAATGTATATGCAAGTTCCTTAATGTATATGCAAGCTCCCTGACCCCTAATACCTAGAATAAAATACCCCTAATATCCCCCACAGGGAGACAATGCTTTGGGAACTATCTATCTGTCTCCTTGAAAAAGGATTTTAACTACCTCCACTTTGACTTTACTCTGTACTTTTTAATTAAGGTCTTTCCAGTTTATCTTTTAATTCAGGCAAAAGACCCTGTGGGCAAAGCATCCTGTGATGGGAACAAAAACTAGCCCACATGATAACATATTCACAAAATAAAAAACTGTCCTGAGCCAGCAAGATCCAACATGACTGACCCCAACGCAATGATCAACCTGACCTTTACTGCCCAGCTGCTTGTACACACCCACCTTTGTCCCACATTCTCCTTATATAAACGTAGAAGTATTTTCAGCACTTTGGAGACAACCTTTGGGACACTAGTCCACTGTCCGTCTTCCCAGTGTTCACCTTATCAAAAACAAATTTCTTTCCTTTTTCACCACCACTTCTCTCTCTGCCTTTGGATTCTGTTGGCAGCAAGCGGCTGTACCTCCTCTGTTTGGGACCCTAGGGTCCAGGTGTTCTTACACCCTTGGGCCCCCGTTAGGTCCTTACTTGTCCTAAGTAACAAAAAGCTCTTTGTTTTCAACATTTCCTTGAGCTGTGTTCAATTTAATGCACCTAAGGGAGACTGGGAAGATGGTGGACGAGGAAGACTCTAATAGGAGGATACAACTAGGTAACACATCAAGGTGAGTAACTCAGAAAATGATCCTAACACTGGCAGAACAAACTCCACAACTAAAGGTAGACAAGGGGCCACATCAGAGAAGACAGGAAGGGTGAAGATGTGGTTTAGGAGTGAAAGGGACCATGGCCTTCCCCCTGGGGAGGAAGCCAGTGGTACAGAGAAGGGCAAAAAATACACAGGGGAGGCCACACAAGGAAGATGAATCCCTGTAACATTTGGCTTTGAAAGCAAGAGGGGTCAATTTTCCGGAGTGCTTAGAACCAGCAGGACTTAAAGCCTAGAATTTTAAAAATTTGTGGGCTCAGCTCTGGAAAAGCCCAGAGTGCATTTAGAAGCAAATCCCTACCCTTAAAGAGATGGCACAACAAATAGCCTGTGGAAATAAAGTGTGGAAGCAGCAACCTGAAAAACACCTGGGGCACACAGGAGGGAAAGTGATTCACTCATCTCAGACTGTCCTGGAGAGGCAGAGATCACAAGGACACCCCTCCAGGAACAAAGGAGCTGGTAGGTGCCATTTTCCTCCCCCATTCCTCAGCATAAACACACAGGCCACCCGTGAGCACCAGCACAGGGAAGGTACTATCTAACTTGCATATACCAAGCCCCAGTCCACGTTTTAGCAGATCTGCCCTTTCCAGTCATGGTCACTTAAGTTAGGGTGCTACAGGGCCACCCCACCACTCCCACATACCAGAAAAAAAAAAAAAAAAGACAGTGTAAACTTCACTAGCAGGGCATCTCCTGACCCTTGCCTTTTTGAGGTCTTGGTTCCCACGGTGGCTGAGAGCAGGTCTCATTTCACAAGCATACCAGCACACGCCTTGTTAAAATGCACTTCACTGGGCCAGGAACCAAACCCTGCCCACAACAAGCATAGAGAGCTTCTGCAGACAATTGGACTGAAGGAAGAAGAGGCCAAGACTCAACAGCAGAGCATCAGGATCACACAAGGGAGACACTTCCTGAAGCGCCAGGTCCTGGGGAACAGGAGACACTGCACTGTGGGGCACTGCAGGACCTCTCCTTTGTAAAGCCATCATCTTCAAGAGCAAGAGACATAGCTGATTTTCCTAACACACAGACTCAGACTCAGAGAGTTAGGCAAAATGAGGAGACAGAGGAATATATCCCAGATAAAAGAATGGGATGAAACAACAGCAAGAGATCTAAGCGAAACGGATATAAGTAATACGCCTTGGTAGAGAATTTAAAGTAAGGACCATAAAGATATTCATTTTTTAATGTACCTCAAGCACTGAAGCCTTGAATTCATAACAGTATTACACAAACCTAGATTTTAATTCTACTCATGCTGCTTCAGGCTTGCTCCTTACCCAACCCTTCATACTCCACCAACCTTCGTGTCATACTGCTCTCCTCCTCACTATACTTTTGTCACATAGCTAACTATTTTTTCAGTTCCTGATGAAGCCTTCAAACATTCAGAAGCCTTGGGATTCTGCCCCTAAGTAAGGTGCCGCTGAAATAAGCATCCCCCAACCAACAAAGTAACTGAAAAATAGCTTAATAGTTCATTGAATTTACAAGAACACCAGGGGATTGATTCCTTGATAATTCATGGCAAAAGAGAGAATAATTTTCTCCATCTCTTCATAGACATATGAACACCTGCACCAACAAACCCAGGGATTTTGTCTGCAGATTTCTTTTCCATTAACCACAGCTCTGTTCCAGGTCCTCCTCGCCCAGCCTACTCATGATGTGTCCTACTGTTCTTTTCCCCATACAATGAGAGATGGATTATTTTCCTTTTTGCTGATGACTTGGCTTTTACAGTGAAAAATAAACCAGGAGACTCTGGGTTTCATCCCTCATCCATTCACAGTTGCTCCCTGATAGTAGCCATGAAACTCAGCTTGAAGGAGGGTGGGCTAATGGAAAAGTGCTGTAAAACATTAGGAGAGGTGGGATGTCGGTTCAGGTCATTAGGCCTTCTATGTTTGCTAATTAGCACCCCTGGAAGTTAGACCCCTACCTTTCCACAGAGATTGGGGGCGGGGGGAGGATTTATCTTTCTTGATGATTAGATTTCAAAGGGATAGCTCACAATGTCTGAACATAATAGTCAATAAATGTTGAATTCATGAGTGGGTACATTTACATTAGGGATGGCAATAATACCACCACCTCATATTGCTATTTCGATATTGCATCTAAAGAAGTCAGACCAAGGCCTGATGGTTTTGGTATAGTCTTTCCCTCTCCCCCAACGTGCCACTGTGGTATCTGGATGGTTGTGAACTGGAGAGACTTGAGATCCTGACAAACTTTTGCCCCTCCCTTAATTACAAAGAAGAATCTAAACTGGGGGTCTTTCCCAGATTGATTATTAGTAGAGAGAAATTTTATCTGAGTGACTCATCTGTATAATAGGACAAATAGCTGATTACCAACCATGCTCTTCTTACCACCCTGTGAAATACATTCCTTTCCTCTAAAATCCCAGACCCCTGCCCCTCCTCCTTAGTTCAGAACGGCCATATAGACCCCATTTTGCCTGTCTTTGGAATTTTCATGTCTGTGTGGATTCCCCATATGTACACATATTAAATTTGATTTTCTCCTGTTAATTTGTTTCATGCTAATTTGATTTTTAGACCAACTAGAAAGACCTTTGAGGGGACAGGATTTCTTGCTTAACAGGCCTAAAATATAGAAAGCTCTCAGTAAAAGTTACATATATTTTAGCAGCAAAACTACCTTAAAAGAACAAAGTTGAAAGACTCCACCCACTTTCCTACCTGTTCCCTTTCAAACAACGGATTTAATAGGGATCTCATTTCAAATTATCTTGAAAAGTTCACTCAACGTATTTCATTCACTCAAAAAAAAAAAAAAAACAAAATGCATTATTATAGCAAGGGTGTATTAAGGTGAGTGGTGGATGATAGGAATCTAGATATTTCCAAAGGAAAACACAACTGGTGTTTCTCAAGCAAAGGCCAAAGAGCTTATTTTTAATTGAATTATAGCGTTTGTAGCTGAGATTGAGGGCTAAGCTACAGACATGATTTGTCTTCCATTTAGCAAAATGTCTGATTCATTAGCTCATGAAATGTTAATTACTCATTTATTTTAAATTAGTTTAAATATGAGCTCCCCATGGGCTGACAGTTGTCTAAATTCTACAGCAAGTATTAAAATATGCCATGTATACCCTGCAACATTCCCACCACACTGCTTAGTGAAGGCATTTAAAGATTCCTTTTACTAATTACTATTGGTCCTAAAGGAATTTTCCTGATGCAGTAGGAAGTGGTTTGTTTGGCTGGAACCTTAGTTTTGTAAATATGATTAAAGGCACACTCTCACACTGAAGCTCTTTCCAGTCCAGACTAATTATCTCTACCAATGCCTTGTAATGTGGTCACCGGTAAAGCAGCACTCAGGGTAGTGGTTCTGAGCTCAGATTCCAATTTCAGTTCTCCCCTTCTTGAGCAATGTGACATGGAGCAAGTACTAGCCTACATGTGACTCAGTTTCCTCCACTCTAAATAACAGATAATAACTGTACCAACCTCACAGAAGTATTGGAGTGGTTAACCAGGAATATACCGATTTTCCACGAAGTGTTCACTATTTTCTGCTCAAGGAATTCTAACATCGAGTAGACCTATTCTCCCACCTCAGTGCACTGAGCAATTGGTTGTACGTTTGTTTAGCAAAAAGACATCCTTTTGGGGAAAGGCATTCCCATTAAAACTTAATGCTCTGATTCTTCTATCATATGATGAGCTACTGTGTTTTTCTTTGGGGTGTTCCTTCATTCCTTCCTCGCCATTGTTTGATTTTGCCTATGTAGAGCGCCTTCCACCCATCTAATGTCTAACCACAGGTCTCCGGAGCCAAGACCTTGTCCTAATAGCTTCACTGAATTCTCTCCTGATTACTCCAACCCATAGTAAATTCCCTTTCCTATGAACGCTGGTATGTGGCCCATTATTTAAACTGCATGTGTTTCTTAACTATGTCCTGGCTAATGCCAGGGTTTGCATTGGTTTATTCTGAGGTCACAGTATTTGAAGTGCTCATGCCTTATCTCTCCAGCTGTACTGTGAGCTCCCTCAAAAGTGGGACTAAGTGTTACAGTTCTTTGAACCTCCACAATACCTGACACAGAGCTGTATCAGGTTGGGACGATGGGGAGCTCAGGAAGAAGAGAGGGGAACAAACCTTCTTTTCTGCATGGCTTTCCCCACTCATTTTCCTCTCACCTTTGCATGGATTATAGTATGATAACTAGATGTGTTCTTCATTTACAATTCTGTGAAATCTTTACATCTGTGGACTTTCTTCAATTGCCCGCCCCACTTACAGATCAATGTAAAGTGAAACTGTTTTAATATACATATCATTGACCCATGTTTCATTTATTCATTCAACCCTATATGAAAGTATACATTAAGTGATACATAATATAAATTAAAATATCACATCATGCATATTTTTCTCCATCTTGAATCCCCTCAGCTGGTTAACTCCTCCAACTCCCTCCATTTCGACCTGCCAAGAGCAAAAGTCAGCCATTTTCCTACTGAGAGGTATTCATTTGATTTCCATCTTTTGCGGGGGGGTCATTGTCAACAGTACTGAAGTAAACATTCCTGTCCACCTGACCTCAAACACCAATGCTTTCCCTTTTATGGAAAAGGTTTCCATGAATGAGCTTGATGTGTCAAAATATTCTTTTAAGATTTTATTTATTCATTTGACAGAGAGAGAGAGCAGAACGCAAGCAGTGGGAGAGACTGAAGGAGGAAGAGAAGCAGGCTCCTCACTGAGCAGGGAGCCCGATGTGGGGGCTTGATCCCAGGACCCTGGGATCATGATCTGAGGCACCCAGGAGCCCTGGGAAAGAGTTTTGAAAATCAATTTTAATAGAGTCTGCCCAATTGTTTTTTCAAATTCTTACAATGCTTTATTTTCCATCACTAATCTATGTGACACTCCTTACTTCACGGTCCCTTCATCAATAGATGTTATTGTTTTGTTTTGTTTTGTTTTTTAATCAATTTCCTCTTTCTAGTAGCCTCTGCTATTTTTGTGGTCACTCAATTGCTTAATTGTGAGGATAGGAAAGTCTTTCATTGCAATTATATTTCTAGTCAATTTTTGTATTTTTTAGAAGATTTTATTTATTTGAAAGAGATTACAAGACTGAGCACAAGCAGGGGGAGCAGAATCCAAAGAAGCAGGCTGCCCACTGAACAGGGGGTTCTGATGCGGGGCTCCACCCCAGGACCCTGGCATCATGACCTGAGCCAAAGGCAGACACTTAACCTACTGAGCCACTCAGGCACCCCAATTTTTTTCATTTATTTGTGATTTTTAGCTATTATGTTTGTGAGCTACACATTGATGGTTAATATATTTTCTTAATAAACTGCACTTTTATTATTACACAATGCATTTGTTTGTCCTGTTTAGTGACTTTAAACTTAAATTCCCAATAATTTGATACTGATTTTTCACTCCTATTTTTTTCTTTTTCCTTTTTTAATATTTTGTTTCTCTTTGCCTGGTATCCCTTTAATTGTTTTAATTATTCATTTTACATGCATTTCTGTTTAAAAACAGCTTATAGCTATGTTATGCTTTATAAACTAACATAATATAAATAAAACCCTTGATGTGGAAAGGAAAACAAAATGTGTTTAAAATCTTTGTACCCACAGGCACATGATTCTAAAGGAGAAAGGTTTTAAGACAGTTGTTACGTTTTGGGTCAGCTCAGAAGGTCTTGTTTATTTTGGAACATATACATAGTGTGCAAAGTGAAAAGGGAAGTAGAAGACTGCAAATTTTAAAAAAGAGAGAGATTTGGGGACCTGACAAGAACTGAACCCGCTTCCCTCCATCTCTCAATATCAAACTGTCAAGCTCCCGCATCAACATTCTATGTGACCCCACAGAGTGCTGTGTGCAAGATGTCCTCGAGCTCTATGGTAGAGTGGCTAGACCTAGCAAAGATGTTATGGCGCCTGAGTGGCTCAGTTGGTTAAGCAACTGTCTTCAGCTCAGGTCAAGATCCTGGAGTCCCAGGATGGAATCCTGCATCGGGTTCCCTGCTCAGTGGGGAGTCTGATTCTCCCTCTGACCCTCTCCCCTCTCATGCTCTCTCTCTCACTCACTCTCAAGTAAATAAATAAAATCTTTAAAGATAAAAAAGAGAGAAATATGTTAAATTTGAATTTCAGACAAACAATGTATACTTTTTTAAAGATCTATTTATGTTAGAGAGAGAGAGAGAGCATGCACAGGAGGGGGTGGGGAGAGTCTCAAGCAGACTCTGTGCTGAGCATGGAGCCTGAGGCAGGGCTCGATCTCACGACCCTGAGCCAAAACCAGGAGATGGATACTCATCCCACTGCATCACCCAGGTGCTGCAACAATGAATGTTTTTTTGCTATGTGTTCCATGCAATATTTGGGACATACTTATACTGGGGAAAAAAAAATTATGGCTTATCTGAAATTCGCATTAAACTGGGCTGAGCAGCCCCTACTCTAATTACAGGTCTTTAATTACAACCCTACTCTAATTATAGGGAATCTCATTACAGGTCTTTATGGTGAGCTAGGCCAGAACACAGAGGCATTATCCAGGAGCTTCCAGTGAGGAGCACATCCTGGGAAGCCCCTGGCACTCAAAGATTTGTAGAGAGCACCTCTTTAGGGTGGGGAAACAATATGCTTTGGCACTGACCCTATGTATTTCTGACTAGTCCCTGGAGCCCCACATGCCTGGAGGGACTAGTAACTGGACTGCATCTTCCGTGACTCTGAAAGCTGGAGGAAACCAGAACAGGAAGACTTCCTCCAGGTGTCACAGCTGCACACTGGCAGCGTGCCTGACTCCACATGTGAGGCCAGGCCCCCAGGGAGAAGAAGCCAGATGGAATTCTACCACCGGCACACTGCAACCATACCCTCTGACTATGAGGCTTGAGCCCTAGAAAGCTTAAAAAAAAAAAAAAAAAAAAAAAAAAAAAAAAAAAATATATATATATATATATATATATATAAAAATAGAAAAATAGAAAAAAATTAAAAAAATAGAGAATGAACCACCTTTCAGCATCTGAGAAGGTCAGAATGTGCAGAACACATGTAAGGAAAAACTGAAAATTCATATTTGAAGGAATAATAACATAATAACAAGGAATAATAACATAATAAAATTAAAGTTCACTAATCCGGTTTAAGGTAACTGTTCGTAGTTTGACAATTCAGTGGATGAACTAAAATTGGAGAGGACAGGGTTGAAACCTGAACGAATGCCCTAGAAGGTAAAATAGGAGAAAAACATCTCAGAGTGGAGGCAAAGAACAGAGAGGAAAAAGGATAATGAGGAAAAAGACTTTTACGTTGAATAATGAGAGCTGCTCGAGGATGGAGAAGAGGCATTAACTCTATCATAAGAAACAACCATATCCCTAAATTGAAGAAAGCACTAAGATCGCAGATGTGAAGATTCCACTCAGTTGTAAGGGAAAGACACTTACCTAGGTATCACGCTATAACCTATGCAAAGAGCGATGGGTGACATTGACATTAGATACTTTGTTGCAGCAGTGGAGGCTAGAATGAGTGGACCGGAGTTTACTGTCTTAGGGCTGCTGGGAAAATCAGACTAGAGCTCCTAGCAGATTGCATGTAGATCTCCAGCTCCATTTGGGTCTGACCTGCATAGGTTCACAGGCCCACACACCAGGCTGTTGACTTGTAGGAGACCGGAATATGCCACCCCAAAATATGCCTCTTTGGCATACGGGTAATTTTGCGCTGATTACTTTGAGAAACAGCAGACACGGGAGAAGCTCTGAAGACAGAACAGGGTGTCCCAGTATGTAAGAGAAATTTACATCTTATAAAGGAAATCTCTATTTGTCAGGGTGTTTCTCTGTACCTGGAAGAGAAGGATGACTCTTAATCACGGAAGACACCACTCAAATCTGCATAACAAACCTTACCCTTGTTTGCTATATTTTTCCTGGCTACCCTCCTATACCTTGCCTCCCTGTCCTTAGCTTAAGATATATGTGCCTAAGTTCTAAATATACCTCTGAACTACTCAAGCCTGAATTTCTCCCATGTATCTATGAGACATACATATTAATAAATTTCTGTTTGTTTTTTTCTTATTAAACTGTCATTTGTTATAGAAACCCAGCAGAGAATCTAGAAGGGTAGAAGAAAAAAAGGATTTTCCTCCTCTACATTTTTAACCCGGGACTTCCACCTAGGTCTGCCTTGGTGCCTGCAGATAAGACACTGATTTCTCTTAGGGCCCTTTGTCTGGACCACTCTCTGGACTTCAGACTCAAACTAGAGACCTACCCTGTGCCTGCACGGAAGCTACTTTGTATGTGACTTCTGTTTAAAATTTAGGAATGACTCATCCTGTGACGAGAGCCATCCCAGCCAGCCTGAGCCATCCTCCATATCATCCAACTGCATCCCTACGCTGCCCTACTCCTCCTCTCCAATCTGCATGTGCCACTATTCACCCACTTTCTATTTTCTAGAAACTAACGATTCACGGAATATTCCCTCCCCCAGCTCTTGTTTGAGGATACTCTTTCCCCAGAAGCTCTATTATGCTAAATGCTGCTGATTTTCCAAAACCTCTGGTTTGGGAGATGATCAAAAACCTTGCTCCTCAGTGCTTTTCCAGTTCATTACGCTCCTGCTCTCCTGAATCCATCTACACGCCTCTGCCCGCAGCCATCTGGCCACACTACCCATCTCTCCCACCTGGTCCCTTTCACATGCTGACCTCCTGGTCACTTCTCCCCAATTAAATGAAAGCATTAGCATCTAGCTCACATTTCCCTCTAATAACTAAATATTTAAACCGAAATGGTCATTTTTGTAAAAACATTTTATTCAATGCCTGTAATATTTTTAAGGTTTTCCAAAAGACATAGAACTATCTTAATTGTTTAGCACTCCATAAACTCAACAGGGCGAGCAAATAAACCACATAGATCCAATACTTTAAGCATTATTGGGAGATGGGGAAATGCAACTTTAGAATTACCTGTAAGCAGAGGAGGGGAAAAAGAAAACCTCCAAATGGCATGCTCATTACCAGCTCTGTGCTACAAGCTTGTGGGGCAGGGAACAGAGGAAGGCTGTAATTCTCCATGAGTAAGAACAGAAGAGAGAAAAAGACGGAGATGAAGCATAAGACAAAATCATTCAGAAAGAAAATGCTCAACAGTAAGTGATAACATACTGAACATATGTCAGAATGGTAGCTCACAGAACTGACCACAGGAAAGGAATCTGAAAGTGTACAGAACCTGGAGTGGCAGCCTCAAAGACGCATTGCTTCTGAAACACAATCAGATATATTAAGAAAGGTGTAATCTTTGGAGACGAAATAGGAAAGGAAAGTAGAAAAGAAGGTAAAAAGTAGGATCTTGCAGAAATCAATGAGAAATACAATAGTCCACTCAAAGATGAAATTCATCCAAGCAAAGATGAATGAAAATGTTGACAAAGCAACAAATGCAAACTTCCAACACTATTTCATACTTCCACTTCATAGGTGCAGTCAGAATGTAGTACTTATGTGTATGCACGCAAGTTATGTGTGTGTTTATACACATATACGTAGTTTCTAGTTCTGTCTGCCAAAAGGTACAAGAAGAAATGGAACTCCAGCAGAAATGAGTACATCTCATACTCACATCTTGGTCTCTGAAGTCATTTTCCACTAAAAGGAACCAAGGCTTCTCAGAGAGGCTATTTTTCAGGGCTGAGACAGGCTGAGTACAAGCATCAAACATCTTGTTATAACAGAAAGAAAAGAAATAAATTACATATACATAAATTATATATAGAAATATAATTTCATATTAAGTCCATAAATAGAAATAAACATAAATTATGTGTATACATGGAGAAAGAATACATTATAAAGCAAATGGCAAAAATAGATAAACTTGGATAATAGGTATACAAGTGTTCTTTGAGCTAGTCCTATTCATACGAGTCTAAGTTTGAAACTATTTCCGAATAAAATTTTACACATTGAAACAGAAACAAGCCTTTTAAAGTTTACCAAGGACCGCAACTTCCTACAGGGAGGAGGAGTTAATATACTTTTCAAAGCCTAACTAAGACACATGTGCTCCTACACGACCTTTGATAGTTGCATTGTAAAATATTTGTAGGTCAACTGAGAAGACGAAGGAAAATAATATCAGACCTTAGAGGCTATTTGAGGACTTTGCTGATTGTAAGGAATGTGTAAATAATTATAGGGAATACTAAAAATTAAGGCTTTTGAAAATAGCTTCTTCATCAATATCTCTTTTGGCATCTATTTTGCTCAGTGTCAACCAGTGACAGTCCAAGTCTATGAAAAGGTAACAGGGATGCAGTCAGAAAATTTCACTAACTTCTCTGGCAGAACCTAGATTTGAAAAAGAAAAAAAAAAAAAAAATCTTCAATATCTTACCCTGAGAGATGTACAAGAAATGTCCTTGTGTCTGAAATTTTTTAAAAATCAGTTCAGATATATCAGAACTCAAATTGTTTATATTTTGAGTGTTATTCTGTCAACTTTACTTTTAATGATAAATAGTATTTTATTTTTTCCTGCAAAATACTAAATCCTTCAAAGATTCTCGATGAAATATTTTAAAACCACTCAGCATACTATGCAGTCTCCGGTAGCTTTTTCAGAGTTTTATATATACAAAAAGTTGTTCATTCCCAGATCTGTGTGCTAAAGTGTTCCTTACCCTCTGTCACATTAAAATACCTGGAATCATGTAATCACTAAGAGATTTCCCTTGGCAGCAATTTTACTTTATGATTAATCAACTTTTGTATATTGCAGTGATTATAATTAGAACGGACAGGCTTGGTGTCACGTATACACATGGATCAAACACAAGGACTCCTTTTCTTATTCTCCTGAATTGTTCTTTACAGCTGCTTTGATGTCATTTGTGGTTCCTCTTATCTGATGTGTTTGAACTTCCAGATAACATTGACTTACGTGGTTCAGTGCATCTAGTAATAAATCACTTTGGAGACACCATAATTCTAAGGAATCTTGAAGCAATGAAAGATTTCTGCAGGGTAAGATTCTTATGGCACTTTTTCTTTCTATTAAAGTGATATCACATGTTGTTTATCCCTTAACAATTTAAAAGACAAATCTCAAAGAGCACAGAAATTGCAACCATCTCCAAGTTCCCAGCGTTTAAACTGGTCATGACTGAGGATTCAGCTGCTAGTTCAGATATTTAATAATTAAACGACTACAAGTAGCTTCTAAATAATTTTTTACAAAAAGAAATAACTTTGTGAGACTTGACACAAATACTAAGGGCTAGAACACAGTATGTTCCTAGTAACATACTAAGCCTTCTGAGCTATTCAAACTGCTGATCACCTTGGGGGGAAAAAAAAAAAAAAGAAGCAATTAGATGTCATTGCCAGATGTCATTTTAAAAAAGACATTTGACAAAGGTATAGGTTTTGAGACTAAGATGTGCTCACTGACATTCAATAATAAAATTTATCTTCTAGACACGCATTAGAATGTACTTTAAAACCAGCTCCTACAATCAAAGAGAGAAGCACCATGCTTCTCTCAAAGAGAACAGCACCATGCTGTTCACATCTTGTCTTTAGACATATGCATTTCTAAACCACTCTGGGAAGATACTTTTTAATCCCAACATTTCTCAAACTAGGTTTACTGAAACATCTATTGTATCGAACAAAAAGCTCAACATAAACTTTAGCAACAAGTAAATATTACACTATTGTAACACTGGCCAGTACCATACATTTAATTGCCTTATAGAAGAATTCCAATCTGCTTAATATCTTCCTGACTACTAAAGACTCAAAGAATTACTTCTGAAGATAGAGAGAAACCTATTTAATTCTCTTTAAATAAGAACAAACTTAAATACTTATGGAAAGGCATCTTTGATACAACTTCAATGTCACATGACCCCCTGCACTCCTACTTAACACCATATTTGGTTAAATTAACATCCTACAAATAGAAATGTTCAGGTTGAATGATCCCAAAGTCTTCAATGAAAGTCTGTTCTAATGTGGGATCACTGAGAATGAAATCATGCCTTACCATGAATTCCCTCACACTAAAATCACCCCTTCTTGGTTTGATTTCTCTAAGTACAGACATCAGAAGAGGGCTCAGTCTTAAAGATCCTTTACCTCTGCCTTTGTCACTTACGGAGGCTATAAAAATGGAAGTCGCAGACCCCCAACAACATGGACCCAAACTGACCGGCTCCTGTGATCTAAAGTCCATTACTACATTTTGAGGACTAATGGACACAGATTAACCTCAATCCCAGAGACATCATGGCTCGCTGTAATAATTAGGGCTTAGAGAGACAGGTGGAGGGACTGCCAATGTCAGCTTCTATTCTACTTATGTTTGGGAACTGAGGAAATGACTATTGAGTGGGCCTGTGTAAGGACAAGTGGCCCAAGGTGAGAGGAGAGAGATTCCTTGGTCAGTGGCCAAGGGCCTGACCATTTGGTTAGGTCACGAAGGGTAAAGAAGTAAAAGATCAGAGACAGAATCCTGGGGTAGAGACATGTGAATGGATATATGTGAGTGAGCGTCAAATGTGAACATTTTTATAACTCATGTTAATGCCCATCAGAAAATATCCACTATGGAGGAAGCACCAAACAACCAAATGATAGTGGGGGGGGGGGTGGGTACTAAGGCAGGTTGGATACTAGGGCATGGAGGAGTCAGGGGACCTCCGACACCGGGCTCTGGCTTGAGCACAACTTGACAACCCTGCCCAACATTCCTCAGACTGCCCAGCAGTCAATAATGCTCCCACTCAACCTTCCTTCCCTCTCCTCTCAGGGCCAGACTTGCATTGTGGTCTAAATGTTTTCCGGGCCTCCTTGGGCTCCTGTCATGATTTCTCCAGCAGCTGCTTGAGCTAATAAAATGTTTGCATGTTTACTCCTGTCTTAGCATCAGCTCTTAGAGGATCTATTTTGTCATAGTTACCCTTTTCTTTTGTGCTTCTCATCTCAATAAAAAAAAAAAACTCTTTAATCTCTCCTACAATTAAATGCTTTTCTTTTATTATGCATGTTGATTTCCTCTGGTCCCCCTGCAATTCTAACAACCCAGTTCAATTTCATCAAGTTTGGTTAGGCTCCCTCCCAGCGATCACGGGGCGGGGAAAACAAAAAGCCCCAGTGACAAGTCTGCACCACAGCTGGGTATCATTTTTATCCCTCGTGAAAAAAAAAATGATATGAAACTTTAACAAGATTTCTATTAATGCCTGAGATCTTCTATTGTTATTGTGTTGTTCTTATTCTTTATCCTCTTCAACTTCTCCTTTCCCCTGCATATTTTTAACCTGCTAATTCCTGCCTCCATCCTTAAGCTATACCTTCCGAGTGAAAACAGTTGTGTCAGAAACATCAAATCAGAATTTTTGAGCAGCATACCTAGTCTTGCTAACTATTTAAAAACAAACCAGCAATATGGCAAAAAAAGATATGAAGGAATAAATTGTTTTTGCAGTCCTAGCTACCCCCCCACCCAACTCCATTCCCTTCACTATCAACCTTTCTCATTGCTTTTTTTTTTTTTTTTAAGCAATGTCATGTTTGTTGATGTTCAAAATAGGATGCAGCTTTAAGGCAGAAAGTCAAAGTTTGAAAGAAAAGCTGAATTAAAGTTACTACATTTATTTCTGATACTTAAGGTATTCTGTTATCTCTGAACTTTCAAATGATCCTTAGGGGGGAAAGACAAACCTCAAGTAAGTGTACTTATCAGTGCAAAGGAAGAAAATTCCATTGAAGCTGGTAAAACCACTGTAGTCACCTGTTCTCTTCAAAGTTAGCTACTACAAGGGAGAGAGAGACCTGTGGCAGTCAGGGAGAGCACGCACATTGCTGAGGAGGAATCTCAAGAGTCCTTTGAAAAATTTTCCACCGAGAAAAGATGGCAAAACCAAAACTCCATTCACCCAGCTTCTCTGTGAAAAGTGCTGGGCTGTCTTGCTTTCTGCTTAAGAGTGTGCTTCTTTTCATTAATGATGACAATTAATTATGGGTAACACATGTTAACTATGAATCTGAAAGGCCACTCAGCATTTCATTTATTAAAAAGCTATTTTCCTAGAAGCTAAATTCCCTACAATGTTCTGACTGTAAGAGAAAAAAAAAGTTCTCGAGAACAAAACTGTAATAGAGAAGCTAGCTGGAAATCTTGTAAATGGTAGTCTTATATAATTGTACAAATATACTTCTAACAGTAGTCTTGTATTACTTTGAAATGATATTGTAGAGGCATGTTTGATCTATAATCCAGCCAAGATTACCTAACAATAACTTCTATTAAGGTAAACTCCTACCATTTCTTAAAACATCAAATGATTTGGTTCTATTTGCTATTTTCTGAGAATGCCAAAACAATGTATTTTTGAAACTGGATTAAATTCTTTTTCTTTTTTTAAAGTGCATATTTAGATATGGTAGGAATGGCTCTGGTAGAGAAGACAGATGCAAAGCTCCCCACTTCTCACGCAAGCTTTCAGTTGAATGGTAACTGTACTGTTCATCTCAGATTTTAATAGACTGCAGAGTGAGTCAACTACTATTTCACTAGGAGGTGAAGATGAAAAATACATGTTTTGTTTAATTATATTATATGCACTCACTCAGTTTCGGGGTTGGCTGCCATTTTGCTAATGCCATTGGTAAAAGTGTTTCATTCCTATGTGCCTGCATCTGACATGTGAAAACTATCACCTACTACAGAAGGAAAAGCAAAGTTCTTAACGGATTACAACTATAGCTTTTTTCTTTTCCATGTCAGGCACCTTGGACTTTTCTGAAAAAGTCAGATCCAAAGAGAATAGAATGAAAATTTAATAAAAGTCTACAAGAGAATATTAGCTGTAATATTCCAGGCACTGTGCTAGCATTACTGTTTTTAATGAAGAATAAGTAACATTGTAAGTAACATAGTAAGTAACATAATAAGTAACAAATCTATAAAGAGATTTCAAATGTAAACTGGAGAAGGCAGGATCTGTTTCAATTTATTTTACTCCCTTGAGTCCAAAATAGTTTGTAGGAACTTTATAAATATTTTAAACAACCATCATGTCCACGTGATGAAAGAACTCCAAGTAGAGAATATGAAAATTCTCCTAATTTGTAAGACAGTCTCAATTTTTCTGGTGCACTGTTAGGGGTTGGCAAGGAGTTTTTATTTTTATTGTTTTATTTTCTTTTACTATCTGTTGATAAAAGGTGTGTTACTTGGTATTCAGTTTGTGGTAAATCATAGAAATCCTGCCAGAAACCTATCCTGACCTACAGCTTTCCCCTCAAAATGTATCTTCTGAATTCTCAGGATGAATATCATCTCATCACAGTCTGTTCCAGTCTTGATAAAACTTTCCCTTGAGGATCAACCTTCCTTTCATTTGGGAAGCCATCCCAGTTGGTAGCCACCACAACCAAGGACCCTCCTATCTCCCCACATTGCCCAGTCCCTTGCACAAACCTCTACCCAAACTTCTTCAGATGATTATCATTCTTCTTTAATAACCAGGACAGATTTGGTGAACTTTATTCATCCTTCCCAAGTCTGGAGTGACATGAATTGAATATGCCAGAGGTTAACCTGATATGAGAGGAGAAAGGGCTTTAGCATAACTTTAAAATATATTTTGGCAACTGATACACATTTTTGATGCTTTTACAGACAGTAAGTCTGAATTTTTTCCACTTTGGTTTTTCTATCTAGATTTGTTATTTTTAATTCTTCTGGTTGGGTTTCACAGGGTAAGAAACAAAATTTGCATCCTTGGGGGAGAAAAATGAGGTAACAGGTATATAGTATCTATGAAAGTAAGTACCACATGATTTTACAATTTTTTAATTATGAAATAACTTGCTGAGTCATTCCTGCCTTTTTAAGGGTGGGGGGGGGGAGGCGGAGCACAAGCATCCTGAAAGGCCAGAATTCATGGCAACACTTTTAAAACTTTTAAGAACTGAATTATATGCAATGGGAGGAAATTTTTAAATGTAATATATAACTGGTACTAATGCTGATAAAAATAAGTGTTTATTACTAAGTAATTTAAGTCATAATGATTGATTCCCTCTGATAACAGGGAAGTTGCTCTATCACGTGCTGTTAAACTAACCCAGGCTACTTGCCAGTCTAATCCTCAGTCATCCTGTCTCCCCAACCCTTCCCTACCCTACTCTAATGGCCCTGGAGGTTTGTTTTTGTGGTTTTTTTTTAAGTCCTACTATGTGTCTTCATACATTTCCCCTGGATGTATAGGGGTTTCTCCTCCTGTTTAATTATAATCCAACCATTACAGTCACCTGGTCCACTCTCTCCTCCTCTAGTCCTCTTTTTTTCTAGTCCAATTTAAACTTGGAGTCTCAAACTTAAAGTCTTTCCCTAGCACGCCAGCTCGAACTGTTCTTCCCTTCTAAACTTTTCCATGGTTTCTCTATTTTAACTTATGTAACATGCTTCAACAGGGTAGACCAACTATATGTATGTCTTTCCGAGGAAGGGCAAGCTTTTTGAGGCAAAACTATAGCTATCGCTTTTGCAAATGCCCTATATGGTAGTATTTTCTCTTTGAAAGAATTTAAGCCTATCAGAAACCTAGTTTGGGGGTGCCTGGATGGCTCAGTGGGTTAAGCCTCTGCCTTCGGCTCAGGTCATGATCTCAGGGTCCCGGGATCAAGTCCTACATCAGGCTCTTGGCTCAGCGGAGAGCCTGCTTCCCCCTCTCTCTCTGCCTGCCTCTCTGCCTACTGGTGAACTCTCTCTCTCTCTTTCAAATAAATAAATAAAATCTTAAAAAAAAAAAAAAAAAAGAAAAGAAAAGAAACCTAGTTTGATCTGCCAGGAATGCTCTGAATGTTTCCCTGATAGATGCTTGTTTTGTTTTTAAGATTTTATTTATTTGAGAGAGAGAGAGAGAGAGAGCGCAAGCACACACAAAGGCCAGGATGGGGCAGAAAGAAGGAGAGGGAGAAGCAGACTCCTCACTGAGCAAGAAGCCCAATGCAGGGCTCGCTCCCAGAACCCTGGGATCATGACCTGAGCCTAAGGCAGATCCCTGACCAACTGAGCCACTAAGCACCCTGACAGATGCTTCCTATTCCTGAGCTTCCTAAAGAGGATTCCTGTGAAGAGATTTTCTTAACACCTCACACATACACAACATGCTATCCATGTTATATACAATTCAAAAGCCATGTATGACTTTGATATATTCATTCAGATTCATACATGTATAACTGAATGTTGAGTGACACTTTATAGGAATTAGCTGATGAGATCCAAAGTCAGGAACAAAGAAGCTCTAAGTATCTTCAATTCTAAAAGAAGCTGTAAACATTTTGGGTCAGACATCTCTTGGATTTCCTAAATGTTAGCAGAACCTACTTTGCTAAACCTAGCCACCTCCACTGCTCCTTTCTAGTCTCTACAAAGACATCTGGGGAAAGCAAGGGTTAAGAATGACAACAATGTTGAGTCTGAGGCTTGGAAGCTTTTGTTTTTCCCTTCCTTAGGAATCATACTTCCTTAAATGAGGGGAGTTCCCAGAGAACCACCTGAGAGGCTGAGAACAGCTACAGGAGGGAAAAACAAGAGAGCTTTGATATTCCTGGTTTTGGGAAGCGCAGAGCTGTTTATACTTTCTTCATCTGCCGTAGTGTTATGGACTCACGTTTGTGTCCCTGAAATTCATATGTTGAAGAATGATGGTATTTGGAGGTGGGATCTTTGGGTGATAATTAGGTTTCAATGAGGGCATGAGGCTGGGGCCCTCCTGATGAGACTAGTGTCCTTCTAAGAGGAGGACAAGATCAGAGCACTCTTCCTCTCTCTCTCTTCCTCCTTCGCTCCCTCCCCGGCTCCCCTCTCTGTCATTTCAGGACACAGCAAGAAGGTGGAGGTCTGCAAGCCATGAAGACAGCCCTCACCAGGGACTGAAGCTAGCACCTTGATTTTGGACTTCCCAGCCTCTCACACTCTAAGAAATAAACTCTTTTTGTTTAAGTCACACAGTAAAGAGTATTTTTTTTTAATGCAGCCTGAGCTGATTAACGCACATGGCAAGGGCACATTTATATCCAGGGCCATGGACCTAAGGAACTTAGGCTTCATTCAACTAGCTATTAACACACTCCCCCACCCCCACCAAGAGTTTTACCTGCCAGGCAAAGAGACCTCAAAAAACAAAACACAACACAACAAACAAACAAACAAACAAAACCCCCACGCCTGTGTCGTATATGATGAAGGGTTGGAGTTGAAGTTAGGACTTGTGGTTGAAGAGACTGTACACATAAGGACTGAGCAGAAGTATCCATATTTGGTCCAAAAGTAGATGAAGCAGAAAAAGAGGTAGATATCACAGATAATTAAGACTAGAGGGACAATGTGGCCCCAGAAGAAGAGAAATGGAAAGAATAGTTACCTTGGTTCTTGACACTGTATATCCTAACACTCTTTGAACAAAAATCAACTGGGCATCCAAGAGAGAATGAGCACTTTGGTACCTGCCACACAGAAGCTGTCAAAGAATGGCCAGTGTTAGAGGAAGAAAGAGAAACAACAAAAGAAGACTGGATCAGAGCAAGTTAAACAGGAAACAAAGCCCTTTCCCTATTCAGGTGCCACTAATCAGAAAGTAGCTAGTGACCAGGAAGAAGGGGAAGAAAGATTTTGTTACATCATGCATTGGTCGTTCACTGAGGTGTTAAGTTCTTCCAAATTGACATTTTTTGTTATAATTGCGTTAGGGATTCCTAAGACCACCTGCAGGCTTAATTCACTAGAAGAAGTCACATAGGGATGCCCCGTATTAGTGAGAATGTGTAAAGTATTGCCAACCAGAGCAACTCACCTGAGCCTTATGGCCAGTCATGGATTGGGGGTCTGTCATGTGGACATACTGCGCTCATGACTGGCTTTAGCCACTCAATCTTCAGCAATCCAGAGGTCAAACTCATATAGCAAGGTCCAGGAACTCAGCATACAAAACACTCTTATCAGGCAAGATATTATAAGGCTCAGATGTTATGCACCATAAACTAACCAAAAGCCAGTCCTTGGAATGTGCAGAATTTGAACAACTCATACCTGCTGAGTTGACCCTTTACAGCAAAATATAGCAAAATATCACATTTAATATTATACCTATCATATCACCAAAATTGTTGAGTACTAGGAAACTGTCAAGCTCTTATTGATATTTTCCAAAATTTCAATTTTTCCCATGAAAGCTCAAATTTTATCATTGCCACTAACACTATTCCTTGTTATCACTGAAATGATAGGCACAGTTCCCACACTTTGGAAAAAATATCTGTCAAACGCCCAAGTCTAAATAAATAAAGTTTGTCTATCAGTTATTCCTCAAGGACAGAAAATGGTATTCCATGAAAAAAAGTGGCTAATTTGCCACAGTCACTTTTTCTCTATAGAGCATCATATTTTGGTTTGAATTAGAAGTACTCTATGCATACTTTTCATTTTATCACATAAAATTTTAATAAGATATGTATCCTAGGGTTGAGTTTTAGTAAAATTAATTAGTTTCACTGCCTTATGTTCGTAAGTGAAATTGGCTTTTTTTTCCTCGTAAGTTCTCAGCAGTGAAGAACACAGTCATTACCAGTAGTCTTGGTGCCAGTGCCTCTACTCATGCTAAGGTCCCAGCAGTTTTACCCACCACTGATTTTGCATAATTAGTGCAATGTTAACACAGTAAAAAAGAAAAAAACACATAATATTATTATGAAAATGGTTTTGACTTCATAGACCTTCTAAAACTGTCTCAGGGACTCCAGGATTCAGTGGTTCACATATTAAGAACTACTGCTTAAGACTTAAACAATAGTTCATTTTTGTCCTCCCTGATAAATTGTGTTACTCCTAGTAACTCCTAGTTGAAGACATGCTTTCAGTAGTACTTTCTTTAATACCCTCAGAAGAACAGTGTTTTGTTTTGTTTTTATGTTGAGTAGCCACCATACAGCACATCATTAGTGTTTGATGTAGTGTTCAATGATTCATTAGTTGCGTGTAACACCCAGCACTCATCACAACATGTGCCCTTTTGATTCCACTAGAATAAGTTTACATATTTCAAAGCACTGAGCCAACTGGCAAGGAAAGTTTCTGGAAGTCAAAGCTATAGGATATAAAACAATGGAAAAAAATCTCTATTGGGCCAAAATAATTTTAATGCCCATATGACACAATGAGGATGTGAGAAACTAAGGTACAGTGTCAGCACTCTAAAATTATGAAAAAAATGACTGTCATTTCCAGCATTAGCAAACGTTATATTTTCTGAAATTTATCATGTAAACTAGTATACACTGTTGGGTCATAGAGAGGAATTCCAAACCTATGATCAAAAGTCTGGATTTTCGCTCCTCCTTTTCCATTCTTGTTAAACATTCATCTCTGATTTCTAAGAGTTAAAAAGGTTTCTAACATTTTTTCGTGTTTTTCTCTGCCTGCCTCTTTTTAATGAATCATAAATTAGACAGGAGCCATTATCCTATCACATCCCAGTAAATGGAATTATATAAAGTTGATTACATAATGCTGTTGTTTTCACCTTGGTGTAGAAAACATGAGCAATCCACTGCCATTGTGTTCACATTGTCAGTAAATCCAAAGTTTTTATATAAGATCATTAATCAAAAGTCAGGAAAAAGATTTATCTCTTTGGACTTTTGTCCACTATTTTTTTTCTGGTTCTATAGTTAAAATCCAGAAGATTTTGCTCCCCAAATAGCATTTACATTATTTAAGTTCCCATTTTAAAAATAGTCTGTATTCATAATGAGCATTTCTGATTTTTAAAAGTTGAAATATTTGGGATGCCTGGGTGGCTCAGTCGGTTAAGCATCTGCCCTCAGCTCAGGTCATGATCCCAGGAGCCCTGGAATCGAGTTCCACATCGGGCTCCGTGATCAGCAGGGAGTCTGCTTCTCCCTCTGTCTGCCGCTCCTCCCCACCCCGTCCCCTGGCCATTGTGCTCTCTGTCTCTGACAAATGAATAAAAATCACGTATTGCATGGAGCACTGGGTGTGGTGCATAAACAATGAATTCTGGAACACTGAAGAAAATTTAAGTTAAAAAAATAAATAAAATAAAAGTTGGAATATCAAGTCAAGTAGAGACTACTCTACTTGAGCATGATCTTTATTAAGTGGAAAGAAGCCTGTCTATTTTTATTATCATCTCCTATAAATACTGTATCTCATATTTAATCCACTACATAAACATTTAGTTACACATAAAAACTGTCTTATCTTGATCTTCTTTGAAGATATAAAGTAACATGAAGATTTATTTGTTAGCACAGAAAAGTTACATACTCAGTTTAAAATTTTAGAAGGAAATCTTATGTTCTTCTCATTGTACAGGTTGTGGAAATGAAAGTGATGTTACTGGTTGGGTACACATCATGCCTAGAATGAGGACTTAGCCCAAAGAGTTATCAAATTAGTAGGATAAAATAACAAGTGCATAAAAGGCAAAATGAAATAGCCAGACAAAAAAAGAGAGGACAAGAAAGAGTTTACAGGTGATACATTCAGATGTGGGTCATCAGGAAAAGATTCCTCAATGAAGGTGGCAGTTGAGTTGGGCCTTAAACAAGGGGGGGGAAGAAAATGAAACAAGTGGATGGGTATTTAAAAGCAAAGCAAATGAGAAGAATGGCCTAACATTAGAAGTGAAAGCAGAAATGTAGTTTGAGAGCAGACTCAACAGTAAAATTTGTACAGCATAATGTGCAAGAGGATAGGAGAGAGAAAGGAAAAAGGGGATCCCAGGACAACTCTGAGCCTGGATAATGAGAAAATGTTAGCGCCTCTGACAACAAACAAAACACACAAACACAAAATAACAAAAAATAAGCAAACAAACAAGCAAAACAAATGAATTTAGATTGAAAGTTGTCTTGGTCTGAAAGAAAGCGAGTTCAAATTTCTACTGTATATACTTGTATCAGCACTTCTATCTATGCCTATCTATGTTCAACCCTGTCTTCAGATTCAAATAGTTGATTATATAAACTGAATATTAAACGATGATGTTATTGCTAACTAGATGAGCATAGGCTTTGGAATTAAAGACTGACTTGAGTCTAAGTCTGCTTCTCTTTTCGTCCAACACAACTCCTCACTTTCCTCCCTATATCTCTCTCTGTCTGGGATATTTCATTGCTCATGAACCACAGACCCAATGTCTCCAGGGTGCCATCATCCCACAAGGCCAAGGACTCTTAGGTGCTTTGGGATGGGTTACTTTGGATGTAAACCGAGTATCTGAAATTCCATTCTGTGGTTTTTTCCCTTGAGTTTGTGCACCTGAGTTGAGTTGCTCAGGAGACACCAAGCAGCATTAAGCCAATTACAAGTAACCCAGCAAAGACCCCTGGTTGGTGCCAAGACTGAATTCTGCCACACAGTCACATATGGGAAGAAGGAATGACAGCCAATGACAACACCATGAAATGTGCCTATGACCCGTAGACAGACAAGTGGACCGTGCAGTAAGGAAGCAATGGACCCAGCTCAGGGGTGTTTCTCAGCCTGAGAGAAGTAGAGTAAGTCAGTTTCAAATAAACAGGTGTTACTAAAAGAGGAGACAAGGTAAGAGGAAAATATCCTTTGTGACCTCTGGTGGGGTAGTTGTACAAAGCCTGAATGTGAAGGGAACTGACTGAGTTCTGTGTAGGCTGCCCGCTCACATTACGTGGCTGACTGCTATTGGAACAGGTTTTCTGAGATACCAACATCTGTGGTAAAGGGATTTCACATCTCTTTGTTAACATTCCTCTGATATTTGTTGTAAATGGTTTCACAGTATCTTATTTTTATTAAATCTTTAGGAAATACTTTATTCACCCAGTGCTACCATCTCTTAGAGCTAAAAATAGTATCATCAATAGTATTAGAATAAATTCTACCTTTGCTTTTAGAATTGGGTCCTAGAGAAGAAAATATACCAATCACCTAATTTTGTATTTCATGTAACTGATTTTTAAGTGGAACAAAGTTGGTTTTCTCAGAGTTAAACAACTGATTTGCTGAAAACTGATTAACAAGAGTTCGAGAAATATATAGTGTTGTGATATTTAAATAGAGTTTGTTTGGCTCTGAGAGAAAACCAAACTTTAAAACGCAAAACATGTTTAATTAAAATAAAGTAATTTTTGCAGAGCTATATTTGAACAGGAAATATAGTACCAACAATTATCTGTAATTATGCAGGTCCAATCACAGAATAATAGAAGTTTCAATGTCACTAAGCACAATAAGGATAATTACTCTTCCATTATTCTGATGGGCATGTAATTAGCAACTTAAAAAACTTTCACAGGGATGTAACAGGCACAGTTTCAATAAAGACTTACAGTGTAAGCAGCTGGATTAATTGTATCGTATTTAAAACTGATCTTTTTCATTGTAGTTTTAAATCGCATGCAAGCACTTTTTCAAGCAAAGCCCGTTTTTCCTTTTCAAGCACTGGCAAAAGCTCCCATTACTAAAACATACATAGTATGCCTAAGGACGGTATGGTTTGCCTTAGAGACCTTGTCTTGATACACAGCATGACATCTACTTTCCTGAAATTAAAAACTTCCATCTCTGGGCGTACCTGGGTGGCTCAGTGGGTTAAAGTCTCTGCTTTCAGCTCAGGTCATGATCCCAGGGTCCAGGGATCGAGCCCCGCATCGGGCTCTCTGTTCAGCGGGGAGCCTGCTTCCTCCTCTCTCTCTGCATGCCTCTCTGCCTACTTGTGATCTGTCTGTCAAAGAAAGAAAGAAAGAAAGAAATCTTTAAAAAAAATAAATAAAAACTTCATCTTTGTTTAATATATGATAGATAAACTGAAGAAAAAAAATAAACTGAAGCTTACTGAAATTTAGGAGCTAGGGATGAGGTTTTTATAGGGAAGACCCAGTGGCAGAGCAAGGAAAGTATGGGACTGGCTACAACTTAACCAGCTGCATTATTTAGGAAAGAGTAGTGGTCTACTTGCGGTTGTTGGTTCTTCCTAACCTGAGGCATTTACAGGAACGGACTCTGGTATAGGTTTCCCCTGGCTTATACCGCCTACCACAGCATTACAGACTCCTAGTTTGATTATATTATTCTTGTTTTTTTTTTTTTACAAATACTAAATAATATGACAAGTTTGTAGAAAGCTTGATCTTAAAGAAAAATGTCCATAATCTTAATACCTGAATATTATTAAGATTTTGTTCCCACCGAAAGCATATATTTAAAGATATTTATAATTAGAGGAAACAGGTTTAGTGAGCTTCTCCATTATTTTCCAATGCTTCTACACTGTCTGTACATGTGAGTAAAGTTTGAATACTACTTTTCCAAACAGAAATACTGTAATTTATTTAACTATTCCCCTCAGTGTTTGGAATGTAGGTTCTTTCTAATTATCCATTTCTATAAATAATGGTATTAAATTTTGGCTTCAGTAATCAACATGCAAAATAACAAAGTGTATAAATGAACAGGTTGCAAAGGTGCCATCTTAATCATAGGGTTATCAACATAAAAGAAAACTAAATACACAGGTATATAGATGCATTATAAACATTTTCTAACAAAAAAGGCAAAACTAGCTACAATTAAATTATCTTAATTCAATCATTAAGGCTCATTTTATCCCGTTTTTTTTTCTTTTACCTTTCTTTTTATTTTTTTTTTTAAGATTTTATTTATTTATTTGATAGAGAGAGACCAGAAGTAGCCAGAGAGGCAGGCAGGGGAGGAGGGGGGAAGCAGGCTCCCCGCTGAGCAGAGAGCCGATATGGGGCTCCATCCCAGGACCCTGAGATCATGACCTGAGCCAAAGGCAGAGGCTTAACCCCCTGAACCACCCAGGCGCCCCTATCCAGTTTTTTCTTCCTGAGATATTTGAAATGTTTTGAGAACTGCATTTCTTTGTAATATATACATTTCAAATTTGAGGCTTCTCATTATTGTATAGCATTTACTCAAAAAGCCATAAGGCAACTTTATCAAATTTCCTAAATATTTTCTAACTGTTGTATACAAATTTTCTTCAGTCTTTCATGGTACAAATAATACTTTAGGTATCTTTTTTTTTTAAAATTTTTTAATTAACATATAATGTATTATTATCCCCAGGGGTACAGGTCTGTGAATTGCCAGGTTTTCACACTTCATAGCACATACCTTCCCCAATGTCCATAATCCCACCACCCTCTCCCTACCCTCCTCCCCACTGGCAACCCTCAGTTTGTTTTGTGAGATTAAGAGTCTCTTATGGTTTGTCTCCCTCCCAATCCCATCTTGTTTCATTTATTCTTTTCCTACCCTCCAAACCCACCACGTTGCCTCTCAACTTCCTCATTGCTTTAAGTATCTTTAAAATGAAAAAAAAAAATGTATATAGATGAAGCTACACACTGATAATATATAGATATTATATAGATATTAGTGTAGGTAAATTATGTATTTGTGTAATATCTATATCTACTTAGATTTTTATACTTAAAATATAAATATATTGGAAATATATAAAATTTATTCATATCCTTTGGCCTGGTGATTCTCTTCTGGGACTGCATTCAAGTGTGTATATCTGTGTGTATTTTTATGTTTTTTCCTTTACTCTGGACAATATTTCCAACTAGTTTTCAAAGGAGTTGTACTTGTTAGTATTATCTGAAAAGTATGAGATTTCCACTTTTATCCTGTCTTGGGCAAGAGTGAAAATTTAAAAATAAATTTCCAACTTAGCAGCAGAAAATGTGTTCCTTTGTGTGTTAATATTCATTTATTTACTTGATAGTCGGAGACTGGATGTTTTCACATTAATATCAATTATTTTGTTCAATCATCTCTGAGCTCGAGCCTTGGTCCACTTATTTGCGAAGGTCTTAATATTCTTTGTATAGATTTTCTGAGATATTTATATAAGACAGATAGTAACATTGACTACATAATATGCATATATAGTCAACGGATTGCCTTCTAATATGCTTTATTTTGTCTTTTACGTGCAGAGCTCTTAGATCATGCAGTAAACCTATTAATTTTAATTTTGAAACTTTATAATTCTAAATATAGAAATTCATGCTGTCTCCAAAATTTTGCTAAAAATTTAACTTTTATCCTTCTGTATAACATATTCAAATATATGTGTTTTTGCTTATAGTCTAAGCTGAAAATCCAAATTATTTCTTTTTTCAAGTTCCTGACTTGTTTGCCCCAACACCACATGTCAAAGGAAATGAAAACTTTAAATAAACACTAGTATCCTGGTTGAACATTGCTTATGTGCAAGTAACAGAAATATTGCTTAACTTCATTAAGCAAAACCATCCAACAGTAAACGGCTGAAAGTAGTGATTTAAGGGAAAGGATAAAGAGTAAAAGAGTATCTTCTGGAATTTAGGATCAATGACAGTATTCAGCTATCACAGGGATTAGAGACAGAAATGAAAACACCGTCATGAGCCAAAACAACTATCCTTTCCCACTTCTCCTTCTCTGGGGTGATGTGTCATCTTCAAGCCGTTCTTGTGATGGGTCTGCCTGATTATTCTGCTCCATCTATGTTGTGCTATCCCTGCCCTATCCTCAGGTTCAGTACCTATGGTTAAATAACCCAACCTCTCCATCCCCTTGATTGGTGGAACAACAGTCCTTTGAAAAGGCATTGATTTACTCCTGGTCCAGTCAGAAACGGTTAGAGCTTAAGCAGCACGTGGGTGTGGCTCATATGTGGGGGGACACATGTCAGAGCCAAATGTAGGGGTGAGGTAGGCACTGCACAGTCCATCTGTTAAACCACCGAGGAGGTGATTAAAGGTGTGATTAAAAGGCTGCTTCAAAAACCATAGTTTACACTGTTTCTAGCAGAGCACCTAACAAATAATGTTTATTATATATTAGGTGAACTAGTAATAAATCTACCACATAAAGCATATTTGTTTTTGTTCATTATTATACAGATATCTTATTTTGACATGAATGCTAACTTCTATCACTTATAATTTATTATATATTTAATTTTTATACATTAAAATCCATTTTAAGTAAAACTACATGAATATTTAATAAGTGATCTCTAAGATATCTTTTGCTAAATATTTTTTCTTCTAGATCTACACTGTGTCATCTTGCTACATGTTAAATTACTTTTTCTTAGGTAAACAAACCAAGACAACATATTTTTGCTGTACTGCTGATTAGCCAAATATGTCTTAGTATTTTTCATTAAAATATTAAATTTAGTGTCTGCTATTTCTATATTTTTCTTCCTTCTTTTTTGAGTGATTAGGAAAAAAAAACTTTTCTGTTTCTCTGGAGAGACAGACCAAAAGTGACATTTCCAAGTGGATTTCTGAAAAGATGTATATTGTTTTGTCAGTGAATGCCAAAAGAATTGCCTGTGATTTAGTCTAAGATGTGTAATATCAAATTTTCAAAGAAGTACATTAGAAAGATACAGGACAATGAATTGGTATTTATAGGATTGAACCATTTTGTCGAAGTAAAAATGTTTTAGTCTGTAACCTCTTGGTGTTTATTCCATAATTATTTTCTAATGTGACATATAGGATTTATAACTTTTCCCTTTGTCTTTAAAAGTTTTTGCTGTGGAGTATTTTGCCCTTCAAACACGCAGCTCTCTCTTAGAATAGGTAGGCACATTTTATCATATTGTACTAAAATCAGATTTGAGAAATGTTATTTCTGCAAACATATAATATGTTAGTGACTATAAAAAGAAAATGCTTCAAAATGCAGGTCTGGCCCTTTTGTTTACTGGCAATCTGTGTTCCTGAAACATATTTCTATAACATGCCATCATATGCAAATGGAAAGAAACACTGGCCACCAACAGTGAGCCCTCTCTGTTGGCTATCAATATACATTAAAACCCATAGAAAATACAAAACAATGTGTGTTGAGGGTGCTGGCATTATAGAAATTTTTGCCAGATTAATCTAATCTTGTTAATATATTTCTATCAATATATTACTTCTGTCCCATAAGCAAGAGAGTTTTGAATTATTCTGTTTAATTTTTCTAAAACATTCAATATTTCAAAATTCCTCTCCCCCCTCCTCCTTTCTTTCTGGGACCTGTGTCTGGCTGATACTAAATAGCTGATATTAATAGTAAATATAGGGGATTAGAACCAGTATCTTCAGCTTTGTTTTTATTAGGCCCATGCAAAATGAGTTGACTTGGGGTGCCTGGGTAATGCTATCTGTTAAGCATCCCACTCTTGGTTTTGGCTCAGGTTGTGATCTCAGGGTTGTAAGACCCAGACCTGCATTGGACTCCCTCCTCAGTGTGGAGTCTGCTTAAGACTCTCTCCCCCTCTCTCTCTGCCCCTCCTGCCCCACCATTTCTCTCTCTCTCAAATAAATAAGTCTTAAAATAAAGAAAAAAAAAGAATAAAGAACAAAAATGAGTTCACTCATCTATATTGATATTTGAGAAAAGAATGCACAATAATCCAGGAGCAAGAAAGAGATTCTAGAACCAAATACAATTAGTTGTTAAAAGTAACAATGGCAGCACCTAGAATTGGCTGAGGGTAGTCCTTTAAGTCAGACTCTCTCAATAACATTAAGAGCAGAATTTAGGAACTGTAACTAATTAACCCTGTGTAAGCCAGAAATCTAAACAAAGCTACCAGGTAAACTCAAAGAGAATATTTGCACATCAGGAAATTCCAAACAACAAACTCTGGCCAGGAATGCACAGACAAGTGCATGAAATGAATGAGGCACCAAAGTCAGCATGTGTAAATGGTCAGAAGCACTGAAATCCTAGCTGTAGGGTAAATACAAACACAGAGCCAAAGAATCTATGGCAGGACTAATAAGGAGTCATTGAAAATCTGATAAATTCGACTACATAAAGGTCAACTTTTGAAGTCAAAACTGCCCAATAAATAAAATTGAGAATCAGAGACAAACCAAATAAATTACTTGCAACATATTTGTCAAAGTATCATTATTCTTAGTATACAAATTGCTGCTCAAATCAATAAGAAAAAGAACACCAAAGTAGTAAAACAGCTAAAGACATAAAGAGAAAATTCATCCAAAAATGGAGAAAAATAAATTTACATGGCAAATCAATACATGAAAATCTTCAATCTCAATACTCAAAGCAGCACAGTTTTTAAAACAATGAGTTTCAATGCTTTACTTCTCAAGTTTTAGAAATATTTAAAATGTGTTAACACCAGTATTGATGGTCTACAGGGAAAGAGATAGTTATATACTATTATTAAGAGTGTTACTTTTTAAAAAGCTATTTGGTAATGTATTTATCAAATCCTTAGTTTAATTTACCATTTAAATTGCAGGAATTTACTGGGAAAATTTCCACTGAGAAGTACAAAGAGTTGGCTGCAAACTTGTTATTCTACCCATTATTGATAATGGTAAAATTAGATATACCTTAAATCTTCAACAATAAATTATGGTATATACATACAATGAAAAACAGTTTTAAAAATGATGCCCAAGAACAATTAAGACGGAATGATGTTTCCAAAGAATGTATTATTATGTGTACATTGGTGGCTATAATTCCTTTTTGTAGTAGCCTGTGAGCACAGAATTCTGGTGCAATCAACACTTGTGAAAGTTCAAGGGGACTCAAAGCAAGTACAAGTTAAGTTTATATTGTCTGTGACTGAATAAGGAAGGGAAGTGACACTCAAAATGCCCATAAAACCTAGAACTTTCTTTAAATATAGAGAAAAGACAATGGTGTTCTAAGAAAAACAACCAACCATACATCCCTCTCATAACCTTTCTTACTTACTTTACTTCCCGTATGAGCTAACTATGTAACCCACAGTCCCTTTCACCTTTCAGTTCTTCCTTAATAAGGAGTAAGTCAAAGGTAATAAGTGTTACTGGAATGTATGCATACCAAGAAGTGGAACAGAAGTGGTAAGGGAGCAAAAGGTGAGGACAAAGCACAAGGTGACATCCAGCAACTTACCCCTATGCTCCCCCATCCCTGGATGGGATATGCCTAAAATTCCTCCAGGAAGCTCCCAACTATCTTAATGTTAATACTTTACTAGAGGGAAAAACAACCTTCCCTGGACAATGGCAAGGCCTCCAGTATCTCATAGATCCTCTTTAGCATATGAAAGTTCTGTTGAAAACCTTGAGTTTTCCTTACCTCCCTTGCTAACCCCATAGTATAAATTCACCCATCCCTCACAACCTCAGTGCTGCCGCTCCTCCTGGCCACAAGTTCTGTCCCTATGCTTTAATAAAACCACCTTTTTGCACCAAAGACGTTTCAAGAATTCTTTCTTGGCCTTCAGCTCTGGACCCCAGCCCATCAAACCTCACCTGTATTCCAAAACCACATCAAATATATTAGCTATAAAACAGGAACTGTATAATTTCAATGACTAGGCATAAGAGTTAAATGCTCTTATATTTCATAAAACTGGTCTTGCATAATATAAAATGAATGCTAAAATTCATGTTAATCATTTAAAATTTAAATTTTAATTCATTCACAATGGCATTAAACAGAAAATAAAAACACCATGACAGATCCGAAGATCTGAAAATAGGAAAATGCCTCATATTTTAATATTTTTTATGGCACTTTTACCTGCTTTTTGAACAAGGGATCCCATGTTTCAAAATTTCATTTGGCTCCACAAATTATGTAGTAGTCCTGACTAGAAGAGGTTTTTGTTTTACATATTTTTTTTTGTTTTATAATTTTTGCTCAGTTGGAATATGCTGCCAGGAAGTTTAAGACAGCCCATCAAAGGCACTGGCTTCCTTTCATTACAAAAGATTAAAAAGAAGATCATACACTATTACAGTTAAAGAACCACCCACTTAACCCTTTTATAGAGAAGAAGTCTGGAGTAATTAAATGACTTCCAAACAGCAACCCAGTACCTGAACGGAACTGAATACATAAGAGATAGGAGGATCCCAACCCTTCTGAAATGTTTGTATTTTGGAATATTTATTTACAGCAGTAAATGCGTATGTTTAAAAAAAAGAAGAAGAAGAAGAAGAAAAGAAAAAAGAAAAAAGATCTAAAATCAATAAATAAATTTCCAGCTTAGAAAATTAGGGGGAAAAAAAGAGAGAGAGAGAATATTAAATCCAGAGTTGGGGGGTGGGGGAGGTGGGGAGAAAGTAATAAAAACATTAGAGCAGAAATCCATGAAATTGAAAACTGGAAATCAGCAGAGAAATGAACAAACCCAAACTCTAGTTCTCTGAAAAGATCAATATTAAAAATTGATAGGCCATTAACCAGGCTAACTAAAAAGAGAGAGAAGATATAAATTACTAATATCAGAAATGAAAGGGGAGAAATTACTACAGATCCCATGGACATTAAAAGGATAATAAAGGATTTCTATGAATAACTCTATACCACATGTATTTGATAACCTACATTAAATGACCAATTACTTGTAAAACATAATCTGCCAAACTTCTTATGTGAAGAAACAGATGATCTGAATAGGCTAAACCTATTAAAGGCACTGAATCAAAAATTAACAATCTTCAAAAAAGGAACCCAGATGGGTTCACAGGTAAATTCTATCAAACATTTAAGTTAGAAATTATACAAATTCTTTCTCCTCCAAAAGACAGAAGTAGAGCGAATACTCCTTAACTCATTCTGCAAGGCCGGGTTTACTTTAATACCAAAATGAGACAGACATTACAAAAATATCATAGACCATTATCTCTCATGAACATAAATTCAAAAGTCCTCAACAAAATATTAGCAAATCAAGTCCAACAACATACAAATAGAATTCCACACCATGACCAAATGTTATTTTTACTAGGTATGCAATCTGGTTGAATATTTGAAAATCAATTAATATACTTCATCAGGCTAAAAAGAAAAACCAGATGGTCATATCAATGGATTCAAAAAAGTGTTTTACAAAATATAGGAACTATTCATGATAAAACCTCTCTGCAAACTAGGAATAGGGGAAAAGTTCCTTAACTTGATAAAGAGTCCAAAAAGACCCTATAGCTACATCATTCTTAATGGTAAGAAACTTGAAGTTTTCTTACTAAAATCAGTAACAAGGGAAGGATGTCCCTGCCTCCACTGATTTTCAACATCGTGCTGGAAACCCTAGCTAATGCAATTAGACAGAAAGAATAAAATTTTTTAAAAAAGAAAGAAAGAAAGAAAAGGTATTCAGATTGTAAAGGAAGAAATAAAACTGTCTTTGTCTTTTAAAGATGACATGATTGTCTTTGTAGAAAATCCAAAAGAAAAAAACAAAACAAAACAAAACAAAAAACCCTCCTGAAACTAATAAGTGAGAGTGTAAGTCTATAGGATACAAGGTTAATACATGAAAGTGAATCACTAACACATGAAAGTGAATTAATGGAATTTGAAATAAAAACACAATAACATTTGTATTAGCACCCTCAAAATGGAGTATTTTATATAGACAAAATACATACAAAAACTATATGAGGTAAACTACAAAATTCTTATGAAAAAAATCACTGTAAAACTAAATCAATGGAGATATAGTCCATGTTAAATTCAATCCTTCCCAAATTGATTTATAGATTCCAAACAATCCCAGTGAAAAATCCCAGCAGGTCATTTGATGGATATGATAAACCGATTCTAAAGTTGACAGGCAAAAGACCCAGAATACCTAACACAGGAAAAGAACAAAGTTAGAGGACTGACCCTATAGGACTTCAAGACTTACCATAAAGCTACAGTCCATAATCAAGACACCGTGATATCAGTGAAAGAACAAACAGATCAATGGATCAGGATAGAGAACCCAGAAAAAGACCCACATAAATCTAGTCAAATGATCTTTGACAAAGGAGATAGTCTTTGACAAAGACGATAGTCTTTTCAATAAATTCGGATAACTGAACATTCACATTCAAAAAAATTTAGACACCAACTTCACTCTCTTCACAAACTAAAGCTAAACATAATTAAAACTAAATATAGTTTTGCTCCATAAGACACTATCAAGAGAATGAAAAGATAAGAAAGAATGCAAAATATGTATCTAATAAAGGCTGTTATCCAAAATATACAAAGAACTCTTAAATCACAACAATAAAGGGCACGTGGTTATCTCCGTCGATTAAGTCTCCTACTCCTTCCCGTCAGCTCAGGTGATAAAACCAGGGTCATGTCGGGCATGTCAGTGGGGAGTCTGCTTCCCCACTCCCTCTGCCCCTCCACTGCTCATGTGCCCTCTCTCTCAAATAAATCAATCTTTAGAAAACTCAACAATAAGTAAACAAACAACCCAATTCGAAAAAATGTACCAAACACCTCAACAGACACCTCACCAAAAAAGATATACAGATAGCAAATGAGCACACACAAAAAAGCTCCACATTATATGTCATTAGGAAAATGCACATTAAAGCAGCAATGAGATACCACTAGACACCACCCATTAGAATGGCCAAAATCCAGAACTCTGATGACGTGGAACAATAGGAACTCTTTCTCGTTTCTGGTGGGACTGTAAAAAGTACGACTACTTCAGAAGACAATTTGACAGTTTCCTATAAAACTAAACATATCTTACCATATGATCAGCAATTATGTTCCTCGGTTTTTACCCAAATGAGCTGATAACTTCTATCTACACAAAAACCTGCACTAGGATATTTATAGCTGCCTTATTTATAATTATCCCAAACTGGAAGCAACTAAAATGTCCTTCCAGGTGATAGATATATAAAGTGGTATACCCAGATAGTGGAATATTATTCAGTGCTAAAAAGAAATGAGCCAGCAGGCCACGCAAATACATGGAGGAAATTCAAATGCATATTACTAAGTGAAAGACGCCAGCTTAATCATAAGGTAAGTCTACATACCGTATAATTCTACAGGGAAGGAAAAATATCTTTTCCTTTTACTCTTCTAAATTATTGGCTGGGGTCCCTGTAACCAAAGAAAGATTAACAAGAGAAAAGCATATGAATTTACTTAATATAAATATTATGTGACACGGGAACTTTCATAAGGAAATGAAGATCTGAAGCAGGAAACCTGAGCATTTTTATGTTAGGTTTGATGAAAAGTAGAAAGTTGTGAGAAATGTTGAAAGACAAAGGACATGAGCTAATTGTAGTAAACTCTCCAAGTAAGGCCCTTTCGGATTCCTCTCTGTATTCCTCCATCTTCAGAGAGAATTGCCCTTTCTTGTGGGTAGAGAGAGGCCACTTCTCCCATGAGGGTCTTATAACCTGCTTCAGGGATTATAAAAAGTACTCAAATTCGTCCAACTTGAAATATTCAATAAGCCGAGGTGCCATATTTTGGAGTAGTATGTCCCGTTTCTCATCAATTCCTGCTATATGATATTCTAGAAAAGGCAAAACTATAAAGATAGTAAAATGGGGGTGCCTGGGTGGCTCAGTCAATTAAGCATCTGACTCTTAGGCTCAGGTCATGATCTCAGGGTTGTGAGACGGAGCCCCATGTCAGGCTCCACACTGGGCATGGAATCTGCTTAAGATTCTTTCTCTCTCTTCCTCTATCCCTCCTTCCCCCTTCTCCCTCTCTTAAAAAAAAAAAAAATAGTAAAATGATCAGTAGTTGCTAGACAGTCATGGGGAGAGAGGAATGAATAGGCAGATACTGAAGACTTTTAGGGTAATGAAAATATACTGTATGATCTTTCAAAACCCACAGAATGTACAACCCAAGAGTGAACTGTAAGAGAAGCCAGGTACTTTGGGTGATGTGTTAATGTAGGCTTATCAGTCATAACAAATGCACCACTCTGGTACAGGTCATTGATAGTGGTGAAGCCCTGCCTGCACGGGGACAGTAGCAATGCAGGAACTCCGTACTTTCTGCTCGGTTTTGCTGTGAACCTAAAACTCCTCTTAGAAATAAATTCTAATATTAAAAAAAAAAAGACATTGCACTTAAAGGAGTTTAAACAGAATACTTAAGCAATGCTTATGCTGAAGAATTAGAACAAACGTACAAAAGCAAAAGCAAGCTTGAGGCTA
This sequence comes from Martes martes, assembly GCF_963455335.1. NCBI lineage: Eukaryota > Metazoa > Chordata > Mammalia > Carnivora > Mustelidae > Martes > Martes martes. The sequence continues at coordinate 111,936,032 of NC_137896.1, forward strand.
AGAAGTCAGCAATGTTTCATCAAGGCTCATCCTCCTCTTGTCTCTTGGAGGTGAGGACTAAATGACTAAAAGCCACTGAGTGTGATGAATCTTATCTCAACTTTAAGTCAAAACAAAACAAAATGAAGAGTTCGATTTTTACCTTTCTGTCTGTTTTAACAATCTCTGTGGTAGTCAAAATGCATGTTGCTTTGTGCAGCTGGGTCAAATGTGCAGCAACGTAGAGGGGCTACAGGGAAGTAGAATGGCTCAAGTTCACCCCAGATTCAGCTCTGGCCACCTCTGGTCTGAACTCTGTCACCCTTCTGGTTGATCCACCTCCACAGTTCTGCAGCCCTCGACACCAAACCACCTTTGTTCTTCCGCCAGAAGCATCTTCCAATCACAGACAGCTCTCCTCTGCTACTTGACACAGACTGAGCTAGCCTGAGTGAGAAGCTTCTGGATTGGGAGTAAACTGGGCAGCTGCCCGGGAGAGGGTAAGAATCTGTCCACAAACCCAGGACTTGGAAGGAATCTCTCATAATTCAGGAGGGACTCGTGCCTCAGTATGGTGTACAACCTAACTCAAAAGAGCCAACGAGGAACTTCACTCATTCACATTTATACTAACGGCACTGTTCATTCTGCATCATTTGCTCATGGGACAACTTGCAATCGCTTGCCTCCCAGTAGTTAGAATGAGATGCTAACACACTGGGACAGTGCTTTTCTTTGCGATGGGTCACTCATTGCCCTCCTCCCACCTCTTTGCCTGTCTGTGACTTTCTGAGCTTAGGCCTCAGGATTTAGAAACTCCTGTATCCTCATCTCCTTGCCTCTCTGCCAACCCACTAATTCCTTTTACACATTTTTGCCACTGGCCTCTTCTTCAGAGATGGCATAGAATTCTAAGTTGACTTTTCCTCTTATTCCTTCATCATTCCCATGGGTCTCACTGCAGAAAATCACTATCTTTCTACGATTAACCCCTCTATTTTATTCCCATCTCTCTTTTCCCTTCTTTCTCACTTACTATTTTTTTTAAAGCAACAAGATTTTTTTAACACCAGATAGGAACTTCTTATAGATGCTAAAAGAATATACCACTGTAAGTTCATGAATTCTTGACTCCTACGAGAAACTGTAGCCACGGAGGGAGCGCTTTGGTTTTAAGTTAGGTGTCATTTTTTTCAGACATAAAAGAGCATCAAATGGAGGGAGAGGCAAGGCAGTAGAAGCAGAGAAACATCTGGAGGCAAGTTCCATTTGAGGAAATACAGGAGTTCTAGAGGAATTTTGATGGAAGCGTGGAATTACCTGGAACCCTCAGACTTAGGACAGATACCGAGGCCTTGTATACCCAGCAAAGGATCTGGGGCTTACATATTTGGTGATGAGAAACCAATAATAATTTGTAAGAATACAAATTGTTAGGAGTGTTTTGTTTTTTGTTTTTTTTTTTTTTAAGATTTTATTTGTTTGTTTGTTTGAGAGAGCAAGAGAGAGCAGGAACACATAAGCAGGGGGAGGAGAAGAGGGTGAGGAAGAAGCAGGCTCCCCGCTGAGCAGGAAGCCCGACTCTGGACTCAATCCCAGGACCCTGAGATCATGACCTGAGTCAAAGGCAGATGCTTAACCAACAGAGCCACCCAGGTGACTCTGTTAAGAGTATTTATTTGCTCCTGATCTTTGAATCTCTATCCTTATTTCTCATCAAGGATTTACAGTTCCTCATATGTAAATTTTTGTATATGGGTGTTTTTAGTAACATTATCATCATGTAAAGGGAAGGAACTTGAAGGGAATATTTTGATCTATTCTCAACTTCCAAAAATGCTTGATGAACAATTAGAGTTATATTAAAACCTTGTTTGTATTCTGACTTGAACAAACCACTGTAAAAAGAATAAAGATTTGTTTTTAAAGCAATCAGGGAAATGTGAATGTAGCCTGTACATTAGATGATAGTGAGGAATTTTTATTGTTGTGACGTGTGATAATGGCAAAACTGTTATTTTAAAAATCTCTGTATCAGGAGCACCTGGGTGGCTCAGTGGGTTGGGCCTCTGCCTTCAGGTCATGATCTCAGGGTCGGGGATCGAGCCCCACATCCAGCTCTCTGCTCAGCAGGGAGCCTGCTTCCCGCCCTGCCCCCTCCCCCCACCTGCCTCTCTGCCTACTTGTGATCTCTCTCTGTCAACTAAATAAATAAAATCTTTAAAAAAAAAAATCTCTGTATCAGTTAGACATCATAATAAGGCTTTTATATAAGAAGTAAGACACATGATATCAAAGATATGCTTTAAGGCTCTCTGTAACTCCTCCAAAGCTGAGAGAGGAATCTGTGAAGTTGCAAAGAAAAAAAAAAAATATCGATCATTTCTGAGAATGACTGGTAGGGGTGCCCATTCTCCACTTTTATGTGTTACATAATTTCCAAATATAAAGTGAAAAAATAAAACCAAATTTATCCAAAGTAGTCAAGGAACCAAATGTACAACAAAAATAAATTTTGGCAGCCAGGTGAACAAGAGAAGCTAGAAATTAACTAAATTTTAAAAGCTTTCTAAAGAGTTAAATATAAGCAGATGTTCCAAAATCACTTAAAATGAAACAAACAAACAAAAACCAGAAAAATAAAAGACAATCTTAGAAGTCTCATAAAATTTATTCAGAATTAAGACCCTAGGGAAACATCAAAATAAACATGATATGTAAGAGACAGTTTCTAGAAGAACAGTCATTCCTCTTCCCTCACTTTCCAAGTTCAGTCACATTTGATAAGAACCTTAATATACTCATTTGCATAGAACCAGTAAATATTAGACCAGGAGAGAAACTTAGAAATCATTCTTATCCCACCTCTGTTTACGGTGTATTATTTTGAGCTACCATTACAAATTGTCAAGCCCTCAAATTTCAAGGTGAGTAGATTAACAATATACTCTAATTTCAAATTATGCAAGGGACTGATACTTGTTTTAGAAACCATGCCCCTCTCTGCAAAACTAATAACCACTAATAATAACCAACAGTATATATTAAACACTTCCGTCTAAGGAACTGAAGTCATCACGAACTTTATTTTGGCCTCAGACATTTCCAAACCATACAAACCTTAGAAACTGTATCACGATTCTACTACCAATCATTCCTATTATTCTACAAATTAATTATGAGTGTGACTATGCTACCTTAAGACAAAATGTTTTTGACATAAAATTTAGTTCCTAGCAAAGGCCAACATCTATGCTGAATATATCTAGTGTCTAATGTGGAACTTTTAAGGAGTTGGCAAACTGCTGCCTGCCGGCCAAATCTGACCGACCATCTGTTTCTGTAGAGAAAGTTTTACTGGAACATAGCCACACATATTCACTTATCTGTTATCTCTGGCTGCTTTTACACTGCAACAACAGAGTTGAGTAGTTAATAGAGACCACAGGACCACAGACTCAGTAGGTATCATTTAGCTTTCTATAGACAAAGCTTACTAAACTCTGGTTGAAAGCATGACTCTCAAATGCCAATGTCAGTGTCAATTCCCTCCAAAACTACGCTAATACAGAGATGCAAAGAAATCCTTGTTGAGCTGCATAAGTATGAGGATAATAACCATACTGATGTATGTTCATAATAACTCTATTAGTGAATTTTGCAGGTTCTCTTGCTAAGTAGAATAGTAGCCACCAGCAAGTTAGCAGCAATGATTATTCCTAGGAAAATACTCTTATTCGCCCATGATTTCCAGATTTTTGCCACCACATCAGTGATAAGTCTAAAAAGACAAAAATAAGTAAGATCCATAAATCCTTTAATTCTCAATCTGAAGCCTACTACTGCCACAACTATTGTTTCTGATTTGAAGAGAAAGGGAGAGAAAATGGGAATATTTCTTGAGGATACTGTTCATGTCTAGATAAGCAAAAGAACTTGATTTCTAAGATAAAAGCAGAAGAATCGATCTCTTTAACCCTTTTCTCCTGGCTTATCTTCACTCTTCATAAGCAATCTTGAACATTATGCAGTCCTCTTTAACAACACTGCAGTCCTCTTTAAACTTCATATAGGGGTATCAAGAAAGTTTAACTCCAACTAAAGATATATTTTTCTTTTTTCTTTTTTAAATGAGGTTTCTTTTTTTTTTTAAGATTTTATTTATTTATTTGACAGAGATCACAAATAGGCAGAGAGGCAGGCAGAGAGAGAGGGGGATGCAGGCTCTCTGCTGAGCAGAGATCTCGATGTGGGGTTCGATCACAGGACCCTGAGATCATGACCTGAGCCGAAGGCAGAGGCTTAACCCACTGAGCCACCCAAGTGTCCCCTGAAGATATATTTTTCATGGATTTGTTTGCTCAAAGGAAATGGATGAAATCCAATGATCACAGAACTTAAGACAGACAATTTTCAAATCTCAACCTTAAACTGTCTGTGGAGTATGGGATTTCAACAACATCATGGTAGTCAGAAGAAACGTGGACAGGACATGACATTGAGATCCATGAAGAGCATGACTTTATCATACAGAAACTTGAGTCTAGTTGGGTTTACTATTTTTTGAGAAGACCTGTTATAAACACCTATCAAAGTGGCTATCCGTTACAGGGGAAAAACAAGACTTCCTGCAGAGGCAAAGCATCAGTCAAATAGGGTAAGATTCATAAAATAAATATGAATAAGCTCCTTATAAAAAAGGTGTTTTGGTTTTTTTTCCTAAAACTTTCAGGATAAGCCATGATGTCTTACAACATATTAACAGACACCTTCAAAGCTCATTTCATACAGGACTTGTTTAATCAGTGAGTCAACTAATATTGAGGCTACAGTCAGTCATCAATGTTTCTGTGGTAAATAAAAGAATCACAGAGTTCTTGTCATAGAAGCCTTTGGTGCTAACAAGGAAAGGAACTGATACATTGAATCTCATTCTCAAATAAATAAATTTATTTAGAATTTTAAATTTATTTAGACCCTAAGTACAACAATCATGGTATACCTTCTAAGTCTTTTTTGAAGAGATGTTTCAAAAATTATGTTTTCTTGTATTTGTGGCAACTTCCTTAGTTGCCACTTATAGCTATACTGTAAGTTCTCTTTCCTACTGCAATGACCAAACTTTATGAAAAGATACAAGCTGGATTTTGCCACTTCAATGCAATGCTCTTTACAAAGAAAAACTGGTAGACAGTCAACTTTTTTTTTTTTTTGAAACAGAAGTAACGTGGAGTTCCCAGATGCACAGAAGTCTACTTTTATTTTTGAAATGTGTTATAAAAATCAGGTTTTTTGCAAACGAGACAGTAATGTTATTGATACATTTAAAAAAAAAAGGTTTATCTATTGCCTAGTTTACAGGACAGATATATTCTAAATTTGCATAGCATATCTAAGCAAGGAACTGGTGACTATGATACTAGCCAGAGTCACCTTATTTACTTTTATATAGAAAACTTTAATTTGGAGAAGTGTATTGAATTTTTTTAGTTAATTTTATTCTCTGAAAACATTTTTTTCCAGAAAATATGTGTTTTTAATATATTGGAGATGTTGTGGAATACACACTTGCTGGATTTGTTTTAATCTGTATTTTATTACTGATAGTGATTGATGAAAGGCTCTCTTAACAGATGAAAGATGAGACAATACCCAAGAAAAAAAAGAGTTGGAGACAATAAAGTCTTGGAACTTACCTTGTGCTCAACTAGCACAGTTTGAACAAGTGACATAAAGAGTGCTAGATATCCTTATGTATTTAAAGACACACTGGTGACAGTGCTAATAGACTGTCAGCTGGCTGGAAATGTAGAGTCAAATCCTGGCAGCAGAATATGAAGGAGAAGTGAGGGGCACAGAGTTAAGCCCATCGAGCTTATCTCGATAAGGCTTCATTCACTGTTGCACATTTTTAAAAATGTTCAGAAACAACTTGGACTTGAGTTATAGCTTGTTGGAGGCTACTTTTATTTTCTTATAATTTTTTTAAGATTTTATTTACTTATTTGAGAGTGAATAAGAGAGGGAGAGAGAAAGACAAGTTGGGGGCTGGGGGAGGCAGAGGGAGAAGCAGACTCCCTGCTGAGCAAAGAGCCTGATGCAGGAGTCAATCCCAGGACCCTGATACCATGATCTGAGTGGAAGGCAGAGACTTAAAACAACTGAGCCACCCAGGTGTCCCAGAAAGCTATTTTTAAAAAACAATTATCCTCGGGGCACCTGGGTGGCTCAGTCAGTTAGGCAGCTGACTCCTGATTTTGACTCAGGTCATTACCTTAGGGTTCTATGCTCAGCAGGAGAGTCTGCCTCAGGGTTCTCTCTCCCCTCTCTGTCCTTCCCCCCACTTGCCTGCTCATGTTCTCTCTAAAATAAATAAGTCTTTCAAAAAAAATTACCCACATTAATAAAATCTGCAGTAGAAGTTTAGTGGACAGGTAGACATGTTAAAAATATAAAGTTTGGGGCGCCTGGGTGGCTCAGTGGGTTAAGCCTCTGCCTTCAGCTCAGGTCATGATCTCAGGGTCCTGGGATCGAGTCCCACATCGGGCTCTCTGCTCTACAGGGACCCTGCTTCCTCCTCTCTCTCTCTCTCTCTCTCTGCCTGCCTCTCTGCCTACTTGTGATCTCTATCAAATAAATAAATAAAATCTTTAAAAAAAAAAAAAAAAAAAAAAAATATAAAGTTTGTATCTTTGGTGCATAAATAATGAATTATGGATCACTGAAAAAAAATTAATTTTTTTTAAAAAAGAGCTTTGCAATGGAAAAAAATATAAAGTTTGCTTGTGTAATATTGTGAAATGAAAGTAAAATACTTTTTTTCTTCCATTCTGTAGTTATGTTTATGTTACCACAGAAACATTGATGACTGACTGTAGCCTCAATACTGATTGACTCACTGATTAAACAATATGAATTATACGAAGATTTAGCCCAGTAATTTTTGAGAACTGCAATATGCCATACAATTAAAAAACATTATTTCAGAAATGAACCTAAAACTGGAGTTGAATTTCATAAAGCCTTCTCGCATGGCAGAGGTATGATCCCTAAATTCTGCAAGGAGAGAGGAAAAATTTTATCTGAGGTATGTTAGTGGCTACAGTTTTGCGTGTATTTAATTTCTGTGACTTTTGACTATCAGTATATCACTATTTTGCCATTTATCACAATCAAAAAAAAAAAACATTCAAATGACCACAACCTTCTAGTAACGAGCTGGATTGTTAGAAATTTACCACTAAGCAAAATAACAAATAGCAAAATTGTTGAATTCTAAGAAACAGAAATATGAATATTTCATGATAGTAGCCATCTACAAGATATTACTCAACCAATGCTAAGGTGTGTCACATGAAAAACTTCAGTGATGCTGACAAGTTGGTATGCATCGACTTGTCAAGTACCTGAAAATACGAGAGAATAGTGTTGGAGGTAGACATAAAGTTCCTCAATACTCTGAAATTTTCATTTTAACCACTTGGGTAAAACTTTTCCTTTACCAAAGTATTCACTATCACTGCTAGGGAGCTATGAAATTGATTGGATTAATACCTCCCTTTCCCGCCTTTTCGGTAACTGTGTTAATGGACTGTCAGATGGCTGGAGATAAAGTGAAATCCTGGCAGCAAAATATGAAGAAGTGAGGAGCACAGAGTTAAGCCTATTAAGTTATCTGTGTTTTTCTAATTAATTGAGAAGTGAATATAATGAGCTTTTGCTTAATTTGGGACACCCTCAATTTTTATCGCCTGGATTGTACACCTCATATATCTGGCACCAAAAAAAATATCAGCAGAACAGAAGCAATTCTGTTGGCACTTTAACTGTCTAAATATAACCCACTAATCTTAGTATTTACCTGAAAAGGATATGTTACAGGGAAAAGCCATTGATTAGCTCTAGAAATCTTCATTAAAGGACTGTCGACATATTCTCAGTTCTTGTGTCAAAAGTAGAATTTCTTTAAGCTCTGACTACATTCTTTGGCAAAGCTCAGTAGGCAGATGCCAAGTCTCCATTTGATTCCTATAACTGGAAAAATAACATGGAAAAACACTGCTTCCATTTATCTTGATCAAGTATCACTCATTTTTGACAAAATAAAGTTTAATCTTAACCAAAAGAAAAATTAAAGGACATTGAGAGACCTGTTAGAAATTAGAATTTTAAAATAAAAGTAGCTTCAACCAGAGGGCACACTAATAAGGAGTATTTAGGACAATAAATAACCAACACTGTAAATGTATGGAACTAATTCGATCACATCAAGTATCTTCTGCTAGTGCAGGCTAAAGAACTCATGGAGTATTGTGTTTGGGATTGCTGAAAGCTGAGTGGCATAGGGGCTCCAAAGTATAGGATATACAAGAATTGGAGAATGTTTAGCCTATAGAATTTAAGAATGGAATCAACTTAATAATAAGAATTCTGTCTGGGTGCAGGGTGACCATGTGATTATTAACAAAATAAAGTGAGTCAGTTTTTTCTGGGCAACTGCTTTTCCAGAATTGCTCTGGACCCTGCAATGACTTTGAACTCTTTATTTAGGTCTTAATGTCTCCACATCTGTTATTTCTTTTGGGGGTTACTTCTTGTCATAACCGTTTCATTCTTCACTTCACTGATGGATTACTGGTAACCCCCACAGGTACCTGAATCTTGGGTGACCACCTTCTTCTTCTTCTTTAGTGCCAGTAGCTGCAACTGACACTACCTTGCCCACTGTTATCTGCTTCATGGCTGTTTCCAGCATTCCACCACACAGTCTTGTCCCTCTGCCTAGTATGAGTATTTACGATCAATGGCTATATTGTTATACATCACTCTAGCCAACTTCACACAGTTTATTGTATTCTATCTTCAGCTCAAAGTTAGGTTGTCGATAGCCATTGCTTCTTAAAATTCAGTGTGGTCAATATCCTCCTACCCTGTTCTGTCTTCTTGCTCATGTCAACTTACTGCATTGTTGCCAAAGTCCTCTAAATTTGGTACCACATGGGAAGATGAACATTAGAGATGTCACAAGGTTCTCAGTGACTAAAAGTGATCTCAGTTTAGTGGGGTTCAGGGTAGAAAAAAAGGTGAAAGTCAGCTTCAGTCCAGCAAGGGCAGGTTTGGGAGAAATAAGCAACCTCAGAAAGAGCCCTGGCCACTATGTGTGACTGGACAGAGTTAGAAAGGCCATGGTCATTATCACCTTAAATAGCCAAGACAAAATGAATCATACAAACATATCTGTGTTGAGCAAAATTTAACTCCTTGACAAATTAGGACCATCAAGCTTCAGAGCCAGGAGGAAGATTCAAAAAAACAATGTTAGTATCACCAAGGATACATTCAATACAGTTGCACTAAAAATGCTCTTGCCTAGCTGGAGAAAGTTTTACTCTCCCATCATTTCTAAAGATATAAACATACATACTTGTATATAATATTATATATGAAATGTATATAACTTTTATTTCATATAAGTTATACATAATATACAAATATATAAATTATATATATGTATAAGTACATATATAAAAGATAAATTTCATTTGGGATTTATCTGGTATTTGGAGGCTCCACTGTCCCATGGGTATGCTGGGTCATAAATTCTCTATACCATCCTGATAAAACACAAACGTTTTTCTCAAATTATAAAGGACTCCATTCTCAGTGATCTAGTCAGGTTCCAAGTTGAGAGCGGAGGTTCATTTGCTCGTACTTTCCCCCAAGCTTTTTCTAGAGTACTCAAACAAGCTTTTAATTATAATCTCATTCTCACAAACGTGACAACATCAGGAAAAATAAGGCACAGCCTATTTAGTAATCTTGATTGGCTGAAGACATAAATGTTTTGATATTTATTTATTTATTATTTATTTTACATCTGGTACAACCACATTTACAAGGAGAAGAAAATGTGTTCTCCTTCATCTGGGACTAATGGCAGAACCAAAATTTACTGAGACTCAGACTTCAACGTGAACACACTAACAACTGTTTCTATATAGATTTGTTCTTGTTTTAAACACTTGTCTTTGTTCAGAGCAACTGGTTTTGAATTAGTTTTAAACTAATTTTTCTAGGGATCTTTCTGACATTTTGACCCAACAATGTTATGGGCGGAATCGAAGGATTTATAACAGAATATTCAGGTATTTTTTCCTATTCAGAGCCCTACTCCGGAGATTCTTGAAAGAAGCAGTAACTTCAACATTATTGTCAAAAATATGTTCTCCAAAGTCGCTCAACTAAACAAGGAGGGATCAGAGTATTCTATATATCATGAATAATTTGAAAACATCAAGTTCGGGAATAATGTTAAGATCAATCATTAACTACTGTCAGGGGAGTAGAGAGATATTACTGATGAGACAAGCCTACCCATTAACTTCAACACTGTATGTTACCCATTAACTTCAACACTATATTTTCTTCTCTTACTGACACTATTCCATAGCTAGAAGTGTTAATGTATGACACCTCACTGAGTATAAAGACCAACCTCATGATGTTTCAAAGTCTGTTTAAAAAGTATACACTCTTGCAATGTTGTAACCAAATATTAGGAGAGCAGCCTGTGGACTGGACATTTTCCTTCTGTTCAGATTTACATTTTTAAAGGTTAACAGCTTAGTTAAATTTACCGTCCCAAGAAAGTCCTTACTAAGTATGAAGACTTAGCACAAAGAACACTTAGTTATAAGAATAAAAATCTCTGTGGAACAGAAATTGAATGGAGAAAGTTTCTTCCCAATATCAGACTTTCAGAAAAACTTAATGACTGAAAATGCAGTTGATTCAAAAATTCCTCCTGCCTTCCTGAGAGAGGGGCATTTTTCCTCTCCTTGGCCACAGCTAATGTTTTCTACTTTAGAACATTGTAAGTAATTTAAAGTTGTTCCTCATGTCGCTTCAAAACTCACCGTCTCTACTCCTGTCCACAGGGATAATACAACACTAGTGTTTTCTCTCTTCCATATGACAACTTCAATATTTAAGGCAACTCCATTATTACATTCTGCACATTCCATAAAGTACAGATCACTGTGCTAAGGACACATACTAGTTGGTCAGTGTCCTTCTTTACATGTTCTACACCATATTATTAGCCCCAAATAATCTTATGATTAACAAAACCACCATCAGTTTTTCATTTATACTGTTACCATAGCAAGTCTTCATTACTTTTCATTGGAGAAGTTATTCAAATGTGAACATTTCTATCTGTTACATTTAATTGTCACTGCCTACCTTATCCGTGGTCTCTGCTGAGCAGACTCTGGGTCACGTGATGCCAACTCCTGACCACAATCAGCTGGGGCAGTTCCACACTCACCTACCTGAGAACAGTCTTTTTACTGAGTATTCAAGCACGGGTCTCCTTGGTGACCTATATCAAAAAGATGTGAAGAGCTGTTTAGTCATCTTCAGAACTAAAACCAAGACAGTCAGATACACTCAAGATACCCAAAGACAGTGTATCTCAGAGTATGATATGAATATCAATGGCAGCATACAAAATTAGTTTAGGTGGTACATATAATATGATTTAAACATGGAATGTTAAGCTTGTTTGCTTATGTATGTATTAGTAAAAACAAGCACATCTAACCCATTAATTTATAGACAGTGATTGCTTGGACAAAGAAAAAATAAAGGAGTCAATTTAAAGTTGGTTAAAAGAAAAAAAAAACTAATAAAATAGCCCTAATAAAAACAAATGAATGGAACATATTTTGAAGCCAATTCCCCTGAGATCAGTTTTACTACAAAATCTATCTAGCCACCCTTTCCAATAATATGCACATTCAAATGTTATAATCATGTGTTCCCTATCTCCTTTAAGTCACTGATAAATTGGGCAATGAGATTTATAGCAAAATAAAAAAAAAAAAAAAGAAAGAAAGAAAGAAAGAAAAAAAGGAAACCAACAATTACTGGTGCATATTTTCTTTAGACAAAGTCCCACTTCTTACAGATTAGCTCCAGCAAAGCCTTCCCAATCTACCATCTGTTAGACTTCGTAATTCAATGTCTGTGTTACCATGGCTTGTTTCTTTTTTCAATTCCCCTTCTTGGAATTTTAGAATCATGTCTATTTTGTTGACTCTCCAGAAGTCTATGAATATATGTCCACAGTTTCTGCAGTAGAGTGCTATAATTTTTTAATCAAACAAAAGATTATAGTTGAAATTCTATTATCACTAGACAATTAATTTCTTCATACAAAGGAGAGAGGTAAAGGTGAATACAGAAATATCAAGAGACCTAGGAAGGTGAATCTTTGGTGAATCACTGATATCAGGAAAGACATTAACACCCAGTCAGGGATGCGGAAGCTTAGGACAAGACAGATGTGGAGTTCAAGTACAGCTTCTCCAGTTACTACTTAAATGAACTGAAGCATATCATTGGCCATTCCTGTCTATAAAACAAGAACCTGCACGTCAAGTGCCTGGGGTAAAGTAAATCCATCTGGTAACTATAATCAGCAACACTGTATTATTCTTAATTCAGAAAATTTTTGATGTCAGATTTTGGGAATAAACTTTCATGACTCATAGAAAGCATTATTTTTTACTAGCATTCCTTCTTAATAATCAAAAAGATAAAAACACTATCAGTGGAATTCAGTTTATGAAAAAGCTTATGAATGCTCCAAAAGTTAGAGAATTCTACTGTCTTCTATTTGTTCCCATATAAAAATAACTATACTTTGTATTCTTATTAGTTTACTAATACTGGAGTTCTTATTTCTATCTCAAAAAAATATTATTTTTTAAACTGAAAAAGACCACTCTTTTTAAAAATGATTATCCTAGTAAAAACTTACTTTAATTAAAATGAGATTAATTAAAACTGTTGTAATGTTGATTGATAGGAATTCATAATTACAAAATTATAAAGTATAGACACCTAAGGTAATCTTTCTGAGTATAATATAAAATTGGACTAGCTTTATTTCTCCCCAATTAAATCCAAATATTCTTAGGGCATTTAGTCTAAGATATCTGAATGAAAATTATTTGCCTTTTCATTTTAATAATTTTCACTGTTAGTCTCTACCTTATGCAATTTTAGAGTTAATGTCAATGAAATAATTCATACTCCAAGGCACTTAGAAAGGGAAAATATGCAGCAATACAATTCTAATTTGTGTTCCTTGTAGGCTAATACACAAGGAAAATCTGATAAAGAGAATGACAGGGAGTAAAATATGATATTGTTTTAAATATAGAAAGATTTTTTTTTAAGGTTTCTTTCTAATTAGATATTGTCACTACAGTAGACAAGTTAAGTTTAGAGTGTGTCCCTCTGCAGAGTAGGAGTGTGAAATGGAACTGCAATTTCAGGGGAGTACAATATAATTAGAAAATCCTTGGTGAATCGTTGACATCAGGAAAGACATTAAAAACCCAGTCATAGCCCTTTTAAAAAATGAAACTCCATTAAATGGAAACCCTGAGAAAAATCAGTGAACTCAGTCACACAGGTAAAATAAGGAGATTGAAGTGGTCAATAATTCACAGTCCTGTGTGCTCAGCTATCTATGATTTGTTTTAGGAACAGTGACCCCGGTGGCAGGAAATTGAAAGCCGGATATTTCTGCATATACAGTTCTTTACTGTGTGGTATTCAGCAAGTACTGGTAGGTACATAACCAGAGGCCATGCTTGAGGATGGATTACTACTCACACGATGCAGGTAGCTTACACTCTTCCTCAGAGGACAGACAGTACATATTGTGTACATAGTACAGAGAAAAGACTATATAGAATAAGTATATGAGTATAAGTAATTCAACCACGTGAAAACACAAACTGTTAAGTCATCACAGACTATCCCACTTTTCTACTTCAAATTCTTCAATGGTTCCTTTTTTAAAAAATTTTTATTTTTAAAATTTCTTTTCAGTGTTCCAGAATTCATTGTTTATGTACCACACCCAGTGCTCCATGCAATATGTGCCCTCCATAATACCCACCACCAGGCTCACCCATTCCTCATCCCCCTCCCCTCCAAAATCCTCAGTGTGTTTCTCAGAGTCCACAGTCTCTCATGGTTCATCTTCCCCTCCAAGTTCCCCCAACTCCCTTCTCCTCTCCATCTCCCCATGTCCTCCATGTTATTCCTTATGCTCCACAAATAAGTGAAACCATATAATAATTGACTCTCTCTGCTTGACTTATTTCACTCAGCGTAATCTCTTCCAGTCCCGTCCAGGTTGATACAAAAGTTGGGTATTCATCCTTTCTTCAATGGTTTCTTATCTCACTCAAAATAAAAACTCAAGCTGTTCCCATGATCTACGATGCTACAGTAGGGTTCCTCTTAGCTTCTCTGATCCATGTGTTTTCCCTTCAACCTGGAAAGGTCCTTCTCCCAAAGAGCCCTGTGGCTTGTTCCCTAACCTCAGGTTCCTGCTCCAGTATAACATAACCAGCTTGGCCACGTCACTAAAAATTAAACAGCCCATTGCCCAATTTCCTCCTTTCTAGATTCACTTTTCTCCATGACACTTATCACTTCTAACATACTACATATTTTACGTATTTAATTTGTTTATTGAGTGTCTTTCCCCACCAGAATTAAAGGTCTATCATGGCATGGATGCCTATGAGGGAAACTGGAACAAGTTAAGTACTCAATAAATACTTGGTAAATAGGTAATTGAAGAATGAATGAATAAAAGTATTCATTTATCTTTTAATCACATCTCTTATTATAGGAAACACATACATAGAGTGCTAGCATTTTTTTCTTAATGTCTAGGGTGAACAAGACATGACTCTTCAAAATACTTATGATCCAGTAGAAGACACTAATTATCTTTATAAATATCATAAATGTTGTATAAAGAATGTCAAGTATTGAAGGCTGATGAGGTCAACAAGACAGAAAAACAAATTGCATCCAGCTAAAGAAATCAGGGGAGCCTCACAGAAGAGATGGCATTTGAGATGGCTTTTAAAAATAAAGAGTTTTAAGTATGTCCATTTAAGCTGGTGGGGAAAATAGAAGACTATAAACAAAGGCTCAAATTTACACAGTCACAGAGCATAAGAACACTAAACTTCACTGCTTAGCTGCAACATTTAAAGACAAACACAGAGGGGCACCTGGGTGGCTCAGTGGGTTAAAGCCTCTGCCTTGGGCTCAGGTCATGATCTCAGGGTCCTGGGACTGGGCCCTGAGTCGGGCTCTCTGCAAGGCAGGAAGCCTGCTTCCTCCTCTCTCTCTCTCTGCCTGCCTCTGCCTACTCGTGATCTCTGTCTGTCAAATAAATAAAGGAAATCTTAAAAGAAAAAAAAAAAAAAAGACAAACACAGAAAGAGGACTGGAAAGGTAGAGCCAAACTCTGAACTTTGCCACCAAAGATGCATCATTTTAACTATCTTTATTGCTACTTGAACACAATCGCTTTGATCCTTGCTTGGACCTTGGACTTTATTCTTATGCTTTGCCTTGGGAAAGAATTTGGCAATTGGTACGAAGTCCAGTGTTTTCTGGGGTCTTTGGGTCAGCTACGAACTCTTCTTTCTATCTCTTCTCTTCCTTAGATCCTGTGTCTGTCTCATGGATTAAGGTGCCAAGCTGTGTTCTGCATCCCTAGACATTCAAAATCTCTCAGGGCAGGCTGAGGCAGGTCAAAGTAGTCAGCATCAGACAGACAGTTTTATAGGGAGCTGGTGACCAGGAGAAATTAGATCCAAACTAAGAAATTTATGACTAACTCTACTTTGGGTCAAGCTTTGGGTGGTTTTAATTGCTATTTATTTATTCTTAGATCTCCTTTACATTTCTCTCTAAAGGGTAAATTATGTAATAAAATCAAGTTATTATTTATCATATTTTCATTACTTATAATAATGAACTATTTACTTAAAAAGTTTATTTTTAGAAAGAGTTCTATTTTTGCCCCTTACCTTTGTTTCTTAATTAGAGCTAAACTGGAATTCAACCTTCAGTCTTTTCACTCATCTTCACAGGTCTTCATTTTTCTTTTTCCTGGATCTCATCTGGTCATTTTAAAATCTTGTCAGTCCTAGGCCTTTTCCCTTGGTTTGAATCCTTTTCTAAGCCCTTAATGTATTTAAATTTAAATGTCTTACTAGGAAACTTTTAGTTCCCCCCACCCCAACACCTTTTTACATCTGTAACTTTAACCCTATACATTGTTTCATTTCAATAGTCATCTTCGTTTTGCTCTTCTCCTTCCTTCCTTTTAAAACCTTTAAGGATCTTGTGAAAAAGATTTTTTAATACAGGTTAACAAGAAGTTCAAATGCAAAGCTGGAAACATTAATAAAAATCAGAACTGTGCACACATGTGGTAAGAGGCTTTCTTAGTTTTCTGCACACCACATCCCCATCCTTACCCCTCACACCTCTAACCCATCATACCACCTCTCATATAGCAGGGAGGGAGAGTGTCCTCAAACATGAATTCATCGGGAAAACAGGGGATTCACGATTTAATTCTCCCAAGTGCTACAAGCAACTTTCCCTCCCAATCACACACACACACACACACACACACACACACACACACTCAGTGGTTAATTTTCTTGTGCTACATTGTGCGCTCACAGCATCCCATCCTACCCTTGCATGAGAAAACCTATTTTCTCATCAACGGTCTCTAAAACAGATAGTCACATACCACATATTTTAGCAAACCATGTTGACCTTTTTTTTTTTTTTTTAAATGCTGTAAATTAGTAGGGGATATCATGAGTAAGGTCATATCAGAGGAAAGACCTTTAATTGCCTTACTCAGATGATGGGCCCAATGATGTTGCAACTCCTAACAGATATCCAGGGAAGGAGGAGCAGGAGAGATGCCTCATCTTGCACTAATTTTTAACTAGCATGCCTTTAGTCTGTTCTTACCCTCTTTTTGTCCTTAGTGAGGATTAAGGAAAATCCCCTTTAAATTACAAAATAAACTGGGGTCAGATGTGTCCCTTTCCACGTGGTCCCTTTCCCTTCACAGGGGCTCCCGCACAGCTCAGACTAGCCCAGAGGTTATATGTGAGCAGAGCTGACCAACTCACTGAGACCCAGGGCACAGTTCAAGCCCATGTTCCTGGGAATATACAGGAAATTATTCTAGGGAGATTTGATTCCTTAAAGGCAGTATAATAAAAATTTAGATGGAAGTCATTTTGACAGTGTTTCTGACTTTGTATCATTTTGACCCGGTAGATCTTCTACTCGGTCTCTTTTCCCTGGTTGAGAGATGTTAGTGGTGCTTCTCCCAGATGACTGCACTTACCCCTCAATTTCAAGATGTGCTGTCTCCCTCTTCAGCTCTCTGGCTGAGAATCTGATCTACTGGCTACCCTCACTCACTGTTCCTTCTTGATCATCCTTCAGTTTATTTTTCACTTCTTTACTGCTAAGTCTCACTCCCCACTGACAAATTGGTCTAGAAGGACTTCACATGCACACGACACCTGAATAGAAATGTCCTAATGGGTTCTGAAATCCAGCGTGGGAACAAGCCTTTGTGGCAGTTGAAAAGTCATTTACTAGGACCTAAATGGCAGCTCAAGAGATACAGTAGACTTGAAAGGGTCGGTCCCACAATGACAGAATGCATATTTAAAAGGCAGGCCCCTTATATTTTGATATACCTGAAGGCCTTTTTTTTTTTTCTTTTTAACCATTGGAGGTCTCTAAGGAAATTCATTTTGAATAACTTTAGCACAATTGAGAGGAATTTCACATAGTTCTCTAGGCCTCTAAGATCAAATGACTGGAAGGAGTATCAGGAATTTACATAGACCAGAACCTAAGATTCTAAAGGACAGAATAAAGCATCTTTTCTCCAAAATGTCTATAAAATAGGAGTTTTAATGGTTCAGTTCAAAAGATAGCTCTGAAGAACAGATGAGGGAGGCAGAAAGAAGACCTAAAACTTCTCCAAGTGTACTTTATTTAATATGGAAGATTTTTAATTTTTTCAATTTTTTGTTCTCATTTTAATTTCTCCATTATAGTTTCCATACGAAGCATACAAAATTATCAAGTACTAATATGGTGCTAAAATGCATGCTTTTTCTTTGTTTTTATTATGTTAATTTTATACGTTTTACCCCTCCCCATTATTAATCCACTTAATTTCACCCTTCTCTGCCCGAATTTCCTCACAATCCCTATTTCCCCTCTTTGAAAAGCCTGCATTTTCATCCTTGCTTGTGACAGAAGGATGAGCACCTCTCACTAACCAGTTGTTTAAAAAAGAAAAAAAAGAAAAAGAAAAAAAGGTCTGTAATATCCGTTCCCCAGTATCGCACCTCAACATTCTGCAGGCACCTGGTGGAGAAGTGGTTTGACCAGTGTCCCTCACAGATGGGTTCTCAGTGCCAGGCTTTAGCAAGATTCACCAGTTTCTGACTTTCTTCTGCCCTGAGCGCTCCCTAGCTTGTCTCAGGGGCACTGCAGCCCTGCTGTGAAGACCCACTCACCTCCAGTGTCCGTGTCTCTCTGAAGATCACTCTGACGCCCGAAATGGGCCTATGCCAGACAGGAGGCCATTTCCTAGAAATCAGCCAAGATTTATTTTGTTTCCTTTCATCACTTGACTCCTGGTGAAGCCTCTGGTGGGAAATTTTTGAGGTTGCCATCCGGTATCTACAGCTCAAGGAGGACAATTGCACTTTGTAATTGGAAACTTCAGCTCAGCTTTAGACTTAAAATTTAACACGAGAGAGTGTCTCAAAGTCAGAAGCAAAAAAATTGGGAGATGGGGAATCTTTTGTCATTTACATATTCTCTCCCAACATATGGCAGTATCAGTAGATGCCAACTGCAGTCATGCTTAATTAAAAAATTAGATGGTAGATATACAGAAGTATGAAGGCTTTTCTCCAAACTCTTTTACATTATTCAACTCTGTCCATATGTCCACTAAAAAAAAAAAAAAAAAAAAGTAAGAAGAAGAAGAGAAGATACGGGCACAAAAAGCCCAGAGATTGAAAGTTTTGTTTTCTGATTTAATATCCTATTAAAACTCTATACGAACAAATTTGTATAAAAGTTAGCAATCTGATAGGACAATGGTGATTTCAGCTACTCCACTAAAGTAAATATATGTATATTCAGGACGCATTCATTTTCAATCTGATAATTTGTGTTTTGCTGGGATTAGTTTCCCTTTATTATCTGTTGAAACAAACTTGGATTCACAGAGAAAATACATCAAATAAAAAGAATGTATAGCCAATTTACAAAACAAATCACTTTCAATCATGTTTAGATGTATTTTTAAACAACTGATAAGTTAATTATCAGTTTAAATATATTGATTAAAACAGAACCTCTAACCAGCAAGCATTTTCCCAGTATGGTTAGATCAACTCTACTAGAAAATTAACACAGTATTTCAAATAAAATACTCCACCAGTTGAACAAACGTCACTGGTTTATTCTATTCATCCCCTGAATTAGGCTTTATGTGTTTACTTGAAATTATCAGAGCTCTGTGACTCTGTTGCCTGTTGTCTTCCAAAAGTTCTGGGAAATTATTACCTTTGCAAATATTTCTTTTGCCTTAGGTCTTCTTCCCTCTTCTCTGGGATTTCAAGTAAATATATAATAAACCTTACTCCATCCTTTGTTTCTCACCCTCCCTCTTGCATTTTCTACATTTTGTTTCGTCAGCTTCATTCTGGATGGTTTCTTTTGACTTTGACTTATTTTCTAATTCCTAAATACTCTCTTCCTCTGTGTCTTGTAGGTCTTTAAACAAACTTCTTGAGTTCTTAATTTTTGTTCCTGTATTTTT
This sequence comes from Martes martes, assembly GCF_963455335.1. Classification (NCBI taxonomy): domain Eukaryota; kingdom Metazoa; phylum Chordata; class Mammalia; order Carnivora; family Mustelidae; genus Martes; species Martes martes. Next base: position 111,955,797 of record NC_137896.1, read on the forward strand.
CAGTTTTAGAATTCCTAGTCAATTCTTTTCTTTAAAATTACGTTATCGGGGCGCCTGCATGGCTCAGTCAATTAAGCAGCCAATTCTTGATTTCGGCACAGATCAGAATCTAGAGGTCCTGGAATCTGGCTGCATTGCCCTCCACACTCAGTGGGGAGTCAGCCTGGGGATTTTCTTTCTCCTTTCCCCTCTGTCCCTCCCCCTGCATTCTCTCCCTCTCAAATAAATAAATCTTTAAAAAAATAATAAAAAATAAAATTAGAACATCATGTTACATAATTCCCAAATCCTCGACAAAATGTTTAGGTTCAGCTTTTATTTCCATGAGCACAAGGAATATATTTTTCCCCAATCTGAGCCTCGTATTTCCACTATGTCCCATTTCTACGGGTCTTTGACATCCGTCTTTTGTAGTGGTTCTCTTTCATGTTGGCTCTTCCCCATGTCCCTTGTTATCTCTGTGTGCCAGGCATTGCATTTAAAAATTTGTTAGAAGTAATTTGAGGCCTCCAATGTTATCTTCCAGAGAGAATTTTCATTTGCTTTCACAGTCGCCTGAAAGCACTAGCTTTCCTGGTTCACCTGCGTCCACTTCTTCTGGGCCACCTCCATGACTTGACACGGGGCATGCAGCAATCCGTTCCAAGATGGTTTAATTCTGGCTCACTCCACCTCCCTCATTTGGTTCTCAAATTTAAGCCAGGGACCTCACCTTTAGGGAGCCCTGGACTCTAACTTTGGTCCCTGAAGTCCTGAAACTCTGCCCAAGACCACCTAGCTCCTCCTCTGGATTAACACATGCTGCTAGGCCAAAGGAATTCCAAATTCCAGGCCCATCTCCCTGGATTCGTTCTTCTCTTATGTTGCTTCAGTTATTCCTCACTATCTTGTTAACTGTTTGGTGAGCCAGGATCTATATTTTGATGATATTTGATGAGTTTGATCATTTTGATGATACTTGATGAGATTTGATATTCGATATATTTGATGAGCTACGCATCTATATCTTCACATTATAATCAGCAAGAGGGTTGGTTCAAATTACTCAGTCTGACATGATCACCAACCGAAGGGTTTTTCTCATTACTCTTAACCAGGCAGTTTTTAGAACATACCAAACGACGGTACTGATATGTGTATACAACTACATCATTATTTCCACTAGGGATGAAGGTGGGGTAGAGCCACCAGAAATTTCCCCATCAATCCCAAGTCTGTCCCATCTAACCTGACAGGTAAATGACCTAATAGCTCTGTGCAATGACTTCCCTATATTTCAAAAAGGATAGAATGTTTTATCTTCTTCAGGAGAGAGAATGAATAAAATTAACTAAAACTGCAAGTTTGTGCATTAGGAACAGAAGAGCACCACAGAGAGAAATGAGATTACTATCCAAGTGGGAGAAATATCTTATGTGAAATAAGAGGATAAAGTATTTTTCATCCACTTTTTGGAGTGTAATTTTCTGGCATTCTCTCCTTTTCTCAAATTCAGGCGATGACCTTGTTTCAGGAGAACACAGATGGAATCAGGTAAGAAGCCCTCCATGTCTCCTCTATCCTAACGCCCACCATCCTGCCTCTGTACCCACACATCCCCCTTGTCGTCTGCTATTAAGATGGATGAAGGGTCTAAAATCAACACATCCAGGGCACCTGGGGGCTCAGTGGTTAAAGCCTCTGCCTTCGGCTTGGGTCATGATCTCAGGGTCCTGGGATCGAGCCCCACATCGGGCTCTCTGCTCAGCGGGAAGCCTGCTCCCTCCTCTCTCTCTGCCTGCCTCTCTGCCTACTTGTGATCTCTGTCTGTCAAATAAATAAATAAAGTCTTTTAAAAAAAAATCAACACATCCATTTGTGGACGACATTCCCATCTCTCTTCCGTAAGAAGAACTTCTCTCCTCGAATTATCCTAACCTATCACCCTGCTCTCGTGCTCTTTCTCTCACACACACACACTCTCTCTCAAATAAATACATAAATAAAAATCTTTATTAAAAATATCTAGAATAGACATTACGCTTCACTGTGCTCTTTCCCTCACACCTCACATCCAATCTACCAGTAAATTCTTTGGCTCTGTTTTTCCAAGTCTGTACACTTACTACCAGTGGTCTTACAAGACCACTTGTTCCCACCCAGACTGACCCATTAAGCACTGAACCGGTCTTCCTTCATACCCACTCTGTCCCAAACACAGGAGAGCCACAGTAACTTGATGACATTTTCTTTTTCAAGTTATTTATCTAGAAGGAAGTAATACAGCCACAGGAGCTTTTGTTTGGGATTGAACAAATACAACATCTATTACAGAAGGCAGTTTGATTATCTTGCCCTCAGAGAGGAGGCCTCCTGTGCAGGAACAATATGAAATTTAACCAGTATGTGAGGACTGCATTTCGCTGCAAACAAATGCCTATGTAGAAAATCAGGCTCACATATGGATTATTTCTTAGAGTACAAGAAATTGAGTATAACTTTGAGCAAAAGGTATCCTCTGGAAATGGTGTACAGATTTAAAGGAGACACACGGCAGAAGGAGAAAAAAGAAAATGATAAAGTATGCCATAAGCGCAGTGAATGTTCAACAACTATGTGCTGTTATTTATGATGAAAAGGCTTTCCAATGGGATCAATGCAATGCCTGGTACTGGCATTTTTCTCATTTTTCCAGAGTTGACAGAAATAAAGGAGACATTGAAAGAAAAGTTTGCATGGATTCTGTGGAGCTGAAGAGGGTAGATGGACATCTCTTTAGAAAAATGACAACAGCCCAGGTCATCCATCTCACAAATGTGTATCATTAATCCAACGGAGACAGTGAGAAAGAGCATGACTCAAACCAAATCTGAGGTAAAGGAGAAACAGTGCTGGGCAGGGAGTTGCAGAATCTGGGTACTCAAGACAAATTTCTTATAAATAGGCAGCATGACCTTGAGCAAGTCTTTGAGCTTCTAGCTGTTGGTAAGGTAACTGGACTAGATCAACTTCAAGGTTCTTCTAGTTTGTATCTTCTAGAATTTATAAATCTAATCTAATACTGGAAAGTGAACAGAGGCTGTATGGACTGTGGTAGATTAGTAGAATGGTCTTCCCCCAAAATAAAGCACAATGCATTTAGATACGCAGGGTTGCTGTCCAGTGGACTTGTTCCCTCACAGAGTACATTGAATCACTGATTATACCTTTAAAATTCCCATTTAGGGGGCACTTGGGTGGCTCAGTCGGTTAAGCACCTGACTCCTGATTTAGCTCAAGTCATAATCACCCAGGGTTTGGGATCCAGCCCCAGGGCAGGCTCCGTGCTTAGTAGACTCTACATGAAAGATTCTCTTCCTCTACCATTCCCCTGATGCACTCTTTCTCTCTCAAAATAAAGAAATAAATCTTTTTAAAAAATTCCCATTCAGTTACATGATTGTATGTTTTGGAACTTTTATCAGGGGACTTTAGCTTAAGGACAAAGAGAGGTCAATTCTTCATTGTAGGGCAGTCTGAAATAAGATGTTGAAAAGGTTATCATGAGACATAAAATGTCTTAGGTATATGTATTAAATGTGAAATCTCAGAGTATAGAATTATCAAATTGTGTTTTTTTTTTAAAGTGCATATCGGAATAAATAAAGATTGGCAATTTAAAAAGTACATAAGGTTATGGTATAGATTTGCTATGGTTTAAAAAAGATTTTTAAAAATCCAAGAGATTCACTATATCCAGAAAAACAAATAACTTTGGCAATGCATTTGGCTCACAATTTTGATAACAGGTTAAAAGGAGGCATACAGCTCTGCCAGGAGGTGGAGTTCCCTAGCTAACTCAAATGTAGGCTCTGGAAGAGTACAGTCTTTCATAGAACACTATGGAAAAAAGTACTATCAACTAAAGAGGTATCCCAGTTAAAGAAACTCTGCAGCGGCAGGCACATCATTAAAAAAGTAGAATCGTCTAGAGGAAGAAACTACCCTTTACCAAAGGGTATCTCTCTTTTTTTTTTTTTTAAGATTTTATTTATATATTTGACAGACAGAGATCACAAGTAGGTAGAGGCAGGCAGAAGAGAGAGGGCGAAGCAGGCTCCCCACCGAGCAGAGAGCCTGATGTGGGGCTCGATCCCAGGACCCCAAGATCATGAACGGAGCCGAAGGCAGAGGCCCAACCCACTGAGCCACCCAGGCACCCCCCAAAGGGTATCTCTTGAATGATGTGATAAATACAAAAATTAAGTCATTATTGACTTCGTGCTTCTTACATTTCCCATTTCATCTTCACAGCAAATCTAGAAGTTACAAGCTTAACTTCCATTTTGCAGTTGAGAAACCTAAAGCTTAGAACGACAGGTTCGTTTTCAATAGTGACACAGGTGATAGGAAGCAGAACAAACAACGAAACTCAGGTCCATCTAAATCCAAAGCTAATGCTGTTTCAGTCACTTTCAACAATGTAAATGCCTGAAACATCATTATTCTGAGAAGAAACTGTATAGGGAGAATCAAGAGAAGAACAGCTGTGTCACAAAGCACAAGTATTCATGAAGAAATACTTGAGGCAAAGTGATTTAGGATGACTTAAGAATGGAAACTCATTGATTCTGTGGTACTGGAGTACCAGATTTCAACCTTTTTATCTGAATGAAAGAAGGCACTCATGTATAAAGTCCAAATTACCAAGTAATCAAAGGAAATGGTTTGGGGTACATTTTTGTATTTAATAAAAGCTTGGATATATTTGATTTGAAATTTCAAACACCATCCACTTTATGAAAATATAGCTTCATACATTCCATAAAAATGCCAAGTACTACTTTAAGCAGACTTTGATTTTTTTTCTGAATCAGAAATTTGTTGAATTTGTAGTAATTTGTTGGGCTGCTGCACATATACTTTTTCTGTGGAAAAGAAAGACTTTAGTCATTTAATAAGAATTGATAAAATGCTACGAAAATTACCACTGATAAGAGAAAATGGATTTATCACAGTAAAGGAGATAGCGATCTTAACAGAATTTTGGTAGCATTTTAGAATGGGGACAGAAAAACGGGGATATTTATGAGGTTTGGGGGGCCTGGTTTAGGGCAATGTATTTGATTATGCTTGAGTAAGGTTCATGATCTAATAGTTTAAAAATGGACAGACACAGCAAGCTAAGGTTTTAAGGACAGTTTCTAAGAGAGTCTTTAGAAACAGTCTTCTCAATGCTATTTGAACAGTCTAATGTTCATTTAAATGGGCTTCTGGGGAGTCCCTAAAATGAATAATGTTATTTGTCACTTTTCTCTTCCTGAGCAAGAGTTTACTGGAGTAGTATCATCATGCTAATGCAGAAAGTTGTGTGGTTGTCGATGGCATCAGATCCAGAATCATGAAAACTGAAAATAATCTTAGTTGGGTATTTAATTTGGCCTAAGGAAATGAATTCTGTGTTATATTTGGTTTATTATCAATCTTTGCAGAGTTTTGGGAAAACTCTGAAGAATATTTTTTCAAGAAGTATGACTGAGAAACTCTGTTCATTAAATTCTGTTCATTAATATTAATGGTTGCTCTTACTGACTGACATTTATGATATTTAAATACATAGGATTCTCACTTTGCTGTTCTCTTCTGAAAACATGGTCTCACAACACAGAAACAGGTCCTTCTATGGGCAAATATTTAATTCAGCATTTTTTTAAATCATGCCAACAAGACCAATAAAATCATTTATTCTGTTATTGAACTGGTAAAAGAAGAAAAGGCATAATTTAATAAATCACATTAGATGGACTAGATAGACTTGTTCTCACTTAGTTTACAACCTCAGTTGAAAAATTTGGTTAAAAAGTTAATGTGTAAGAGGGGCCGCCTGGGTGGCTCGGTGGGTTAAGCCTCTGCCTTCGGCTCAGGTCATGATCTCAGGGTCCTGGGATCGAGCCCCACATCGAGCCCCACATCAGGCTCTCTGCTCAGCAGGGAGCCTGCTTCCCCGCCCCCCGCACCCGCCCCCCCCCTCGCCGCCTGTCTGTGATCTCTTTGTCAAATAAATAAATAAAGTATTTTTTTAAAAGTTAATGTGTAAGAACTATGAAAGACAGATATTCAAACACAGCAGAGGTAAAGAAAAAGGAACTATTCGTTCTTACGACCACTTATTTGCAAACGGGGCCCTGTATACAGAGGGCAAGGAGAGACTGAAGAGAAGGGCAGACTGCTCCAGACAAGCGAGGGAACTTCCATACGAGGGTTGGTATGGGTCCTGCCAGGTGAGCAGTTACCCACACCCACCCACCAGAATCTTCAATTTATCTAGAGGCCTTGGAGGGGTTTATTCACATACACATGAAGATTTCCGAACAGCACACTGCTCTATCAGGGCCTTGAAAATGGCTCCCACTGTGGAAAGAGTGAGCAGAACATACATTCCCAGGATAGGTGAGGGGGTGAGAAACCTGTAATTGCTTGGGTCCCGCTTGAGAGCCAGCCTGAGGTTATGTCTTCTGGATGACCTTTCCCCGACAATTACTGATCCTAGTTAGGTGTTAACATGGAAGTAGTATTTGAGCAAATCTTGAACGAGGTGAAAGGCATTCCTCAATAAGGGAACTTAAAAGCCCACTGGCTAAAGGATATAGGCTAAATTTGGGTCAGAGTGAAAAGGTAAATGGAATGGGAAGCTCAGCCTGACAAGAAATTGCTCTCATCTCTCTCTTCTCAAACTTAGTTCTTTTCTTGGTTAGGACAAGGAAACTTTTAAAAGAGCAATTCATTCCATTCTGTTAAGTTGTAATAGCAATTGAAAATCCAAGAAAAACCCTTAGTGTCTTTTCCCGAGAACATTAAACACAATTATTATTAAACAATTGTATATGAGTGATGTCTGTCTTCTCAGATGTGGCTCACACCTCCAGGGCCTAGTACAGTGCCAGGTTCATGGTATGAATAAAACACTAAGTGGCTACATGAACACATAAGTAGTTAGGTTTGGCCTGCAATGGAGGCTTATATATGTCCTAAGAAAATTACCACTTCAGAAGATAGCCAGTTTGTTATGTTTATATTTATATCAAGTTTAAATATACACACATACATATATCTGAAGTTTATTTATACACACACACACCTCAAATTTATACATATACACAGGCATGCAAACGTGCATATGCATACATGCACACAGGCATACACACATAGCATACACATATGTGTACATGTATGTATGAATATACCTACAAGTGTATGCATGTGTATATCTATATCTGATTTGGAATCCCAAGTCACTTTCCCAAAATTAAAACCATTCTTGGTTATACCAGCCAATAAAGGCACCCTTGGGCCTTGTGAAACCACATATTTTTAGTACATTTGTGTTAGCGTAATGTACACTTACAGTGGCTTTTCTCATTTTACTTCCTAGCCCTTTGCCTTTGTTGTTAATCTCTTGAAATTTCTGCTTGCTTTATGTTTTGCTATTCTTTTCCCTCTGAGGCTAAGTGGTTCATACAACGATGGAAACTGGCCTTTGCTTCAAAAGCACCAGCCCTCCACGGGAAATGTACTTATTCCACAGCAGACAAAGAAATAATTTAGGAGGAACAGAAGATTTTCAAAGTAAATGCTAAGTGTTCACCCTTCTTTAGTCTGGATGTCCTCTTACCAACCTTACCTGCCAATTACCCGTCTGTGACCTTTCTACAGGTAAGAGCAGTTAGCTAGAAATTTGATAGATCTTCAAATCCTGTATCACCAGTTATCTTTGATTCTGTTACTTCATTTCTGACTCCTCATTAATCTGGGAGGAATCCTTTCTAGGACACTAGATACGAGACAAACAGGCTGCCACTCCTTCCTTCCATACCCTTGGTAGTGCTCACCAGTGTATTCTCATGTTCTTCACCTTTAGATCAGGACAGATACAGCTTCAGAAACCTCAACACTACATGGAGGCCTCCAGTGGCACTGGCTTTTCAAAAGAAATGTCTATGCCACCCTAATATTTTTCTTAGTGTTCCTGCCCTTTCGTGAATGAGAAGGCAGGTTTGGGGTTATGAGGACATCAACAAATGACAGGGCTCTGAGGGGATGAAGACCTCACCTCTGAGACCCATACTAGAGGCCACGGACCAGCAGGGCTTGGTTCAGAGGCCCTTGCATGACTTGGTCCAGGGTACTGCTCATCCCTCTCATTTACTCCTTTCATGATAATAAACTGACTGCAGTCTGGGCCCCATCTTTCAAAGAAAAATCATGGTTGGATTCAAAATAGGAAAAGTTATACTAAGCTAAGCAGATTCAAAATATACACAAAGTCATGTCGTCATGCATTTGTTTGTTTAATCAGGAGAGTAACAAAAATGCATTTAGAAGTCTGTAGTGTTCTGACTTTTATGTTTTGCATTTGGGAAAATGTCTTGCCCTTCACTTTATGTATCTCGTTCTTTAAGACTAAGGGTAAGCATTATAGGAATGCCCCATAAGTCTGCCCATTGAATAATGTGTTTCTTTTACTTTAAGAAGTTAACAAGCACTGGAAATCTAGCCAGACTATTGGGCTAACTGTGTCTCAATCACATGACCAGAACCACATGACCAGTCACAATTTAATAATCAGTCAGATGCAAGCATGTTGCTTCAGGAATAGTTTTTGTTAAGAGACAGAATATGGCAGTTTGTTCCAGTTCAAATTCAAGGAAGAGAGACAATAAAAAGAACTCCTGCTGCTTTAGGAAAGTTATCTTTTTCAAGTGTTCTGCTGGTGAATATGTACTTTTGCACAGACTGTCCATGAGCAAGGGGAATGGAATAAACAGATCAGATCAGAGGGAGGGGCTCTCACTGCTTTCTGTCAGCGATGCACAGTACAAGTTCATGTACCAAGGTCCCTGTCCTCCCTCAACAAGAGGCTGGCTTAAGAAGCCTTTCTATTCCTAACTGGGCTATTTCTCGAATGTCAATGGCACAGAAGTAGAACAGCATAAAAGAATAACTGGAAATGTGTCAGTTAGGTCTCTTACAATGATAGGTTTTCTTGTTTTTGTTTTTGTTTTTTAATTTGTTTTTTAAACTTTTACTTATTTATTTGAGAGAAAAAAGAACGTGAGTGAGGGGAGGAGCAGTGCGAGAGCGACAAGATGACTCCCCGCTGAATGTGGAGCCTGACGCAGGTCTTAAGACCATGACCCTGAGATCATGACCTGAGCTGAAACCAAATCAGCTGACTGACTGACTGAGCCATCCAGGACAATGAGAGTTTTAAGATTTAAGGGAAAAAAAACAAAAGTAACATCACTGAACACAACTTAATTGTACAGAACATCAAGAAAAGATAGGATTTCATTCCAGATTGAATTCTTCAGTCAATTCCAACTATGTTATTTACAGTCAGACTTCATAAGATTTAATTGCGTTTTAAGATCTTTATATAAATAATATAGTCAAAGCTTGCTGACTTGAATTAAATTGTATTCATTTTTCGACAGTTTAATTAATATAAAATTTAATTCTAATGATCTGCTAAAGCTGCTGTTTCTTTTGACTTCCTAATTGTGATGGAGTTTTTTAGCGGAGCAAGACTACTGTCAACTTCTCTGTTACCCTTAAACAACAACAACAAAAGTATTCAGTTTCAATTTATTCATACCAGAAACTAGAATACCAGCTAATTATTATTCATGCTATTGAAAAAAATCTTATTAGGTGGTTCACGTGAAAGAAGAAAAAAAATGCCTGCTAACCATTTATTTTCTAGAAGTTCTCCCCTTGCTAATAAGTGATCTTAACCAAAGGAATGCTTCTTTATAAAAGGGTCATAACTTGAACATATTATCTCCTCAACTGGCTTACAAATGTCTCTTTCTGTTGTAGCAACTAAAATTCCTTCTGGTATGAGCCTTCTGATGCTGAATGGCGGCAATGTTTTCATATTGATTTTAGGATGGAATGAAATTCTGGGTGGGATCTTTTAAGCTCTTCTGGCCCATAGAAAATTCAAAGCAAATCTGTATTCTTGAGGTCAGTCCTATCAGTCCTACTCCTGAATACTCTGGCCCAAATACTTTGTGTTTTCAGAGCTATTCTTGTTTCCAGGGTATAGCCTTGCAGAAATAAGCTGCCTTTCAAAATCAGTGTGTAGAGCATGAGGGATATACTAGTCATATGATCTTTGTAGCTTTTCTGTAAATCTAAAATAATTCTAAAATAAAGAGATCCTTTAAAAAAAAAGGCACTTCAACCTATCAACCAATATATAGAAATTATTTTGATCCCAGTGCAAACAGATAATAAAAAATAATAATTAATGGCAACTGGGAAAATATGAACATTGGCTGAATATTTGATGATATGAATTAACAATTAATAATACTGTTAACAATTTAGGTGTCACAATATTACCAAGGTTATGTTATTAAAGAATTTCTTTGACGTTAAAGATGAATATCGAAATAATTCAAAAGGCAATGATGTGGGGCACCTGGGTGGCTCAATGGGTTAAAGCCTCTGCCTTCAGCTCAGGTCATGATCTCAGAGTCCTGGGATCAAGCCCCGCATCGGGCTCTCTGCTCAGCGGGGAGCCTGCTTCCTCCTCTCTCTGCCTGCCTCTCTGCCTACTCGTGACCTCTGTCTGTCAAATAAATAAAATCTTTAAAAAAAAAAAAAAGGCAATGATGTAATACAGAATCTGGTAATTGCTTCAAGAAATCTGTTTGAGGATGTGGTGAAATAAAAAAAATTGGCCATGTATCAATTATTGTTGAAACAAGTGTTATATGCAGGAATCGTTAGGAATTTTACACATATCTCATTCAACTTCCTAATTCTTCTAACATAGAGACATTCTAAAGCTGAAAAAAAGTGTCAGAGTGATTATCTTTCTATGAAACACAACCACTAAGTAGTGGAACCAAGATTAGACTCCAGGTCTGTGGGTCTCTCAATCTGGAGCTTCTTTCTTGAGAAAATAATTTCCAGGAAGAGTACTATTTCAGGACCACAAGCTCCAAGCCATATGTGAGAAAAACAAACCTTCCTGGCTACCAAGAACTCACTTACAGGTAATGCCTCTATGCTGCCTGAGAGAGGGTGTGCTGGTTTGGGTTACTTCGCTGCAATAATGATGGCTTGCACTCCCCCAACCACATCATTGTATTTAGCTCCTTTTACTACCAACTTGTCACCCTCAAAATGGTAAATGACTGAAGTTAGGAGTGCAGCATGAAGTCACTCGTTTTGTGCATTCTCTGAAACCAATGTGTGATTAGACTCTGTGAAGGGACAATGACGACGATGAGGACAGCCACAGACTCATGTTCTACTGAGCTGACCATCCAGGTGGAAGTATGAAAAGGGACAGACTCCCTGGATTGCATCTTCTAGGCAAAGCTAGAATTTATTGGCATTTGGCACAGACACATCTCATGGTTTTAAGTTGAAGCCTCAGCAAATTACCACATGGAATGATGTCAGGGGGAAGGTACTGACTACATAGTGCTAATCCTATGGGGAGTTTTGAAATGATCTTAAATTGCTCCTTACGTTAATTATTATCTGAATGTACTTGTAGCTGGCATGGATTCAAGGATTCTGTACAACCCACTCTATTTTGACATTAAGTATCAATAGTGTTAGACATTCCATGCCAATAGTATTAGACATAATGAACACTAAGGTACACTGACTCTGTCGCTGGTTACGCCACTACATTTTCATACTCTTCTTGAATAATAGTAATGCTAAATGAATAGTCAGAAGCCCTTATCTGATTCTTTTCCAGACGCTGTGACTCAGTGTGAGTGCCCTTATTTTAGTCTGACTATAACCTTCTGGAAATGAAATTATGGGCCCCATTTCATAAAGGAAGGCAGTGCATAGACAATATCATTTTGGGGGTAATATCAAGCAGGTAAATCAGCCCAGAGCATGGCTTTTCCATGAGGTTATTTTTTTCCTGGTATTAAGGAACTGCCATGACAGTTCCCGCTACTGCTGCTGCTTTGAAACACGACGTTTACCTGGCAGAGGTACCGCCTCCTGCTCTACCATCTTAATGGCATGGAGGGCATCAACCAAACATAGCCACACTCCCTGGGGAATGAGGTGACCATCCCAGCACTGCATTATAGGCAGACTGGTGGACCTTAAGAAAATTCACTTGGTCAAGTCTTGTTCTCTTCTGCTCTGGGATCAGAAGTCTTATTAGATGTAGCGATGGGGAGAACGTTCACCAACAAGATATCTATAGACAAGAGTAATGAGAGCAGGGAGAGCTCTGAGGTGCTCCTAAACAAGGCAGGTATTTATGGTTGTGTCATCCATTTCACGTAAGATTATGTCAGGAATCGCTTTAGCTTCTAGAATTAGTCAAATCTTTTTTATAGGTGGTATGTGTATATATACGTGTGTGTGTGTGTGTGTGTGTGTATATATATATATATATATATATCTCCTAGGCCCATAATATTGTGATATCTATCTATCTATCTATCTCCTAGGCCCATAATATTGTGAGCAACATAAAGTGATTGTTTTTAGCCACTAGGTTTTGGGATATTTGATTTGGAACAATGGAGAACTTTAAAATATGCTAAAAATAATCAGATAATCAGATCTGTTTCAAAAGGGTAGACTTTCTTTACTAATTAACAAAACAGGGGCACCTGTGTGGCTCAGTCAGTTAGGCATCTGCCTTTGGCTTGGGTCATGATCCGGGGTCCTGGAATCAAGCCCTATTTTGGGCTCCCTGCTCAGTGGGGAGCCTCCTTCTCCTTCTGTCTGCCATTCTGTCTATCTGTGCTCTTTTCATAGCTGTCAAATGAATAAATAAAATCTTTAAAAAATAATTAACAAAACAAAGCCAATCAAGGAAAATTTGATTGAAAGGAGAAAGGTGAGCAACATTTTTCAAAATGGAAACATCTCACTTGTTTCCATTCAGAAGACTAAGGAGTCTACAATGGACATTTGTCTACACATTAGATTAGTAAGGTAAGGAATAACACCTCTCCTATAGGAAGAACCGATTATTTGCTTGGAAGACTTGGAAGATACTTGCAACATAAGAGAAATTCCAGTTCTGACCATAATTAAGATACAGAAGTGAGAATAATAAACATTCAAAGATACAGAATCTCTGTCCTCCAGCAGGCAAAAAGTAGAACCCAGAAATGTACAGATTTTTTTCATATTCTTTGATATTTGCCGAAGTGCCAATGTTAAGCCCATTTTGGTTAATGGCAGTGAACTGAATCAGCGAATGTATCTTTGATTCCCTTCTACAACTCCATTAAAACAACACTAAGTTTTTCCAAACATCATAAACCCACAACAAAAGGCAACAAAATAGGAAAGGGGACAAGAGCAATAAAATTTAGAAACCTGGAAAACAGAGCCTGAAACTGACTTAGCAGACAGAAAAGCAGACACAGTGATCTACATTGCTGATTCCCCACAAAGGAAAGGAGGCACCAAGTACATCTGTAGCAGTGAATGAATATAAGGCTGAAAACAGTCTTCAAGATGTAGTTAGTCCTTCTCCTCTACATAATATCCTCTCCCCTAGTTTGTTGTAAGACTAGAATATCTTAGGGTTGGAGGACAGGTTGAAGGAGGAACACCATATCAACAACAGAGTGATAAGAGAATATACACATAATTAGTCCTGATCCAACTCCACTTTTTTTTTTTTTTCCCCTTTCTCCCAACTCCACTTCTTCATGCAGCTTTCAGATAAGGCAGCTAGGTCTTTTCTCTCCAGACAAGAAACTGAAAAGGTCCTGATCTTCAAGGAATCTGACCAGTTCCAAAAGAGTAACCTGAAGTTACTGACATCAGAGCCTCATCAAAGAAGCAGCTCTCTCAAATCACCCTACAGCACAGTCAGAGTGGACACATGCACAATTTTCCAATTGTTTTCATAGTGCCTACACTTAAAGCTGAGCAAATAACCTAGGTTGACCGGGTTCAAACTACCTGAAGAAAGTTTCTAATGTAAAAGGGAAAGAAAAAATCAAACAAAATAAGCAACTTGAACAAAATGAATATGCAGAGAAAACAAAGGTAAAAGTTATACTGGTATCCTCAGAGAGATAAGAAAAGAAACTACATTCATGAAACAAGAACACGGATAAGAATAGAAATTCTATTTTTAGGAAAGAAAACAAAGGTATTCTCTTCAGACAAGATCAGGAAAGAACAGTGGAGCAGAGAGAACCAGGGAGGACATGTTAAAATGGGTGATTAGGAATTCCAGAAACTCTAGATTATGGGTTGATGCAATCAGACCCCCACCGCCCCTACTGCTACTGCTGCTACCCCACAGCAGGGCCGATGAGAAAACAGCAGTTGTGTGGCAGGAGCTACAGAAAATGAAATGGAATCAAAGATGAAACCCAAAAGAGACAACATATTCCTACAAAGGGAGCAGATACTGCAGTGCATGGAAACTGACTAAGAGTAACAGGCTGAGAGGGAAAAAGACCCTACAGCCTCTGAGTGTGGGCGAGGGCAGAAGAATACATACTGAATCATTAAAAGATGAAAGGGCTTTGTTAATCTCAGTACTTGAGAATCTCAGAAGTAACAGCAAATATCTCATAAAAACCCTTTCAGAAGGACAGAGCTGAGAGGGATGTAAAACAGTTGCTAGGAAGGCAGACCAAACTGATGAGGGTAAGGGAGAAAGCCCAGACTGCAAAGGTTAGATTCTAGGAAGAATTCAGAGAGAGCAGATTAAGAAAAAAAAAAAAAGATATCAGTACAATTTCTCAAGGTGAGCACACCTTTTTTTTTTTTTTAATTAAAATACAATGTATAATTTGTTTCAGCGGTACAGGTCTGTGATTCATCAGTCTTACACAATTCATAGCACCCACCATAGCACATAGCCTCCCCAATGTCCATCACCCAACTACCCCATCCCTCCCACCCTCCACCCCTCCAGCAACCCACAGTTTGTTTCCTGATACTAAGTTTGTTTCTCTTATGGTTTGGCTCCCTCTCTGGTTTCATCTTCTTTCATTTTTCCTCTCTCTTCCCCTATGATCCTCTGTCTTGTACCTCAAATTCCTCATATCAGTGAGATCATATGATAATTGTATTTCTCTAATTGACTTATTTTAATACCCTCTAGTTCCATTCAGATCATTGCAAATGGCAAGATTTCTTTCTTTCTTTTCTTTTTCTTTTCTTTTTTTTTTTTTTTGATGCTGCATAGTATTCTATTGTAGATATATATATATTTACCACATCTTCTTTATCCATTCCTCTGTTGATGGACATCTGGGCTCTTTCCATAGTTTGGCTATTGTGGACATTGCTGCTATAAACATTTGGGTGCACATGCCCCTTCTGATCACTACATTTGTATCTTTAGGGTAAATACTCAGTAGTGGAATTTCTGGGTCGTAGGGTAGCTCATTTTCAACTTTTCGGGGGAACCTCCATACTGTTTCCCAGAGTGGCTGCACCAGCTTGCACTCCCACCAACAGTGTAGGTGGGTCCCCCTTTCTCCACATCCTCACCAACACCTTTCCCTTTCTGGAGAAATAAAAGAACTAAAATCTAACAAAGTTGAGATTTTAAAAAAGCTATTAATGAGGTGTAATAAAAAATGGAGGCTCTTACTTCTAGGATAAATGAGGCAGAAGATAGAATTAGTTAAATAGAAGACCAAATGATGGAGAATAAAGAAGCTGAGAAAGAGAGATAAACAACTACTGAATCACAAGGGTAGAATCTGAGAGATAAGTGACACCATAAGACAAAACAATATTAGCATAATTGGGATCCCAGAAGAAGAAGAAGGGGGGGGCAGAAGGTATATTAGAGCAAATTATAGCAGAGAACATCCCTAATTTGGGGAAGAAAACAAGCATCAAAATCCAGGAGGCCCAGAGAACCTCCCTCAAAGTCAATAAAAATAGGTCGACAGCCCATCATCTAATAGTTAAACTTACAAGTCTCAGAATCAGAGAGAAAATCCTGAAAGCAGCTCTGGACACGAGGTCTATAACCTACAATGGCAGAAGTATTAGATTGGCAGCAGAGATATCCACAGAGACCTGGAAGGTCAGAAAGGACTGGCATGATATATTCAGAGCGCTAAACAAGAAAAGTACATAGCCAAGAATACTATATCCAGCTAGGCTATCATTGAAAATAGAAGGAGAGATAAAAAGCTTCCAGGACAAACAAAAACTAAAAGAGTTTGCAAACACCAAACAAGCCCTATAGGAAATATTCAAAGGAGTCCTCTAAGCAAAGAGAGAGCCTAAAAGTAACAGACTAAAAAGAAACATAGCATACCATTTTTAAAGGCAAAGCCTGATGCATTCTGGGAAATCACAGAATGAAATGATAGGAAAGATAGGAAACTGCAGAACCAGGTTTCCCTCTGATTCAGAAGAAGCTCGCAGAGGGCCATAACCTAACCACAGAAAAAGGAGCCCTGCAGCTTTATCAGTTAACCCATGAAGAATGCCTGTTCACTCAAGACTGAATTAATCTTTTGAGACAGTTCAAAAGAAATATCTCTCAAAGAGATGGAAGTCCATTTGGGTAGAGACAAAATTCATGCAGGACACATTTACTAACATTAAATGTCCCTGACTGCTTGGATTATTAGAAGCTATGCAAAAACATATCAACATCACAATGCATTCACACCAGTTTCACCAAGTTATACTCGGTTGATCCTGAGCCTTCCCTCAGTTTCCTCATCTGTAAGGTGGAGACAATAGAACAGTCATGGCTATTCTGTGAAGATTAATGGAAAACATTTAGAGCAAGTATAGCACATAGTAAGCATTTAATAAATGTCTGCTCATGTCATTATGATTAATATCAACCCAGTGCATAGTCGTATAATCTACTTTGGGCCTTTGTCAAACTCAGTACATAACAAGATCAGAGTCATGCAAAGAAGGATTAGAATAAACTTCTAAACCCACAAGAAACCCAGGGGTAAGATCCATAAACCTAGAAAAGACTGGGTTTTACCTCTGGAATCTCACTGCCTGCAATAGCATCTGATACTCCCTTGAGAGTCAATGAATCCATATTAAATGAGAAACTAAACTATCATCACTACTAGAGAAGAAATTCAAACCCCATGTCCAATAATTAATGTTCTAATACTACCAGCTTTCTCATAATTATTATGTACGGGAGAAAATAATTTTTGACATTACTCTTTTTATTTTCTGCACAAATAAGCCATGAACACATTTTCATCATACAAAATTTAATGTGTTTTGTTCCGGAAAACTCTTAAAAGGACTTGTGTAATTATAATTTTAAAAATTAAAATTATATTCATATAAATATATAATAATATACATGCATATATAATATACATAGTATACAAGATACTACTTTAAGGCTAAGGGGAAAAAATCATCGTTTAGGTCATTTAAAAAACCAAGTAATGAAAATATTACAATTATATTCATATTCTCATTCAACACTTTTTTTTTTCCTTTAAGGAGACAGGAAAAAAGGTATCTGCTAAGAGCTTAAATAAACATATAATGTGAAAATACAATTTGCTATTCTTCTGATTAATGACCAAACATGTTGCAATAGTTCATACTGTTATCAAGGAAGATATAAGTCACCTAACTGCCCATTCTCAGAATAGTATTATAAATAACTGGCTCTGGCTGGATATTGACCAATAAGAAAGAATGTTGGCTCTCAAATACCTGGACCCCATTCTTCTACAAACTTATGTTTCATACCACCTTAAAGAAAAACTGTATTTATAAAATGTGTAAGGTATATTTGCCGTTCTTTTCTTGCAGCATACAATAAGTCTCAAAGCCTTTGAAAGTTTTGTGGAGAACTACTAAATATTCACTTGTCCTTCTAGATCACCATTCCAACAAAAACATAATGGGTTAGAGTGGGTCCTTCATCATTTGGAATACCAAAAAAATACAGTGTGAGGACTAGAATGGCATAAAACATGTTGTGTAGAAATGCATTATGTTCCTTCTCTCATTGATTTTATTTCCCCCATGGAAAAAATGAATACCTTCCATAGATCTCTCTCAGGTAGATTATTAATTTTGGTTTTAAATTCTGGTGTAGTTTCCACGAGTCTTGAAAATGCCTGCCTTCCCTTCTGCATATTCCCCTGGGAGGAGGGATTATGAATTCTTTTTTACCCCACAGAGCTTCCTTGACACTACACTTAGGGGAGGCAATTTTTCCTACCAAGTTCTTTGATTTCCTTCCTTGTGTCTTCTTCAGATACCGTGTTTATTTGTTCTTTTTCAATTGCGTGGAGTCCGGGTGATATCACAGAGCTACAGGAAATCTTTCCACTGTTACCTCATTTTCAATTATTTTTAATCTGAGTCAGAACACAGTTTTCTCATTGAAAAAAATCCTCATTATTAGCGGAAATTGTTGCAGACTGTTGAACGCATTTAAATGCAGGTAACGCTGAGGAAGATTCCATCGCATTTTCTGCGTCTCTTGCAGGAGTGATACCTCTCAGGATTCCTTATGTCTCGTCGGTCTATGGTGTGATAAAACACTTAAAGCTTTTTCTGCAGGCTTTCTCCCCTTCACCCCCTCACCTTCATCCAAAGATTGGCAAAGACTAATTTAGAAGCAGGAGGCTCTGCAGGCATGGCCTCAAATCATACCAGAGGGAACAGGAAATGCACACCACTTCCTGTGAAATGCTGTCACACGCTTCCTCTGACTTCTGATGTGAGAAATGCCAAAAGGGTTGACCTTGACTATCTCTCATGCTCTACGTGGCAGAGTTAAACATGGTTGGGCTGTCAGGGTACAAATGTGGTAGAAAGATCAGCGGGAGGTTCCAAATGACTTCTAAGGGTCCTGAGTGCTAAAAGCAAGGCCAAGTCTGTGACAAGCTGTAAGTCTAATTTGCAACCTCATTTAGTTCTAAAAGGGCCATTATCCGTAAAGAGCAGTACAACTTAAGAAAACCAGGGTTTTCTCTGTGCTGTTTTTCTGCTCTTTCAATGAAATGAAATTATTCAATGAATAATTAACCTTGACTGGACTTAAAAAGAAATAGGACATAAAGAGGCTTCCACTAACACCAGGTTCCTACTCCTCCTAACCAATAATCAGGGCTATTAACATTCCTTTATGTGAAGGGTGGTAGTTTTACATTTATTGAGAGATCTTAAAACTAGTAACTGAAAAATTAGGTGAAATTAGACACCTAACCTGGGGACCATTCCAAGAATAGCTAACTGGGAAATATGAACTACTCTGGATTAGAAAATAATAAAACTATAAGCAGAGAAATATTCGAGTAAAGCTTGGAAAAGTACTTCAAGCTACAATAGCCATAATGGACAGAAACAAAGCAAAGGAAATAGTTCATATCCAATCATCTTTCCAAAAGCCAAGATGCCTAATTTAGTGCTGACATTTGAGACATTTAGTAGGAATTAAGTTGCCATTAGACTTAGCCTCAAAAACTGGATTTAATTGCTAGCTCTGCCATTTATCACCTCTTGGGTCTTAATTTTTCTTCCCAACAAAGTAGAAGTGGACATACCTTGCCTTTTTGTGAAGATTTTAAAAAACTTTTTTTAAGTACCCTAGGAACTGTATGAATAATGAGCTGGGATTACAGTGTTTACTGATGGGAGGAAGGACAAACTAGCACAAACTTTATCTATCTGTAGACATTACTTGTAGCCCGATGACAATCACAGGTAGAAAGAGCATGAAATTATGTACTACTCGCATCTGTTTCTGGTTTAATTTCATGTGTATAATGATTATTACATAATGATGTTATATTTATAAATACATATTTATAAATATACATTTGTAAATTATATACGAGTATTATACACATGAAATTTACAAAAAATACCAGTGTTTTGACAGTTCCCCTTTGGTGTACATGCCACACCATGTGACAAAGCAAGGCAGGTGAGCACCAGGAATGTGAATGCAAAGTCAGACTGTCTTGAAATTCAACTCCAGTTCTGCCACCCTGCATTTGTGGGATGTCAAGTCAAATAACTTCTGTGAAGCTGAAATTTTTCATCTGTGAAATGAGCATAACGATACCAACCACAAAAGGTTGCTGGTAAGATCTCACTTATAACTTACGTCAAGCACCCGGATGAGTATTTGGCAAAGCCACAGGCTTTTTATTATCATTTTTTTTAAGATTTTATTTATTTATTTGACAGAGAGAGATCACAAGAAGGCAGAGAGGCAGGCAGAGAGAGAGGAGGAAGCAGGCTCCCTGCTGAGCAGAGAGCCCGATGTGGGGCTCCATCCCAGGACCCTGAGATCATGACCTGAGCCGAAGGCAGAGGCTTAACCCACTGAGCCACCCAGGTGTCCCTCTTTATTATCATTTTTAAAAGGATTTCCAGACCTTCTCAACTGATCTTACACAGAGGATATTTCTAAATGTGAATGGTTTGAGACGGGATAGATTCTACCTTCCAAATATACTCAGGCAAACTTTCAGAGTCAACACATTCCCTCCAAAATTGACTTTCAGGATCTGACCTCCTTTAACACCTCTTCTGCTGACTTGCGATCAAAGAAATTATTACTCTGTCTCTCATAGTCCAGATGAGCCAGAAAGAGAAATCCATTTAAAAATCACATCGTAACCACTATCCATTCCTTGAAGCATAGGTTGACTTCCTCAGCTGGATTCCATCCCACTCCTTCTATCAGGTGTTGGTGACCTCCCTATCATTCAGGAACACTCTTTTCATTCCAGTCTCTTCTTAATAGCATTTTCAGTGCTCCTTGTTACCCTTTTCCGCTCTATACCTACCGAAAAGCACATGGTTGAAGGTTAAGGTCAATTTCCATCTATTCCCATGAAGCTTTCTTGCTTACTTGGTCCCAGGTTGACTCTTCTGACTCTGAATTCTTAACTACTTATTTCCTGTACCAATAGCTTTGCACTTCATTCATGTCATTATTTAACCATTATTATTCAGAGAAGAGTTCTAGATTTTATACATTTTATCCTCCTAGATAGTCTAAAATTGCACTGTGGATAAGATCCTTTATTTTCTGAGTTATACAAATGAATCGGACACAAAAACGTTTTATTGAAAACATCCCAAAGGAATGTAAGTTCAACAATGATAATTTGGTTCTCTGCTCCAATGCTCTGATTGCATTATCCCAGAGAGACATTTTAATTACACTTCCTTAGGGGGTGCATGGGTGGCTCAGTCGGTTAATTACACTTCCTTTTTCTATTATGCATTTTTCCCACTTAGCCACAAGGTGGTCTTCAGTTGCTTTCTTGGCCACTGTAATGGTTATAAAAAATGTCAGCAAGTGCTAGCAGGAATCCACATGCTGAAGAGCCCACAGGACCACATATAGCTCCTTGCTGGCAGTAGTACAGATACTCTCACTATCCACAATATTTACTCTGTTTTCTGAAACGAGACAGCTCTCATTCCCAAGGCTGTAAATCTAACCATTTTTTTCCCTAAAACAAAACACCACTAAACAAAAACAACAAGAAAAAAATGCAGTAATGATGAAGTGAAATGACAAATGCATGAAATTTTCAGCATCATCTAGGTCAAGACATGGACAGATTCTAGAAGTGACAGAAAGCTGAGTCAGTATGTAATGGGTAAAAAAAATATAGGCTTATTCCTGGAAATCACTGTCTTTTGAATCATTTTTGAAAATCATAGGTTCTTCCTAAACACATAAAACTATCAGGAAGATGGTTTTGTTCGAATAGACAATTTCCCCTCACAGGCAAAAACCTCCTGTCACATTTGCACTGTCAGAATTCCTGGCCTTCCTTTACCTGTCCACTAAAGGCAGAGCCATGCAGAAAGTTTCATTCCAAGTTAAGATAAGTGGAGCTATAAAAACCACATCCCATTCTGTATGTAGGAGTGGCTCTTTGAACGTTCTCCCAAGTATCAGAGGCAGCATCTAGGTTATACTACACCAGTAGGGAAGAGTGTTTCTCTAATGCAGTCATTAAATGTTTCTGATCTTTTCCACAAATTCCATTCAGTCTCCAGACACAGAAGGAATGACTCAGGCAGGTTTCATAAAAATAGTATTGTTATTAAGAAAACAGCTGCGGGCACCTGGGTGGTGCAGTGGGTTAAGTCACTGCCTTCGGCTCAGGTCATGATCTCAGGGTCCTGGGATCGAGTCCCGCATTGGGCTCTCTGCTCATCAGGGAGCCTGCTTCCCTCTCTCTCTCTCTGCCTGCCTCTCTGCCTACTTGTGATCTCCTCTGTCAAATAAATAAATAAAATCTTAAAAGTCTTAAAAAAAATGATCTTAATTTAAAAAAAAGAAAAAGAAAACAGCTGCATATTTAAAAAGTTTTAAATGGTAGAAAGATTCCTAAGTCATTTGACCAGCATTATTTGCCAAGGTGGGATGGATCATCCTCAGGAACTTTCTACATGATAGGACTCAAAATTTTATCAACTGCACCTTTTACACCCTGGAGTAGAGCAATGGGAGCTGCCCTCCGGGCATCTGCCCAGTACCTGAAGAGCCATCACCCACTGCGATCTCCTAGTTGAACATTCTTAGGAAAGAGCCTCCCCACAAAAACAATTTCTGCAACCTCAAGCTACAGAGGACTTTTTGCTTTAGCTGTCTTCTTAATACATTTCAACTACAGAGAAAACCTGCAGTTATTAGAATATTCCAGGGCTTCTGACTTGTCTTTTTTTTTTTTTTTTTAAAGATTTTATTTACTTGAGAGACAGAGAGAGCACAAGAGCAGTGTGACGGGCAGAGGGAGAATTGGGCTCCCTGGGCTCCCTGCTCAGCAGGGAGCCCAATGTGGGGCTTGAAGCCAAAACTCCGGGATCATGACCTGAGCCAAAGGCAGATGTGAAAGCGACTGAGCTACCCAGGCACCCCTTGTCTGTCAATTTTTCTAGCCAGTATTGTACTTCTCCTTCCCACAGTCCAAATCAGGAGTGATAAGCAATTATAAAGGTGACTTAGTGCTGAGGGATGACAACAAGCTGTCCTCAATGCACAAAACATGTAATTCTAAGCCATGCATTTGAAATTTTAAAATTAAAAAATCCCTGGAATATAGAGTCAGGGAAGACCTCAATTCATGTTCATAAGCTTCATTTCCAGTAAGTCTAAAATTCTGAAAAGACAAAAGGATATATAGAATGGACATTTGTCATTTTGCTTAAAATACCAGAAATATTTTAAAATATTGATTATAGGAACCAGAAGTTTCTTGATACATATTCCCCAAGTAAGCCTGTGAGTAAGTGTTCTGAAAGCTAATTGTCCCCCCTTGGGCAGAACTGGAGATGTCATTCAGCCAAAGATGTTAAAGGATTTGGTGGTAATTCAGACACAGAGCTCCCTTTCTCTGAACACATACTCAGAAACTGCACTTCTGAAAAGTGGGCCAGACAAGATATTCTCATCTGGGTATCTGTGATAATGATGACTGTGCAGCAAAGAAAGTCTGGGAAATGCTTTGATGTCTGTGAGACAAGAAGATATAAAATAGGTAAGAGGTAGGGGAAAAGCAGCTCAGTAATGATTTAGAATTAGGAGGAAACAGATGGTCACATGGGAAGTTCTCAGTGGGGCTCAGGGAAAAAGAATGGGAAAAATCTTCCCCTAGCCCTACAACTTACAACAGTTAATATATTGTGATTATCATCACATTGTCATCAGCCTGTTACTACTACTTTTGAGGCAGGAATTTATGGTTTCTTTCCTCTAGAAACAAGGAGGTAGGAATTCTACCTGACATGTAGCTCAGGTGACAACTTTGGCCCCTATATGTGTAGTTAGCTAGCCTGGGTGTAGCATTTAAGTGACAGGGCAGTATACTAGGAAACACAGGTGTCCAGAGTCCTGATAGAATTCCTATTAACTAGACAAGTGGAGCCCTTTCAGATTTTTTCTTTCTTTCTTTTTTTTTTTTTAACTGTAATGGAAATTTTAACACAGAATTGCAAGGAAGTAAATATTAACAGAAGAAATGGTAGAGTAAAAAAAATCTATCTGATGATGGTTCTACAAGCTTTTTTGATCCCTTATTTGGGGTAGCAATTGGTCATATTATCAAAAGCCTATTTTTAGTGCCAATAGGTATTTATAGTCAAATATGTAAATCTTATAAAGTCAAATATATAACAAACCTCAGCTAAACTTAAGGTTAAATTCAGGTGAGCCTTTCTGGTCACTCTCACCATAAGTGACTATTAGCTCCATAGTTGATGGAGCTTAGGAAGATCTTTAGAGATGCCCAAATAAGGCTAGAGGAATTGATACCCTAGAATTCTTCAACTCCACTTGCTTACAGTCACATAGACACAATCATAAAATGATTGTGTCTAAATAGCACTGACAAAAATAGAAGGAAAATATATGCAGATGTTTACTTTATGACGTGAACAGTAAAAAGAAATAATGCAGGTTCCCAACTAAGTAATCATCAAGAGAAAACTGCCATACCATTGAGATTTTACAAAGGACAACATGAAATGTGTTGCAGGATAATAGAAATTAAGCTGTAAGAAGCAAAGATATTTTTCAGAAAGAAGGGAAAATAATGTACTCCAATAGTCTTTAGAAACAATTCAAATAAAGCCCTGTGATTCGAGTAAAGAATAGAAAGAAAATGAATAAGAAGCCTTGATTTTCTCCCAGTCCCTTTTCCCATTTGGACAATATAGTTTGCACCATGGACCATCAAAGTATCTGTCTATCCCCATAGAAATAGGGGCTCCTGCAATAAAAAACAAACAAAAAAGGAGCATTCTCATTTCTTTTCACTTACTAAATTATTTTAAATTATGTCAGTTTTGGTCAACTTTCACTTTCTCATTCTCTCAAAAATTTGATATCAAATTTATTTGTATTTTAATGACAATCCCATTTGAAATATGTATCATTTAGGCAAGTAACATTTTAAGTCTCAGACTCAAATTTTATTTCTATAAAATGAAGACTTTATAGAGCTCTACTATTCAAAGAGTTAGAGATGACCTATGTTGTCAGACATGTTATATGTGATAATGGTTAGTTCCCACATATTACTCATGTACAAATATTTTTTATGAGAGTTCTAAACATACTGTCCCCAATATTCACCCAATTCTTTTAAAGGCCTGAGGCAAACACCACCAAAATAATTTTCAAAATGCTAAGTTGCCTACATTGCTATTCCAGATCTTTCTTAAAAATAGTTAATACCAGGGAGCCTGGGTGGCTCTGTGGGTTAAGCCTCTGCCTTCAGCTCAGGTCATGATTCCAGGGTCCTGGGATCGAGTCCTGCATCGGGCTCCCTGCTCAACAGGGAGCCTGCTTCTCTGCCTGCCTCTCTGCCTACTTGTGATCTCTCTCTCTCTCTCTTTCTCTGTCAAATAAATAAATAAATAAATAAATAGTTAATACCTTGGTTTTGAGCACAATTATGCACAGATTTATGTTCTGGGAAGCTCACAATACTGCTTACTCCAATCATATAAGACTAAAAGCACTGAAGACAACAAATTAAGGCTTTTCAGGTAAATGTGCAAGTTATAAGCAATTTTCCAGGAAAAAGCAATGTTTATAGTAGGAATAAGCCCAAGTTATTCTGTCCAGGAAAAAAAGAAAGTCAACTAATTTCAACAAATATTTGGTAAATGTCCACTATGCAAGAGGCAGCTAGAAGTTAGAAATGCAGACAAAATGTTCTGCTATGTATTCCAGGGAAGGGAGACACTTTTTCTTCTGCTCTTGGGGCACTGATAGTCAACATCTGGTCAGCAGGTAAGAAGCAGATGTTTTCATATTTGTACAGGTCACAAAACAAATAGCCCTTTGAAGAGTCTATGGAACTTAGAAAAGCCAGGCTAAAAATTCAAGGCAAAAAGAACCGTGGGTCAGATATGTTGTAAGTTTCTGTGAATATGTGATTTCCGTCCCCCAACACCTGGTAAAATAGCATCGTCCATATACTCACACAGAAGCTATCATGATGATTAAACAGAAGACTGAATATACCAAGAACTCTCTAAGACACAGAACAACTGGAAACCTCTTATATGGCTGGTGGAAATAGAAATTAATAAGACCATTTTGCAAAAAAATGTTTCATGATATATATACCCGATGACCCAACAGTTCTACTCCTGCAAATATACTTAATAGAAATGAGTGGTTATGGCCACCAAAAACAGTATGAGAACCTTTATAGCACCTTTATTTATAAGAGCACAAAACTGAAAACAGCTCAAATGTTTATCAGTAATAAGATGGGCAAATAATGTGTATTTTATGCATAGAATGACATACTACACTGCAATGAAAAGAATCAGGGATGGATGTAGCACAGATATGGATACATCTGATAGACAAATGGAGGGAAAGAAGCCAAATTTTAAAGAGTACATACTGCATGATTCCATTCATATGGGGGATCAAAGACAGACAAAAGTGGTCTATGGTGACAGAAGCCAACATGGTATATCCTTAGAATACTCTTGGATGGAGGCTGACTGGGAAGGAGAATAAATTATTTTTCTAGTGATAGAAATTCTGCACCCTGATCTGGGTGTTATTTACCATGATATATGCATATGTTAAAATACATATATAAGCTACAAATAATCACCTCATTCTGTAAGGTTGTGTGTATGTGTATATGTACCTGCAGTAAAAAGGAAACCAGGAAAATTAGCTAATAGCTGACCATGTACATAAAAAATACCCAAAGTTCTAGTGTGTGCCAATCAGCACTGACCCACGTTTTAGCCCTTGCCTATTGTCTTCTAATTGTGCTGTTTTTTGGTTTTTTTTTTTCTCCATTCCTTCCCAGATAGTCATCTTCTAAAGACATATGGCTAAAAAGTCATGCTCTAACTCAGAGACTAGCACAAAGCTGGACAGGCACCCATAGATGTTCAACTCATGTTCCTAATAATCACAACAATGCTTCTTGTCAATTGCCATTCTACACCTAGCAAAATAATCTTCCCTACGACTCCATGAAGTAGGTATTCTTTATTTTCAGCCTACAGATGAGGAGACCGAGACTCAAAGACCTCTCCTAAATAATAAGTGAAAGAGCAGGAACTCATGTGCTCTATACAAATCTGTCCTCAGCCACATTTTGTTGTTACAACACACGGATGATAAAACATTTGCTTAAGCTGCCCTTCTAGCTGAGATTTTCATCATCATCATGGCTCTACCCTGAGTGATCTGTTTGGTGCTTCCATCAAAATCAGAGGCCATCCATGTCGAACAAAATGCCCACAGTTGTGTAGGGAACATGGCTCAGGGCCTTACGAAGAGCTGGTGTCAGTACAGTTTATAGAGTTGGTCCATAGTTCCACAGCCTCCTAAGTGGTCTGCTATCACGACTCAGGTTATCCCCATGCTAAGTCAGTCAAATGAATGTGCTCAGGACTCTGTTATTGCCTTGGTGTCATTTGTCACCTCCTATCCAATTATTATTAAATTTATAAATTAAATTAAATTTATAGTTTTTGATATAGCTAATGGCCCCCTTATTCTGAACATTTCTTAATGCCTCTTACTCTGAACATTTATTTATAAAATCACAAATCTGAATGGTTTTTTAATCATGTCTAGAGAGACATCTGAAGCTCTCTTAGATAGCCATTGACTATTTTGTACTATGACAAAAGCATATATGTGTTTTGATGATAGTGTGCCACTAATCCATGTCGAGAGAGGCGGGGGGTGGGGGAGGGAGGAGCCTCGGAAAGAACTCATTGTCTTACTTTACAATCTGTATTGAATAACACTGTCAGCTCACAAGTTTTTGACAGTTCTGTATCCTTTCCTCACCTAATTCTCCTTGACAGCCAAAGTAGATCACATTTATGGAACATTAGCACATTTTTAGGTGACATGGGCATTTCTTTCCTATGATGATATGTCAGACTTAATTCACAAATAGGCAGAACGCTCTTTAGAATTGGCAAATTCATATACATCCTTCACTTGTTTTTTAAATTTTTTAAGATTTTATTTGTTTATTTGACAGAGAGAGAAAGATCACAAGTAGGCAGAGAGGCAGGCAGAGAGAGGGGGAAGCAGGCTCCCTACCGGGCAGAGAGCCCGATGCGGGGCTTGATCCCAGGACCCTGAGATTATGACCTGATTGAAGGCAAGAGGCTTAACCAACTGAGCCACCCAGGTGCCCCTATACATCATTCACTTTTTGAGGACAGTTCAACAATGAGGTGTCTCACAGGAATCTTATTATCCCATAATATATCCTGGATTAAACCCTTCCCAGAAGGCGAATCCAGTTGTGGGTGCCGTTAACTTGAGAAAAAGGCCTTTAAACAGAGATTAACTCCCAAGAGAGGTAGAATAAAGAAAGCCCTGAGTAATGGAGTGACAGCTTTTGGAGAAACATGGATGTCACTAACGATTCACAAGAAATCTTTCTGGGTTTCCCATGGATTCCACAATGTATCAGATCACCTTAAAACCATAGCCTCAGTCTGCTTATCTGCAAATGTATTCAGCTGTGTGGCGCAGAGCCTGACAGTTACACAAAAAAAGAGATCCCTTCACCTGAGAGGACTTTCCTCAACTAACTTGGATCCAACAGGTCCTCAGTCCTTATATTTCTGTTATTCTCTGTGAACAGAGAAACCCAGGGGATAATGGAGGCAGCTTCTGACAGCAGCCATTTGCGAGCTGAACTATACAAACCATCTTGTGAGAAGATGTTCTGACTGAAATGCCACCTACAGTCCTTGCTTTGTGTAGCTTATTTTTCTAAAACTGGGGTTAGACTTGAACTAGTCTGTCACACAGAAATTTATACTTTCTCCTAATTATGGAATTCAGGTTATTTTGTTTTTTGAAGAGATGTTACAGAATCATTTTCCTCTTTAGATACTCATGTTCTCACTAAAATCTCCATAGAAGATTTCCCCCCCCCTCCAATCAGCAAATCTGGTAACAATTCTAAATTCTCTGGTTTTGCTTATCTCGCCTTCCCTAGGAGATGGTTTTCTTACTTTCTATGGTTACAGTCTGTGCCTTAATGAAACAGGATGAAAGAACCTGCCACAGATAATTATAAATATTCAAGTAGTAATTTGGGGCTTTGTTTTGTGACACTTCATATACAGCTATGGGGTCCTCACACTGCCACCTAGATGTTCTATTGCCTTGAAAAGATCAGGAGGCTCCCAGTGCCCCATGTCTCTTGTCTGTGAAAAAGACAAAACATTAGTATCTATTCTATAGGATTGCTTTGGGGAACAAATGAGTATCTATAAAACAATACAGTGGCTGCCATTTAGCAAGCATGTAAGATATTCTACCCATGGATTTAACAGGAAATGCACTTAAAATACTTAGCAGCTGGTTTCATTCATCCTAAGTGCTTAATATAGAGAATATTATGTGGTTTTTTCCTTTGCTTTGCCTCCAACACTGATAAGCTCTTAACTTCTGAGGTACTGAAGATCTGACATACAGTAGACGCTAAATTAAAGTTAATGATGCAAAAGAAGTGGAAGAACATTTTATTTCAGCTGTTCAAATGTAAAGGCTTTATGATGTCAACAATTTAAGAAGTGTTCTAAACTTAACAGTAATGCATGCAATGGGAAAAATCTGCCAGATAACAAAAGGAACACTTCCCTCTGGATACCTACTCAGAAAGTACCAACTAAATAGAAAATTCATGGTTCTGAGCATTTTGTGAGATAGTGTTTAAAACGTCTTCACTCCAGTAATTTCAGGACTATAAAACCTAGGTATTTTCAAACAAGATGGGACAAAGCCTATGTATACTTTGTCAATATAAAGTTTAAGACAGCACAGCTGAATTAATGCATGTCAAGACATCCTATTTTGAGACCAAGAACCCTATTGCCAACAAAAGTTGTAGAGTTTTGGGGCGCCTGGGTGGCTCAGCGGGTTAAAGCCTCTGCCTTCGGCTCGGGTCATGATCCCGGGGTCCTGGGGTCAAGCCCCGCATCGGGCTCTCTGCTCCGCAGAGAGCCTGCTTCCTCCTCTCTCTCTGCCTGCCTCTCTGCCTACTTGTGATCTGTCTGTCAAATAAATAAATAAAATCTTTAAAAAAAAAAAAAGTTGTAGAGTTTTCATTAAGACTAACCAAAGGTATACTACAAAATTGTCTAATTTACATAAAATTGTTGGTAATGATGTACTTATTTCCTTTTTAAATGACAGATGCCTGCATCAAATCTCCTTAGAGTAACAAACTTCTTTTTTTCCATCTTTAGCACTGAATGTTAGAGGAGACCTCAATTAATAGTGTTCTACTCAATGGCCATTCTAACATCTGAAGCTGTGTTAAAATGGAAAGGATTGTTGTCGGTTTATTAAGAATATTGTAAAAATTTTAAAAAATCTATACCGGGTAGCACTTTGAACTCATACTCTAAAGTTGCTATCATCTCAACAATTCTAACTGTGATTCTGTAGCTTTACTAGATATCAAGCTCCAGTAGTTTTATATAATTAAATCTATAGTGAAGAATAGAAAAATTAGACAAAAATGGTTTATAATGGGATATACAGTTACCCAAATACTAAGTTACATAAGAAAAAAGACAGTGTTATCATTCCTTAACTGATGCCTCCCACCACTATTACCACTGGTATTCATTCCAGTCCAATATCCATTTTACAAAATTGATTTCAGTGCTGTCATATATATTATCCATTGCTCTAACAGCTTTGTAATCCTATAGTCTTTGCATACTTATCATACTTTGCATACTTATCAAATGCTTTCATGAGAATATTCACTATCTGTAACAAAGCCTAAGTGATTATTTTTTCTTTGATCTCCTTTTATTATATTTTTCCCCCTGTAAAGGGATTTGTGATGTTTTTTCCCCTCTGAAGATTCAAGTAGTTCAGCTTTTCCTATTTGAGCTATCAGGATCTCTACTGAAAGTAGTATTTACCTTTCCAAAAAATACAGGTCAACCTCCTTTAGCAATACTCAAAGTGTACACATTTGTTTCAATGACATGTATGAACTGTGCATGGGCCTCTATCAACATCTGGTCAGACAATTCACATTACTAAAGCAAGCCTTGCTGGTTACTCTATTATTGTATAATCTTCTGTCTCCTTACTACATGGCTAAAGTTATTATCCATTTCTGAAAAGAACTTCTATAATAGTACTTAGTGTTATTTTCCGACCATTTGCTAGTATTGCCTTTTTTTGCTAAACTGACTTACTTTTATCTTCTTACCTTTCTTCCCACTGAGTACAAACAAACCTCAAGGACAGCTACTGGCATTCAAATCTGTTTATCAGCAAAAGAAAGAAAAAGTATTTTTACTCTTAATTCAACTCCATATGTATTTATTAGGCACCCATTTTAAGCCAGGTGTGGAACAAGGGATTAAGGAAACAAAATTTGTTCCTTTCCTCAAGAGGTTTAGTAGGGGAAGCTGGTATGAAACATGAAAACTCTGTAACATAATAAGCACTGAAATAGATCTGTAATGCAACATTTACTTATCTGTACAAATCATTTTCACATGATGATGAAAAACATGGGCTCTGAAAGGACTCACTCGGAACTACATTGCCTGGGTTTGAATTCCAGCTCTAGTTCTTACTACCCGTGTGACTTTGAGAAAGTAACTTAACCTCTTTGTGACTCAAGTTTTCAACCTATAAAATAAGGATAAAATTGGTACCTACCTTATGGTATCATATTCATACTAAATATAAAAGAGCATTTACAAACTGCTTACTCCAATGTTTTCACGTACTAGAAGTTATATAAATGCTTGCTGAATAAAATAATGGAGAGTTAACTGATGGTACAGGGGATGAGAGAAAAGCTAATCCCAGGGGGAAATCAGGATGAGTACTTCAGAGAACTGGTGTTAGTTAATATAAGTCTTTAAGGATGAATCTGGTTTTCCAAAAAGGAAAAGAAGGAGAAAGCATAATGACACATGGGTATGTCAAGTCCTTAGGAGATTTAGTAACGGGTTAGTATGCTCCTAGAAAGGGAGAAAACCTTCATTATAAAGGGTGACTAAGAGGAATCTGGCCATGAGAATGAAAACAAGTTGTGAAGGAGCAAGTTAAGGACTTATGAGATCAATGACCAGGCATTGGAGAACTTTTAAACTTATGAGTGCTATGATGAGCCTGGCATATTAGAAAGATAATTTGATTACAAAAAAATGAAACTGAAACAAGAAACTAAAGGTATTACAGTTAATTAAAGGACCATAGTCTGGGAGGAGACATCCTGGGCCACAAAAGCAGGATGCCTTTAATGGAGAAGGAGCTAAACATGGCCCCCTCCTCTTAGAAGATTGAAGATTCAAGGACGACATGCCCAATCTCCTCCCGAAGTAAAATTAGCATACCTTGTAAAATGCTTAAGTAATTTTCTGCTAAAATCTAATGGGTTGGGATCCCTTGGTCAGTCCAGAGTAATGATACTGAACCATGTATTCTCTTTTTCTTGTATCTAGTCTAACTACCATTATCTGGTCATTCTCTTTTCCTTTAGTAAGGTATCCCAATAAGGGGATTCTGAATTAATCTTTCTTAGGTTTCTTTCCTTAGAGGAATTTTTTAAGATTTTATTTATTTGAGAGACAGAGAGAACATGAGCAAGGGGAGGGGCAGAGGGAGAGGGATAAGTAGACTCCCCCGCTGAGCAGGGAGCCCTATGTGGGGCTCTATCCCAGGATCCTGGAATCATGACCTGAGCCAAAGGCAGATGCTTAATTGTCTGAGCCACCCAGGTGCCCCCCTCGAGGAAGCTCGACATAAAATTTGCCACAGGCCCATCATCAAATTAGCAGGCAAATATTAAAGCAGAAACTTGGAGAAAAAACAATACATTGATTGGGAAATACTGACCTTAAAGAATTTATAGGATGTCCAGGTACAGAGTAGAAGAATGGAGAGAGTGCCCTATATGGAAGGCCTACCCCAGGTATCTACTTATCTTCTATATTAGCACTAATCTGCAATCATTATCATCCTCATTCTATAGACGCAAATACTGAAATAAAGTTATGAAACTTGCCCATGTCTACTTAACCAATAGGTTGTGGAGAGAACATTCAGACCGTACTCCCCTTGATGTCAAGGTCTGTACAAACTCCACTCTGCCAAACTCATTCTGTCTAGTGGTTAGGAATCATTATATACTGCCTTAAATGTACTTGTTAACAATTTATGATGAAAATTATTCATGTCTCCATTAAATATAATACTAAAAGATTTACTCCTTTCTCAAGTCAAATTTTAAAATCAGAGTGTATGGCAGCTGTAGATCAGAATGATCAAGAGCACAGCTTTAGACTCAGGCAGACCCAAGTGTAAATCCCTGACTTTGGAAAACATTGGGCCTTAGCATTCTCCTCTATACAGATGGAGATAATGCTTCTCACAAGATTACTGTATTTAATCAAGGTATTTGTCAAAAATTTTGCACAGGACATGACAAATAAATCAAGGAGCTCCTACCACTATTAAAATTAATTATAATGAATTGGCTCAGAAATACTTCTGCAAGGACACATGCACAGGGTTACAGTGAAAATCAAAGGCAAATGACTTAATTACAACAAGTTAACTTAACTTCTGAACAGGAGCCTAATAAATATCAGGTTGGTTTATATTTTCTCTCATTCCAACCCAGAAAAGGTACAAAAGTCTAGAGTTACCACGTGAAACTACTATGTATCTTATACTATGATACTATTGAGGATCTAAAGATAAAAGATATGCTCTGCCCTCAGAGTATGTCTAGTCTAATGGTGCAGAGTGTGAAAACAGATAAGGACCCTGGTAATGTGATGAGGCAGTTATCGGGTTAGTATTAGCTCATCTCTACTACAGAGTAATCCAGACGGGTCACATTAGTTATAAGGGGGTTGCTGTAGAAATTCAGTTTGAAGCAGGATTAAATTCTGAGTCTGAAACCCCAAATGAACTAGATCTGAATCTCAGATTGTCCTTTAAGTGGACCCCAGGTTTAGGTCACTTTACTATGGACCTGAGTATACTCCTGAGCTGCTCAGAACATGAATGTTAAGTTCAGTGGCCTTTGGATCAGGGTCCAAGAAAGAGAATTACCCGACACCAACTAATTTGAGTTGGGAGACTAAATACTGAAAGGTCAAGAGGACATTTTGAGCCACATTAATAAACATTTACAGAGCTTTTGCTCTGTTCTCAGCCCTGGGCTAGCAACCAGTTAATCAAAAAGGAGAGCAATCCCTCAAATCTCCACCCTCAAATGATCTGTAACCTAGTTTAGAAAATAATTAATATACTTAAAAAGAAAATAATGTCCCAATCACAATAAATTCAGTACCTGCTATGGCCTGGACTTCTTAAGTTTATTATCCCTTATAACCCTAATACAAATCTTGTGAAGTAAGTAATGCTATTTCCATTTTACAGAGAAAAATACCTAGAGAGATTAAGACTTGAGTTTCAGTTCATACCATGAAGTGTATAAATGGGGACAGGGAGTCATTCCATATCTGTTAACTCCTAATATTTTTTTTTTCTTTAAAGATTTTATTTGTGAGGGGCACCTGGGTGGCTCAGTGGGTTTAAGCCTCTGCCTTTGGCTCAGGTCATGATCCCAGGGTCCTGGGATCTAGCCCCACATCAGGCTCTCTGCTCGGCAGGGAGCCTGCTTCCCCTTCTCTCTCTGCCTGCCATTCTGCCTACCTGTGATCTCTCTGTCAAATAAATAAAAAATAAAATCTAAAACAACAACAACAAAAAAAAGATTTTGTGAGAGAGACAGAAAACACGAGTGGGGGGAGGAGTAGAGGAGAGAGGGAGAAGCAGATTCTCCGCTAAGCAGAGAGCCCAATGCAGGACTCAATCCCAGGACCCTGAGATCATGACCTGAGCCAAAGGGAGACACTTAACCGATTGAGCCACCCAGGCGCCCTCTTAACTGCTAATATTATACAAGCTGTCTGCTATCTTCGTGCTTCTCTCTTGCATCTGTGGAACTCCGTTTCTTGCCAGAATACGGATGCTAAACTAGACTCAGTGGCTGAGACTTAGAACAACCTGTTGTTTCTGTGAAGAAACAGATGCTAGGAACCTAACCTGGAGATTCCGTTTGATCGGATGTAAATAAAATTCCCCAGAACTAGCATTTTCCAAGTGGCTCCAGGTGATGCCCACACAGCTATTCTCCACAGTAAATATTTCGGAATCAGCGAATGAGTACCATGTGCATCCTACTGAATCGTCCAGGGACCAGAAGTACTACCCTCACTTGGAGTTGATCAGGAAAGCAGAAATCCAGCTGCACTAAGAATATGTATTTAAAGATGGTTCTTTAACGTTTAGGTTGTATAGTCTCACCCTAACCACTGGCAAACAGAAAGCCCAAAAGAAAAAAAAAAGTTAAAGTGAACTAACCTAATTGATAAAAACCTAATGGAGAGAGATGAGATAGGCTTGGGAGTAGCAGATGAGATGGGGGGTGGGGAGCACGTATAATTAAGGAAAATAACAGCACTGAAAACACAGAACGGACCTAAACCCAGAGATTCACAGGCTGATGATAAATTTCAAGGGAAACTTCTATATTCAACGCCCTGCAGAATCAGCCCATAGGCCTTCCCCAATTCTCCTTTTTCCCCGGATCCTAATCTGTAGACCAAGATTAGGAAATGACACTGCTGATTCTGTATCCACACAGCAGGCATGGTCGGATACTCTGATAGGTGACCTACTTTTCAAGGGAAAGAGGTCCTTTGAGACCCCTTCCTTGCCATGCCCAGGCAGTCCGATGTGCTGGGGAACCGCAGAGATGGTGTCAGCAGCGCTAGTGAAAACCGAAAGAGCCTCTGCAGAGCAGCAGCGGACGAC